>NC_092357.1:24989592-25592420 GCF_963676685.1 Mytilus edulis | reverse complement strand
AATTCAATACAGTAGTATAGGGAGTTAACCATTTCTTATAAAAAATAACTACACCTCCTCCTTTACATTTTTCTCTATACACAAATTCTTTTTCGTAGCCTTTCATTTCAAATTCATCGGGACATTTAAGCCAGCATTCATTTAGACACAATATATCATATTTATTTACTAAATTCAAGAAATTTCTATCTTACAATTTCCGGATCAACCCTTTTGATATGTTCCAAGAGCAAATTTAGAGATAGAGATAATTTTAAGCAGCAAGAATGTTCAGTAAAGTAAGATGTACAAACACATCACCATCACCAAAACACAATTTTGTCATGAATCCATCTGCTTCCTTTAATATTCACATAGACCAAGGTGAGCGACACAGGCTCTTTAGAGCCTCTAGTTATATAATATCATGGTAAACCTGCTAAATTATGTAAAAAATTGGAATTCTTAAAGAAATTTCACCATAACTAAGACTAAGTTTACAATATAACACCAATTATGATGAATATGAACTTATTGATATACATGTACATTGTAAATGCATCTGTAAATTTTTTCCATATTTTCTACAGGTAAACATACTGAATTCATTAGAAAATTCAAATTATAATGAGAAAATTCAAATGGTTAAGAATTATTCAGAATTTAAAATGTTTATAACTTAAGGGGGGTTATACATCTACATGTACCAAAATGTAATTTATAAGAGTCTATCTACATGATCTATCTACATTGTATTATTGAAATTAGATTTCCCATTAATTCTTTAATTTTACGTAAGTACAAATTTTGGCTTTAAACTTCATGTTTTATTCATTATAAAAGATGGCCTCCTGTGTCGTCCAAGTAAATAAGTAAATAATCTAAAGTCTGACGTACTTGTCCTGAAAATTACAACATTAGAAGGTCTTCCTAATTTGTTCATAAATAACACTGACAAAGGAGCATATTTTATTTAAATCACTTAAACAAATACATTTTGTTTGGATAAATATTCATTTGAGATTTTATGTAAATAATTTGGCAAGAGGTATATACCTATGCTTAAAAAAAGAAATTTATACTGTATCAGTTAAAAAGTTGGTTGTGAAATAACATTCATACAAGTTAAAACTTCTATATAATTAGTGTAATTACGATTTGATTTTATAATTGGCGGACTTCAGTATGTCACCTTGGCTTTTTATATCATATATCATATTGATCTTGATTAATGTTAGTTCCGAGTATTTTGTATATCTACCGTTTGACTATCCTATATCTTAGCTTAATCAGTGTCTACCTAGGACTTAAGGTTAGGTGCAGTTCCCCTATGCCTTTTTGTGCACTACTTAGCCCTTTTCTTCATGCCCTACATGTACAAATGTATGTATTTTTGTTTTCTATGAGAAGATCAATGCTCTTCATTGCAAAAAATAATTTTAACTATAGGAAAAAGCTTTTTATTGCTAAAAAATACCAATAGTTCAGCAAAAAAGAGATGTGGTATGATTGTAAATGAGACAGCCATCTAAAAAAGATCAAATGAAGTTATGTAAGCAATTACATAAAAAATGTATGGGTAACTGGAGGCCTTGTAGCTGAGTAGTCTGACTCACTGTCTGAGTAGTTTAACTACTGTTATAATCTCTAGTCAGTCAACACTGAGTTTGTGAGTTTGAATCCTGCTGGTGGGTCTAACTGGTACACCCAACTCTTTCATCTTAATTGGCTAGACTTGTTAGTTGTCCCATCGAAGGTCAATGATTATCTCTGA
Source organism: Mytilus edulis (assembly GCF_963676685.1). Classification (NCBI taxonomy): domain Eukaryota; kingdom Metazoa; phylum Mollusca; class Bivalvia; order Mytilida; family Mytilidae; genus Mytilus; species Mytilus edulis. The sequence continues at coordinate 25,590,667 of NC_092357.1, read as the reverse complement.
GGACACTGGCTTCCACACTCCACCAATAGATCTGACAATTATATATGAAAACACACAATAGTGTTGACTCTTGAAATTGGTGTTAAACACCACAATTTATCAATCAAAGGGCAACTGTACAGACTTAAACAAAAGAAAAACCCAAACTGTACAACCAACTATAAAAGGCCCCCGACATGAAATGAAAATTATGGTTATTTTTCAGACAAGAAACTGCTAATCGAGCACTCTTTATTATTATATATGGTCAGGTTGTTGTCTCTTTGACACATTCCCCATTTCCATTCTCAATTTTATGAAGTGATTGTTGTTTGAAATGAAAAGGCATGATATATTATACATGTATATGCATCTTATAAATTACTCTTAGCGAAGGAATGGTTGTAGTCGAAGAGTTATTTTTTTCAATATGTAAATTTTGTATCAAAAGCTCCAGCTTCACTTTTATAAATTGTGTTATTTTAAGACAGCTCTAAAACCACATATGTGAGTGTTTTGAATAGAACATAGTTATTTGACAAAGTAAATGTTATTCTTGTTTGTAAAAAGGAAAGAAAATAAGGGCAATAACTCTTATTCTTAACCAATTGAATTTCCCTGAAATATTGAATGATTATTTTGTTTTTGGTGTGCGCCTAAGATCAATGCAATATATACATGTGAGGTATTATGAAAATAAGAATATATGGTACAAGTACATGTATGATTGCCAATGAGAAAATTATCTACCAGAGACCAAATGACATTTAAGTTTACATCTGCATGTATAGATAACCATAAACCATTCCACATTTTTCAGTTAACAAAGGATTAACAAATCAGCTAAAAAATCTTTCATGTCAAACAACTATTGACTGAACAAATAGAGAGTACTGGTAGAAACATTTAAAAAAATCTATTCTATCCAACATTTTTTCTATTTATTTTAGCATGTAACTGTGCAACAGATTGTATCACTAGCTGTGCTGCAGGAACTTACTATGATTATGGATTATGTGTAGCATGTCCCCAAGGTTACTAGTAAGTACAACACTTATTTTGAACAGGGAGATAATGTTTGAAATAAAATAAAATAGTAACTATAGATACACATATGTAGTTTTGCCTGTGACAAAATTAATACCACAAAAATACAATTATTTTTGGGGCGGCTGAATTCGTTATCATCTTTATACATTTATGCCTTGCTTATTTGCACTTTCTGATGTAATTATGTCTCAGTTGCAGATCCAGCAAATTGAAAAAGGGGGGTTGGGGTTCCAACCATATGTCCCTATTCAAATGCATTGATTTGATCGTCAAAAAATGGGGGGGGGTCCAAACCCCAGAACCTTGAGCTGGCCAAAAAAACTATAACTAGCTTCGATTGGGCTGACAGGCTGACAAAAAAACTCCTAGTCAGAAAGTTAATTTGAGAAAACACTTACATAATGTCAAACCATTTTTTTGGAAAATTTCACTAACATGAATCAAGACTAACTAGTTACAGGCTTAGAGTTAATGTTTTTGGCACAGTCTTTGCATGCAAAGTACTTACAATAAAGTAAGACATTTGATTAAATAAACAAACACTGAAGTTTAACCAACATGACCAATGTCTAACTATTTTTTTTTTAACATTTCCCAAACATGAATCAGGACTAACTAGCCCCAGGATAAGAGCTAGTGTTTTTATTTTGGCACTGTCTTTGCAAGTACAAATAATAAAACAAGACATTTGCTTAAATAAACAAAAATTAAGTTTACCAAGGTCTAGTAGACTTACTTCCTTACATGCTAGATCAGTTACTTTCTTTTACATAATTTATTAGTTAAACCACCCCTTTAATTGGAGTGATGCCAAAATATTTTGTCTGTTTGAATAAAACCATGACAGAAAATAAATAATTACTGTAATTTGAAAACCAAATAATGTGTTTTAACAAATTTGTACGGATCAGTACGAAAGTTGATACTAACATTCCGACAATGAATAACTGTATAACTATTTTAAATTGATTTGATTTTTCTCAACTCAATTTATATATTGAATTCTCACATATAAGTTAGAAATCAGAGAGTTATATTTGGGTCCTTGAAAGGTTACAATTAACAGTCTAGATCTAGTATCAAGGTAGAATAGTTAAGTCTCCAGAGTAGAGGAAATAAACATGGTTTGACTGGTCAATTGTCTCAAAAAAAGTATATACTAATCATGCTAATAGGTCCTAAACATTATTTACCACCAAAAAGGTCTATGTTAATATTCATGATATAAGCACTTGCTGGTTATCCTGGTCTAATACACAAAATATGGAATGACTGATGTTCAATAAATAAGTACATTTGCACTACTAAATAATTATTTATAAGGTGTACATCATGTAATAGAAATGTCTAAAATTATACCTATTTTTGTCAAGATATGTAGTTCATTTGTAGTTCTAGAAGGTTTATCATTTTTAAGCTGAGATTTAAATCTTGCTGTTACCACATAATGTGAACCAGGTTTTTTTGGGTCATTGTCGTAGAGCAATTCAATCTTTTTCAGAAAATCAAACCTTTGAAATCAAATTATATTAGAACTCACTGATTAATCAATTCAAAAGTTAGCATATATTCAAATTGGCATTTTAAATTTCCTAATTTAAAATTTTAAAGTTTTCATTTGAAGTATTTTGAACTGTGAACTGATGCAGTTAATTGTGGTAACCTTTCAGTAAAGTCCCACAGTTTAACTATAGAATTCAAAATATAACATACATAAATTTTTTATAGATTTAATGCAGTAAATAAGATATATAAATGTTCATGCTTGAATGTTAGTATGAAAATAGTTTTTGAGTTTAATAATATGTTTTAAAACTAACTCCAGTATACATTTTTATGAAGATTTAAGAAATTGTAGTATGAGTGCCAATGGGTTTAAATGTTTCAATGTACATGTATTTCTTGCTAATGATTAAACCCTTTGCTTGAGGGATGGGGTGTATATTGTACTGAATGTATGCTGGACACTTCTCATTGACTAAGAATCATTATGTTAAAAAAAAAGTAGGTCAAGATCCATTAAAATATAAGTTTAGGTGCATGTAAACCCATTACAAAATATTTGTCTATCTTATATACTGGGGATGTTTTCTAAAGCATTTTAATTTAAGAATTAGATATTTCTTGATAATATATTGCGTATATTCCAAATATACGACAACGGTATTCACAGGGAATTAGTTTAACTTCTTCGAAATTCATTATATATACTGACTGGCTTTAAAAACGCAACACTCATTTTGTAGATTTTTTTTCACCAAATAATGTTTGATCCTCATACAACTACTATTCATGCTCATCATATTATGTCTTTCCCTTTCGAAAAATAAACATCTCTTACCTGTGGTTATTGAACATACAAGATTTTTTAGATTGCACGAAATTTCAGAAAGAGAAATTTCGAGCCAATAAAAGATTTTTTCCGTTGTTTTTTTTTGTGAAACAGTTCGTTCAATCCTTGGACACACTTTAATCATTTAAAAAATGTTGCATCTCCATATTGCCAAAACTCAGGAATGAAAAGCTGAATCAACTCATTAGAATTCTGCAAACAAGAAAACGTGAACGTGCTGCAACACAAAAAAATTGACGTCAGAAACTCGTCTTACTGTCCTTCCGACAATGATACTGGTAGACTGGATTTGTTGAAGACCATCAAAGACTAGATCAACATGTAGTGACAATGCAGCGTCAATAGAATTTGATAAGACAACGTCATTTGTGAGACAGATCTACGGCCGCAACGTCAACTGCTAACCAAATTGATGAATGAAATTTTGCACAGATTAATGCCATAAATGTTTCCCATTAACTGAACTGGCAAAGAATCGACTGCAGAAAAACATTTAGAGCCTTAAAGTTTAAACCGCATAATTGACAAAACACATTGTAATGGGTGGAACAACGGCAAAATCAGAAGGTGCAAAACAGAAACCAAAACGTGCCGAACAGACATGGTTGACCTTTCTGACAATCATTTTGGCGTTTGTTACAGGCCGTCATTGCTTTTGACGGTGACACGTTCATTGGTAAGGGGAAAACCAGGGTTTCAGTGTATACCACAATATTTGAACATCGAAAATGACGTTATCAATTTAACTTTCGAACTGCATTTTTTTTTCAAACATTTAAGTAATGACAGAACTTTCTATTCATAAGTTTGTTTACAAAAAAATGCATAAAAACATGGCCAATGGATGGTTTTATGTATCGGTATTCATGTGTGGCTTTTTTATTTTCCCATATAGTGTATAGAAAACAAGATATATTTAATTAAACATAGCATAATTAACTGAAAAAAACTATATCAATGACTTATTGAATAGCCTGACAGTATACAATGGTATAAATTTTTTTTAGGGTATTTTAATTAAATGCATTACAAATAAACATTTCTGTCTTAAGTATATTTGGTAACTATAGAGAATTATAAGGATTAAAATATATATTCCCAATTAAGTTTAAAATTACATCTATTTATGCTATTGAGATATCCGTTTTGCTATTAAAGATGAAATTATGCATATGCATTGAGTTTTAATATTTGATTTTTCGTGAAGGATAAAATATTAGCTGAAGTGATTTAATTTGTATGGGAATTCAACATTGCATACAATTTGTGCATCAGTGCATTAACATGATAATTAAGTCAAAATTGACATTGACAAATTTAGTATAAGACGGATAAAAATGTACGGATGAAGAATAGAAGAACTTTTATTAAAAAAAATATATATATTCCTGTTTTCTACATCAACCCCAGACTCCTTTTTCTTTAAAAATCAAATATGCCATAAGCCTTAAATATTGTAGATGATTTACAATGGAGATTATGAAAATCATGACATTTTTTATCATGAGTGTTTATAATTCAGTTTGGCTAATGGTACACATTTATCATTACACCTTTTGTGAAAAGAGTCAAGTGTTTTTACAAATTGTAATCAGGATACAGTATACAGTATACAGTAAGAGTTCCATCTTGACAGAAGGTTTCTATTCATTTATTAAGCTATTTTTCAGATTTTTAGCTCACCTGGCGTTGTCGTCTGTTGTTGTCTGTCGTCGTTAACTTTTACAAAAAATCTTCTCCTCTGAAACTACTAGGCCAAATTTAACCAAACTTGGCCACAATCCTCATCATTGGGGTATCTAGTTAAAAAAATGTGACCCGGCCAACCAACCAACCAAGATAGCCGCCATGGCTAAAAATAGAACATAGGGTAAAATGTAGATTTTGGCATATAACTCTGAAACCAAAGCATGTAGAGCAAATCTGGCAAGCAGTATAATTATTTATCAAGTCAATACCTATCTGCCCTAGAATTTTCAGATGAATTGGACAACTGGTTGTTGGGTTGCTGCCCCCCAATTGGTAATTGTTTAAGAAATTTTTCAATTTTTGGTTATTATCTTGAATATTATAGATAGAGATATACAAATAATTCAACATGACCAAAATGGTCAGTTGACCCTTAAGGAGTTATTGCCCTTTTTTGTCAATTTTTAACAATTTTCATTAATTTGGTAAATTTTTGTAAATTTTTACAAAATATATCCCTCTCTATCTCCTTTAAAGTTTTACTCATACTGTTGTTTGATAAAGAAATGCCTTTAGATTTTTTTCTTTTACACAAAACACGGAAAAAATTAGCTACATAACCCTTTCTGTGTTTGCTGATCCTTATACAAGTAAGCAAGTTAAATTGAAATTTCTAAACAAATTTGATTTTACAGTAAACATTAAAGGGTAAATAGATTTAACTACATCATAAAATCTGCAACTTTTGTATGTAGAACTTATTAAAGGTAAATTCCTGTCACATGATATATAGAAAATGTCAAGAATTTATAACCGTTAATATCCGTGGGTAAACAATATAAAACTTTCAATAAATCAAGCTACATATTCTCTGTTTCTGACAAGATTATATTTTAAGTCTTTTACAAACAAAGTTTTATATCACCTCCGGAATGAGGAAAATAACACTATACATACATTTTGTACATATAGGTTCTGATATCATTTATCCCATGCATTGAAAAATTTGGAATACATGTATTGTTATTTTTATATCTGACAAAAAATAAATATCTTTATCCATAGATTATGCTTCAAGTCTTTTACAAATTTAGTTTTTTTTCAAAATAACACAAAAGGCTCATTTTGTATAAAATGTAGATTATCTCGTACAAATGCAGAAAGTTCTAATAGGGTTTATAGTGCAGTAAGAAAGGCACATGATGGAAAGGGGCACCATTGACAGTAAAAATTCTTATATGCAAAAAAAAAGTGATATATATTAAACATATAATTGATTGAAGTACTGAGAACTTACAAATACAATTAAGGAATGGCTGCAATATTTTTTCTGTCTATGAAGAAATAACATAAAAAATGTGGTGCACACTGAATAACATACATAGGGTGATTTAACAGTGTGCACCACATTTTTTATGTTATTTCGAATAGACTGACAAAATATTACAGTTATTTTTTATAATTTAATTCTAAACTCCATTTTAAACAGGCGTAAATCATGAAAAAACATTGATGATGTCATGGTCACATGACAAAATTGTGTCTATGTCATGATGATATGATAAACGAAACAACATCAGCCAATCAGAAGACACGTTACATCCAAAATTAAATTATTGTAATATGTATCAATGTATATTGTTCCTATCTGTACTGTATGATTTGTCAAGACTGTCAGTTTATTTGTCTCAGTTTTGTTTTTAGGTATTTGTGGTTTGCCACAATACATCTACTTTAAACTAAGAACACTATTAATTGAACTATTTATTAATAATTTTTATGCCAAATTAGGGTACATAATGACATATATTTCACAGTTCACTGAACATGAAAATGTAATTGCGATAGCTTGGCATGATGTTCTATCGATATGATGAACTGATATTCTTGTTTTCAGCTGTCTTGGCAAATTCTGTGTCAAGAACATGTCTGCAGTATTACTGCCAATTCATTGTTATTTGTTGGATACCAATTTTCATTGATTTCATGAGTTCAGGTCACACAACCATTAACAGTGGCGGATCCAGAACTTTTCCTTAGGGGGGGGGGGGGGGCCCACTGACTGACCTAAGGAGGGGGCCGCTCCAGTCATGCTTCAATGATTCCCTATATAATCAACCAAATTTTTCCCACGAAAGGGGGGCCTGGGCCTCCCAGGGCCCCACCCCTGGATCTGCCTATGATTAAATTAGATGTTGAACAAATAAGAAATTATATATATAGGCTTTTATGCAGACTTTTGCAAAACCAGGAAAATTAGATATCCATAAACCGGCTAGATTTCCTAAATCCACAAAAATTAGTACCCTACAAATGAAAGTAAGTGAATCGACAGTTTTCGTTAAAAAATGCCAAAACTATGTATGAAGTGTCAGTGATCAGTATATTTTAATATTTTTTTATTTCTATAGCTGTCCAGGAGGAGCCAGTGCAAAAACGATCTGCACAGCTGGCACGTACAATCCTGATCCTAGTAAATCAGCTTCAACAGACTGTTTAGTAAGTATATAAAAATAAAATTGAGAATGGAAATGGGGAATGTGCCAAAGAGACAACAACCCAACCATAGAAAAAAACAACAGCAGAAGGTCACAAACAGGTCTTCAATGTAGCGAGAAATTCCCAGAGGCGTCCTTCAGCTGTATATGTATACAAAAGATATATGGCATGATTGCCAATGAGACAACTCTCCACAAGTGACCAAATGACACTGAAATTAATTACATACAGTGACTTTTAGTTTTTCAACAATGAGCCAAATCCATACCGCATAGCCAGCTTTAAAAGGTCTCAAAATGTCAAATGTAAAACAATTCAAAAGAACAAACTAATGGCCTTATTTATGTACAAAATAATAAACAAAAAAACAAATCAGTAACACTAAACAAACGACGACTATTAGATTACAGGCTCCTGACTGTGTATTGAATGTTGATAAAACCATGTAAAACTTTATTGGCGTTTATTCTCAAGCTTCATGTATACTTTTGGTACAAACAGATTTTTAGGTTTAATATTTTTAATGAATATTACTATAATGATAATTCTAGCTAGCATCTTCTGTAAATTCATTTATTTTTGTGCTATGAGGAAAAGTTATATTTTCTTTTCTTTTCACCCATAGAATTGTGCAGCTGGAGAATACAGCAATGCAGGTGCCACTGTGTGCATCTCATGTCCTAAAGGTCACTACTGCCCATCAGCAGGTACAGGAACCCCCACTTCCTGTGCGGATGGGACCTATTCTCTAGGAGGAGACGACAGCTGTACACCATGTCCAATCGGAAGTTACTGTCCAGCAACAGATGAAGGACCAAGAGCTTGTGCAGCTGGAGAACATACAGCCAGCTCAAGTTAGTATTTAAGGAGGTAGACCTAGGTTTTAGGAAATAACCCTTAGAATTATTAGTACATTTGTGTGTAACCATTTTCATAAATATATTCTAAGCTTCACAGTTACATAGATTGTTTCTTATCTGATTCAGGTAAATGCATAAAATATTTTGTTGAAACTTTACTTTTTCAAATGCATAATTGATTTCAAGAGTTATCTCCCTGAACCAAGGTTAAATACAGTTCCTCTCAATTAGTATGCCGAAAAAATATAGTTCATTTTCCTGTCTCTAACCTTCTCACAACTTTCATACCTGCTTTTAAACTATGGAACGCCACGACTGCCTTATGTTAATAATCAGCATTATACGCAGTGTTCACAGCATTATATGAAGTGATCACAGCATTATATGTAGTGCTCACAACATTATATGAAGTGATCACAGCATTATATGCAGTGCTCACAGCATTATATGCAGTGTTCACAGCATTATATGCAGTGTTCACAACATTATATGAAGTGCTCACAACATTATATGAAGTGCTCACAACATTATATTAAGTGCTCACAACATTATATTAAGTGCTCACAACATTATATTAAGTGCTCACAACATTATATTAAGTGCTCACAACATTATATTAAGTGCTCACAACATTATATGAAGTGCTCACAACATTATATGAAGTGTTCACAACATTATACGTTTTTTGTTGTATGATGAGATTGATGTATGATGAGATTTATGAATGATGAGATCATTCGGTAAACTTCGTTTTTTAGCGGAAATTACCGAAAACATGATTGGTAAATTACGGTAAATTAATGCCCAGCAAACAAATCTAACAGTTATTATTATATATGTGATCATTAAGGCAGTATACAATATTTAAAACGGATTGAAAAAAGTAAATTAAGAAGTATGATCAATTTAACCCAAGTTTATTCCACACCATGCAGGGCATTTTAAACTTATTTTGAGGATTAGTTTCACCATATTCACAACTTAATATGTATATATATTTACTAGAACACATCCGTGATATCGCGGGTCTGTGACTGAATTAAAGAATATAACTATGCGTAAGCCTTATTTTAGTATTGGTATTGTCATCTGATAAAGTCATGCCGATTATAAGATGAAGTTTTCTCTGCTTTTAACATCTTTCTGTTTGAACCCGTCGACCTGGAACTTGTCAATTTAATATTGGTATTATTGATTTTGTTTGGAAAACAAAAGTCTCTCGAAAGGAGTATTTTTTAATCAACAGTTTTGTCCTTTATGAGTTATGAATAAAATTGAATCTTTGATTCGCTGTTTTACGTCTAACAAATTGAAAACTGTACATGCTGTACCTATACGCCTTATTTTAAGTCCAGATTTTTATTATTCGTATTGCCATCTTAGAAAGTCATACTGATTAAAGTACTACAATCGGGAACAATGTGACAATGATTGAATTAAGTAGTTTCAACCCTGTGATTACGACCCGTGTATATAGCAAAATCTTAAATACAGCGTTTCGTGGTACTCCTGTCAGATGCGGAACGTACAGATAATGTAATAGTTAACAGGTGAATATATTATTGGTATCGATTCGACCCGGAACTTCTTAATTATTGGCAATATTAATTATGTGGAAAACAAAAGGGTCTGGAGTGATGTTATTTTTAATCAACAGCATGGTACTATATTAGTTATATATACTCTCAGATCAGTACTTATAGTGTCTTTTTATTGTTGGGATATACAAGTACCCGCCCACATGCACGTTCACTCTATTTTCTTGTCAGATCATATGTATTTATATTTGTACCCATCTAATGAGTTAATATAAACTAGAGGCTCTAAAGAGCCTGTGTCGCTCACCTTGGTCTATGTGCATATTAAACAAAGGACACAAATGGATTCATGACAAAATTGTATTTTGGTGATGGTGATGTGTTTGAAGTTCTTACTTTACTGAACGATTTTGTTTCTTACAATTATATCTATCATGAACTTTGCCCATTAGTAACAGAGAACTATATTTGGTAAAAATTTACATAAATTTACCAAATTAATGAAAATTGTTAAAAATTGACTATAAAGGGCAATAACTCCTTCAGGGGTCAATTGACCATTTAGGTCATGTTGACTTATTTGTAGATCTTAGTTTGCTGAACATTATTGCTGTTTACAGTTTATCGCTATCTATAATAGTATTCAAGATAACCAAAAACGGCAAAATTTCTTTAAAAATTACCAATTGGAGGGCAGCAACCCAACAACCAGTTGTCCAATTCATCTGAAAAATTCAGGGCAGATAGATATTGACTTGATTAACAATTTAACTTCTTGTCAGATTTGCTCTAGATGCTTTGGTTTCATAGTTATAAGCAAAAAACTGCATTTTACCCCTATGTTCTATTTTTAGCCGTGGCGGCCATCTTGGTTGAATGGCCAGGTCATCGGACACATTTTTCAAACTAGATACCCCAAAGATGATTGTGGCCTAGTAGTTTCAGTGGAGATTTTGTAAAAGATTACTTAGATTTATGAAAAATGGTTAAAGATTGACTATAAAGGGCAATAACTCCTAAAGGGGTCAACTGACCATTTTGGTCATGTTGACTTATTTGTAGATCTTACTTTGCTGAACATTATTGCTGTTTACAGTTTATCTCTAACTATAATAATATTCAAGATAATGACCAAAAACAGCAAAATTTCTTCAAAATTACCAATTCAGGGGCAGCAACCCAACAACCGATTGACCGATTCATCTGAAAATTTCAGGGCAGATAGATCTTGACCTGATAAACATTTTTCCCCATGTCAGATTTGCTCTAAATGCTTTGGTTTTTGAGTTATAAGCCAAAAACTGCATTTTACCCCTATGTTCTATTTTTAGCCGTGGCGGCCATCTTGGTTGGTTGACCGGGTCACGCCACACATTTTTTAAACTAGATACCCCAATGATGATTGTGGCCAAGTTTGGTTTGATTTAGCCCAGTAGTTTCAGAGAAGATTTTTGTAAAAGCTAACGCCGGACGACGACGGACGACGGACGACGGACGCCGGACGCAAAGTGATGAGAAAAGCTCACTTGGCCCTTTGGGCCAGGTGAGCTAAAAAGAAGATGTGGTATGATTGCCAATGAGACAACTATCCACAAAATACCAAAATGACACAAACATTAACAACTATAGGTCACCGTACGGCCTTCAACAATGAGCAAAGCCCATACCGCATAGTCAGCTATAAAAGGCCCCGATACGACCATGTAAAACAATTCAAACGAGAAAACTAACAAGCCTTTTACAACTGATTTTCATAGTTCGTTCTTATGTTGTTCTGTTACGCCACTGTCCCAGGTTAGAGGGAGGATACCAACATCCCGCTAACATGTTAAAACCCCGCCACATTTTGCATATATGTGGCCGTCCCAAGTCAGGAGGAGCCTTTATTTCAGTGGTTGTCGTTTGTTAATTAATGTGTTATATACATGTTAGTTTTTCGATCGTTTGTTTGTACATAAATTAGGAATATTTTTCGTTTATCATTTCGGGGCCTTCTATAGCTGACTATCCGGTATGGGCTTTCCTCATTGTTGAAGGTCGTACTGTGGCCGTTTAGCTGTTTAAAATTTCTGTGATGTCATTTTGTCTCTTGTGGAAAGTTGTTTCATTGGCAAGCATACCACTTTTATATATATATATGTACCGTGCAAACTGAAGAACAAACGTAGTAAACGTTTTATTCATCCCCACAAACTCAATTTTCATAAGAGATGATAACTTTAAATGAAAATGTAAAACAGGGTCTTGAAAGGGTAAATTTTTCTATGAAAGTTTAAATTTCTATATAAGACTGCTGATCATATTTAGAAGACAATCTTAGTACTTGCCGTGCTAAAAAGCTTGTAAAAAAATGGAATAATTGATGTAAAGTTATGTTTAACACCTACAGTGAAATGCTTTAAACTGCATTTTCCATATCTGTTAGATACTTATTCATGTAAAAATGCCAAATTCTGAAAATCGATGCCAAACATGACTCTATCATGACATATATAAGCTAGCGTAATATGGCACCTTTGTGTTATAGAAAGCTGACTGTTTTATTTAAAAGGTAATTAAGCTTTTTAAAACTGAGTACGGACTATAAAGTGGCACCTTGCTAAATTTCTTCAGTAGGAAATGAACTCGAGAATATATCATACAAATTTTCCTACGATATTTCATTAAATAAACTTTTTATTATTTAACTTACATTTTGCAATTCGTATTTCTTACGACGAACAGAACTACTTCAATCATTCACCTCTCAGTTTCATCTTTTCCTTACTTATTTCAATCAGTTTTAAATATTGTATGCTACCTTATGATAACATGATTTTAATAACTTTTTAAATTTGTTTGCTGTGCATTACCGTAATTTACCAATTATGGATTCGGTAATTTCCGCTAAAAAACGAAGTTTACCGAATGATCTCATCATTCATAAATCTCATCATACATCAATCTCATCATACAACAAAAAACGTATAATGGTGTGAACACTTAATATAATGTTGTGAGCACTTAATATAATGTTGTGAGCACTTAATATAATGTTGTGAGCACTTAATATAATGTTGTGAGCACTTAATATAATGTTGTGAGCACTTAATATAATGTTGTGAGCACTTAATATAATGTTGTGAGCACTTAATATAATGTTGTGAGCACTTCATATAATGTTGTGAACACTGCATATAATGTTGTGAACACTGCATATAATGCTGTGAGCACTGCATATAATGCTGTGATCACTTCATATAATGTTGTGAGCACTACATATAATGCTGTGATCACTTCATATAATGTTGTGAACACTGCATATAATCAGTGGCGGATCCAGAACTTTGCCTAAGGGGGGGCCCGCTGACTGACCTAAGGGGGGGCCCGCTCCAGTCATGCTTCAGTGATTCCCTATATAATCAACCAAATTTTTCCCACGAAAGGGGGGGCCCAGGCCCCCCAGGGCCCCCCCCTGGATCCGCCTATGATAATGCTGTGAACACTGCATATAATGCTGTGAGCACTGCATATAATGCTGTGATCACTTCATATAATGTTGTGAGCACTACATATAATGCTGTGATCACTTCATATAATGCTGTGAACACTGCGTATAATGCTGATTATTAACATAAGGCAGTCGTGGCGTTCCATATTAAACACTTTTGAGATCATTTTGTGTATATCAAGCCTGTAGTTACCAAATCATTCTATATAGTTTACATAAAATATTGAAGAAAAAAAATGAAATATTTGACCTGGAAACAAGCATTTTCAAACTTTTTTTAAAAACTAATTTCAGTCACAAGGAGTATTATAGAGCATATTTACCTGATGATATCTGGATATTGGTATTTAGTCAAATCTCAACCGGAATTTGTGACACAATTAGAATTCTAAAATTTATAAAATGTAAACAACATGTCGAAATATTTGGGCTTGAAATAAATATATTTTTGGATAAGTTTATAATGCAAGCACACGAGGTGTATAGTGTCTTATACGATTGCAGGTTTGTAATGATTAACAACCATATTATATCAGTGTGTAAACTATTTATGAGCTTTGAAAGTCAAGTAGTTCAAGCATTTTTCTGAGTAAGTGTTAAAAAATTTCAAACAAATATTCTTTACTGTGGTTAACATTCATTAGTCGTCAGTATCTATAGATTAACAACTTGTGGTTATATTGATAATTTAGAATCGATATAATTCGATTGATGTGTCATTTGTATACAAGAGTTATATTCCTTTGGACTATGAGTCTATGTTCAGTTTCATTGTCTACCTTGAACAGGGTTATAATTTTATCTTATACATGTAGTTTTTTTATTGAATTTAAAATCGTTACAAAATCTGTAATGTACTAGATACTCGTATTTTTCATTAGTTTATCAAAGACATTTATGTATATCTATAATTTGTTTTATTTGTTTTGAAATGTTTAAAATTAATATATACCAATATAAAGAATTATTTTGTTATCTTATAAATATGTTTTTGTTATCTGTAAGTATTCATACTGTGTATATACATCAAAAATAAGCCAGGTCAAATCTGCCTCCATTATCACTAACTTTCTTAGAGCGATGAGACAAACTGCTCTAAATCACAGATCACAGGCACTCGTTTCAGAATAAAAAGTTCCTTTATTCATGAATTGAATGCTTCTTTTTGTTACTTTATTGGGGTGTAAAAGCGTTGACCGAAGTAAATTTTGAATGAAGCGTGGAAGCGCTTCATTCTAAAAATGTGCGCACGGTCAATACTTTTACAACCCTATGAAGTTACAAAATTAAGCATTCAATACTTATAATTACATTTTTATGCCCCACCTACGATAGAGGGGCATTATGTTTTCTGGTCTGTGCGTCCGTCCGTCCGTCCGTCCGTCTGTTCGTTCATCCGTCCGTCTGTTCGTTCATCCGTCCGTCTGTCCCGCTTCAGGTTAAAGTTTTTGGTCAAGGTAGTTTTTGATGAAGTTTAAGTCCAATCGACTTCAAACTTAGTACACATGTCCCCTATGATATGATCTTTCTGATTTTAATGCCAAATTAGAGTTTTTACCCCAATTTCACGGTCCACTGAACATGGAAAATGATAGTGCGAGTGGGGCATTCGTGTACTGAGGACACATTCTTGTTTAGCTATAATCCTGAAAACACAAATTTTATATTATTTTTATTAGCTCACCTGGCCTAAAAGGCCATGTGAGCTTTTCTCATCACTTGGCGTCCGTCGTCGTCGACGTCGTCGTTTGTCGTCGTTAACAATTTTTCAAACATCTTCTCCTCTGAAACTACTGAATGGATTTGAATGAAACTTAAAATGATTGTTCCTTAGATTATCCTGCACAAAGTGTGTGCTTCGATTTTTGATCCGTCAAAAAACATGGCCGCCGTTACTTAAAATAGAACATAGGGGTCAAATGCAGTTTTTGGCTTATATCTCAAAAACGGAAGCATTTAGAGCAAATCTGACACGGGGTAAAAATGTTCATTAGGTCAAGATCTATCAGCCCAGAAATTTTCAGATGAATCAAACAAACCATTGTTGGGTTGCTGCCACTTAATTGGTAATTTTAAGGAAATTTTGCAGTTTTTGGTCATTATCTTGAATATTATTATAGATGAAGATAAACTGTAAACAGCAAAAATGATCAGCAAAGTAAGATCTACAAATAGGTTAATATGACCAAAATTGTCAATTGACCCCCTTAAGGGGTAAATGTCCTTTAATGACAATTTTTTACAATTTGTTCATCATATTTGCTAACTTTAAAAAATCTTCTCCTCTGAAACTACTGAATGGATTTGGATGAAACTTAGCATGATAGTTCCTTAGATTATCCTGCACAAAGTGTGTGCTTCGATTTTTGATCCGTAAAAAAACATGGCCGCCCTTACTTTAAATAGAACATAGGGGTTAAAATTTCAGGGCTTCCAAAAAATATTTGAGCCAGCCGGACATTTCATATGTGATCCAGATTTTAATCCCTTAAGACTTAGTCACAAAAGGCAATTATGGTAATCAGATGGCCATTCCAATGATTGACATTACATTAAAAAAAAAACGATTTTAAACTTTACTTTGATATGATATGAATTTGATGTTAGGATGTTACTGTTAAATTGGCAGTGCATCATTCAAAGTGTGCACATCAGCGTGCTCATATCTGCCATAGACTTTTTATTTGTGCAAAATGACATTGTCAAAAACTACTTTCGTTTTCAACCGGATGTTGACTTGACACTGGTAAAACATGGACCATAAATGGATACGTAAAATCCGTGTATTTTTACAAAGCACGACTGAGAGAAGAAGCTCTTTCCACGTTATTTCTTCAACAAAATACTTGAATTGAACGTTAGATACAGGTATCATTGATAATTTTAGCATTTTTGAAGAAATGTAGGATGCATTATTAAATTTCCCACCTGTGCACATGCGCACACGTGTTCTAGTTCATACGACATAGTTCTGACGATTTTTTATTTAAAACCTTTTTTAATCTTTAGAATAAAATCAATTAGATACAAACCGCTGAAATGTAAGAAAATATTTGTGATTAAACCGATCAATTTATGAATTTATACGATGTCCGGTACTGATCATAGTTCACCTGTCACCTGAACAGGTAGATTTCAGCTGTCCAACTACTAATTAGCCTTGATTAAAATTAGAAAGAATTAAAGTAGGTGTTGTTTTGATAGTAATTAATCATCATGTCACATTTATGACCGGAAACGTGTTGATGTTAAAGGCAAAAGGTTGGGCCAAAAAGATCGTGAATTATGTAAAAATGACCGAAAAAGCCTTGAAAAATAAAAAGTATATGACCGTTTCATGCTTTGCCCAGCCGGACTTTTACCGGACATTATACAAATGACCGGAATATATGACCGTTTTGGAAGCCCTGGGTTAAATGCAGTTTTTGGCTTATATCTCAAAAACGAAAGCATTTAGAGCAAATCTGACACGGGGTAAAAATGTTCATTAGGTCAAGATCTATCAGCCCTGAAATTTTCAGACGAATCAAACAAACCATTGTTGGGTTGCTGCCACTTAATTGACCTCATTTTCATGGTTCAGTGGTTATAGTTAAGTTTTTGTGTTTTGGTCTGTTTTTCTTATACTATATGCAATAGGTCTACCAAAATTGGTGTATAGAATGATTGTAAGGTGTACATGTCTAGCTGACAGGTGTCATCTAACCTTGACCTCATTTTCATAATTCAGTGGTGAAAGTTAACTTTTTTAGTTTTAGACTATTTTTTAATACTTTATGCATTAGGTCAACTATATTTGGTGTATGAAAATATTTTATGATCTATATGTCGGTTACGCAGGTTTTATTTGAACTTGACCTCATTTTCACAGTCCATTGCTAAGTTTTAAGTGTTTGTGTTTTGGTCTCATTTTCTTTATTTATAAACAGTAAGTCATATATATTTGTAATATTGAAGAATTGTTAGCTGTACATGTTTGCCTGGCATGGTTGACCGTTCAATATGTTCAATAAGGCATTGTTTACCAGGTAAGCGATTCAGGCTCTTGAGAGCCTCTTGTTTAATTGACCTGTGCACTTTATTGTGGGACCACATGTTATCATGAATGGAAAGTTTTATTGAGTAATGCAATTGCTTAAGGAATAACATGTGATGTGCAGTTAGCCAATCAGAATAAAGTATTATAATGAAACATACATCTAATGTAATTATTATACCTTAATATACCATTAAGGTATATAGGGGAAATAGTCTGAAACAAGTGACTATGTCACAGAAAAATCATCTTCCAAGTATTCATGAAATTGCTCTCTATTAAAGCCATATCCTGGAAATTATTAAAAAAAACCACCTTTTTCCTACTTTTAATTTGAGGTACAGTATGCCAGTGAAAAACATTAATTGTGATGTCAAGAATACACTGTTTTAAGTTGTGGTATGCATAAAAAAATGTTCAACAACATTCGTCCTTCTACTCGTAAAGGCATTTGTTTCTAAGATCGATATGGTGTAAACCATTATTCCAGAACTCAAATGAAGCAGAAAGCTGATGTAACTTATCTGCTTTACTCGATCCCTTAAGACAAATACATGAAAGAAGTGTAATAACGCCTAACACAAACACACATACGCACAAACACAAAACAGTACACCATAGCCATCATTTTATTCCAGAAGCTTCTAACTGATGTCGAATGCTAGAGTGTAAAATTGTAATTGAGACCTACCCAAAACAATTAGAACTTTTCTGAAAAAGACTATAAATGAAATCTGAACTATATTATCTTCCCATAATGATTGAATGTTAAGAAAATTGACTAGAGTTATCTTACTTTAATTACAGAGAGGGGGAAAGCAAACAATTTTTAATTTAAGCCTAATTAACACTAAAACAATTTTCCACTAACAAATAAAGTTACCTTATTGAAATATAAGGACTTTGTTAGCTAAATCTATTAATTTTATTAGATATTATGAATTTTTATGACAATAGAGAAACATGCTATATTATATAAAGAAAATTATCTTGGCAGTGTACCAGCCTTAAAATTGAAAAGGGCGCACATGGGGTGTGATAATATATAGACTCTATGGCATAAACTGCATGAGAAAAACAAATGTTCACATTGTATAGATCCAAAGAAAATTACATTTGTTAAAATATGGCCTATTTAAGATATTATTTTTCAAGTTTGAAATGAAGTTGTTTAAAATATTTTTACTTCTTTTTATTAAAGATCAACAGACTTGTTCCCAGTGTCCAGCAGGTCATCGTTGTCCAAATCAAGGAGCAGCAGTCGCTTGTCCTGCAGGTTTCTATAGCAATGCTGGTGATGGAGCATGTTCAGCCTGTGCCCCTGGAACATACATGTATATAGGCTCAACAGGTAATTGATTATAGTACTAAGTATTAAATTCACCAAACAATGGTTCTGTGTTAACTTACACCTGATTACATGAATTTGAAAATATTTGCTAGTGTTTTTTTCCTTTTTTTTATGATTATCCATCAGCCAGCTCAAACTTTTTTTAAACTTTTTATACGACCGCAAAAATTTTAATTTTTCGTCGTATATTGCTATCACGTTGGCGTCGTCGTCGTCCGAATACTTTTAGTTTTAGCACTCTAACTTTAGTAAAAGTGAATAGAAATCTATGAAATTTTAACACAAGGTTTATGACCACAAAAGGAAGGTTGGGATTGATTTTGGGAGTTTTGATCCCAACATTTTAGGAATTAGGGGCCAAAAAGGGCCCAAATAAGCATTTTCTTGGTTTTCGCACAATAACGTAAGTTTTAAGTAAATAGAAATCTATGATATTTTGACACAAGGTTTATGACCACAAAAGAACGGTTGGGATTGATTTTGGGAGTTTTGGTTCTAACAGTTTAGGAATTAGGGACCAAAAAAGGGCCCAAATTAGCTTTATTCTTGGTTTTCGCACAATAACTTTAGTTTAAGTAAATAGAAATCAATGAAATTTAAACACAAGGTTTATGACCACAAAAGGAAGGTTGGTATAGATTTTGGGAGTTGAGGTCTGAACAGTTTAGGAATGAGGGGCCAAAAAGGGGCCCAAGTAAGCATTATTCTTGGTTTTCGCACCATAACT
The DNA here is from genome assembly GCF_963676685.1 of Mytilus edulis. Lineage (NCBI taxonomy): Eukaryota > Metazoa > Mollusca > Bivalvia > Mytilida > Mytilidae > Mytilus > Mytilus edulis. The sequence goes on along the minus strand of NC_092357.1, from coordinate 25,571,095 downwards.
TTAGTTTAAGTAAATAGAAATCTATGAAATTTAAACACAAGGTTTATGACCACTAAAGGAAGGTTGGGTTTGATTTTGGGAGTTTTGGTCCCAACAGTTTAGGAATAAGGGGCCCAAAGGGTCCAAAATTGAACTTAGTTTGATTTCATCAAAAATTGAATAATTGGGGTTCTTTGATATGCCGAATCTAACTGTGTATGTAGATTCTTAATTTTTGGTCCCGTTTTCAAATTGGTCTACATTAAGGGCCAAAGGGTCCAAAATTAAACTTAGTTTGATTTTGACAAAAATTGAATCCTTGGGGTTCTTTGATATGCTGAATCTAAAAATGTACTTAGATTTTTGATTATTGGCCCAGTTTTCAAGTTGTCCAAATCGGGTTGTTTGATTTCATCAAAAATGGAATAATTGGGGTTCTTTGATATGTCAAATCTTACTGTGTATGTAGATTCTTAATTCTTAGTCCCGTTTTCAAATTGGTCTACATTAAAGTCCAAAGGGTCCAAAATTAAACTAAGTTTGATTTTAACAAAAATTGAATTCTTGAGCTTTTTTGATATGCTGAATCTAAACATGTACTTAGATTTTTGATTATGGGCCCAGTTTTCAAGTTGGTTCAAATCAGGATCCAAAATTATTATATTAAGTATTGTGCAATAGCAAGAAATTTTCAATTGCACAGTATTCAGCAGTAGCAAGAAATCTTCAATTGCACAGTATTGTGCAATAGCAAGAAATTTTCAATTGCACAGTATTGCACAATAGAAAGAAATCTTCAATTGCACAGTATTGTGCAATAGCAAATATTTTCAATTGCACAGTATTGCGCAATAGCAAGAAATATCTAATTGCACAATATTGTGCAATAGCAAGAAATTTTCAATTGATTGGAGTTATCTTTCTTTGTCCAGAATAGTAGTTGAATCAACTTAAATCATTGTTTTATACAATATACAATGTATATTCACTTTTACTACCAACTGATAAATTAAAACAATCTTTACCATTCAGTGATAACAAGCACCTTTTGTTACATTTTAATATTTTATGATGTATTTAAATGAGTAGTTATTGTTGCAAACTCCATTAGAAATTTGAATTGAGATCAGTTTTGGAAAAAGGGAAAGGGGGATGTGAAAAAAAAAATGGGGGGGGGGGGGGGGGGTTTAAATTTTTCTCATTTCAGATTTCATAAATAATAAGAAAATTTCTTCAAACATTTTTTGAGAGGATTAATATTCAACAGCATAGTGAATTGCTCAAAGGAAAAAAAAGTATTTTAAGTTCATTAGACCACATTCATTCTGTGTCAGAAACCTATGCTGTGTCAACTATTTAATCACAATCCAAATTTAGAGCTGAATCCAGCTTGAATGTTGTGTCCATACTTGCCCCAACCGTTCAGGGTTCAACCTCTGCGGTCGTATAAAGCTGTGCCCTGTAGAGCATCTGGTTAACTTTTGATTTTATACCCTTATTTTTACATGCTGCAATAAATCTTTTACAGATTGGTTTTTGTTACTTTATTCACTTATTTATCTCCAACACAATCAATCTTTTTAATCTTATTCTCTTCAAATTTGACCATAAATTTCCACATATCAAAATCTTAATTTTACAAAAATCAGAAAAATCTGAAATACAGAAAAATCACAATCACAATTTCAGTGATGTTTTTCATTTCTTAAAAAGTGACAGATAGGTTTTGCAAAAATAAATCAAAGTACTGAAGTACTGAACATCAGATGACCGCAAGTTCTTGTGGATGGTCAAAGCACTTGTCTCGTGAAAAAATCACATCTCTATACCTGAAAATGAGGTTAATGTACAGAGATATATTTTCTTTTGAGACAAGTTTGTGTGTGGATGATGAATAAATGACAGGATATTCGACCTCACTGTAATAACTATTATATTGTATTGGTACAAATCAGTAGACACTGGTTTGTTGTTATTTATTATTTCATTTAGAAATCATTTTGTCATTGTGCTGCACAATTATAGAATGAGCTGCCAAACCACATAAGACAGGAAAATTTCCAAACTTATACAGACCTGGAATGGCAGCTCATTCCAATGTAATACATACCATTAGTGCTTTGTGATTTGAGCTTAGCTTGGCTTTTTTGATGATTTTATACTAAAATTAGCTAGCTATGATTTTATAATTTTGTCTAGATCTGCATGAACAATATTATTTTATTTGCATCTGTCATGTATGTGCTTGATGTTTTTATATCCTGCTGTAATGTATGTACCAGTACGTGTGTTTTGTTTGCATGTTATTTGCTTGTGTGTAATGTTTTTTTTATGTCAATTTTAAAAGCTCAGTAGAGCTTGTGTTACTTTGTTTACAAAGTATGGACAATAAATAAAACTTTGATATTTTATTTGATTTGATTATATTGAAAAAAACAGTTACATGTATATATAATTTTCATCCGTTTGTATATCATTCTATTCTATTATTCTAATAAAAGTGCAGTGCAAGTGCATGGTGAACACTCGTCTGTAAATATTTTTATAACTGATTGGATTTGAGTAGGCATTCATATTTCCCTGCAAAACCAATCTTCCATGCAGAGTTATCAGTTCTTTCCCGAGAGCAAGTACGGGTAACTCTGAATGGCGGATTGCCGCAAAACAATTTTCAGGATCTACTACTTGTGACACATGCCCAGAAGGAAAAAAATGTGAGAATGCCACATCAATACCAACAGATTGTGATCCTGGCTATGTGGCTGCAGCAGGATCTTCCACATGTACAATTTGTGCTAACAGTATGTATTTCTTGTTATCTCCCTTAGTTAAGGTACTTATACACTCATCCTGGCTATGTTGCTGCAGCAGGATCAACCACATGTACACTTTGTGCTAACAGCATGTATAAAAAGCCAATTACTGTGGATTCATTTATTTTCGTGTGTGTCAATTTTTCCAGTGCATTACGTTTGCGCGCATTACCATTGCATTTGCGCCCAAAATTCATTACGTTTGCTCGCAGCTTTTGTTCACATTTGCGCGCATTTTTTTGACAGGTAAACTCAGGTAAAATACAGGTAATAATACTTATGCATTTATTAATTTGTTAAATTATTTACAAGTACCAGTACCCCTTCCGTAAGTCTAAGTCTCCTAAGGCACCTATTTAGTAAGATTTCAAAATTTGAAGAAAACCTGTGACATAGCCAATTTATTGTAACTTGACCTTAAGTTATAATGGAGTTTATACTTGGTTTTAGAATTCAATATGAACAATACATAACTTGAATTAACAAACTATTTTCAAAATTAATAATTAATAATTGATAGTCATATCCGTTATGAAAATCCAAAAAAAATATAGTCATTTATAATTTAAAATTATTTTATATTTATATTTTTATCTGAGATTACCTGTAAAATGAATGCGCGCAAATGTAATCAAAAGCTGCGCTCAAACGTAACACATTTTAATCCCCAAATGCGCGCAAACGTAGTGCGCCCAATTTTTCATGGATTGAGGACAGGTTGATTTTTTCATGAATATTGGATTTTAGGGTTTGACAAAGTCTACATACTAGCATCATTTAACATTTAAATTTGTTGTTCACTTATACCCATGAATTCTATGAAAATTGGTATCCAATAAATAATAATGAATCCACAGTATCTTTCATAGTAATAATACCAATTTTAAAATTTGTCCTAGCTATAGGGATCTGTTTATAGATCATTTATTTTTTACTCGTATGAGAAAAATCCACACCACTCAAGTAGGGTGCAATTGAAAATTATCATAGGTAAGATCAAAGGTAATTTTAGAAAATTGCAAGGATGTTGACATAATGTCCTTTACTTTTTAGCTTATAATATAAGAAATTTGTTAGCATTATTAGTCCCATAGTATAAGTAACAAATTAAGACCGTGAGACCATGCGGTCTAACAATTTATTGTAGTAACGTTAACAAGGTCTAATTGAAAATATAATAGGAAGGTTAATGGATAGTTCTTAGTCTTATTATGGGTAATAAAAAAGGCCGTGCGGTCTAACAAATTATTGTAATTGCGCTAACAAGGTCTGTTCCTTTATTGCACTGAATCTATGCCGACCTTGGAACCTATGACGTAATTTAACGTTTTCCTGTTTTCGAAAATTCTCAAAAGTTGGTTATTTATAAAGGTTATTTTAAAAAAGAAAGAAGAATATTTATTAACAAAAAAATGGACATCAAGAATGATTCTCGGGTAGGTACATCTATATATACTGTGCTGCTCTGAAAAAATGCAACAAAAAAACCCTTCTCTACCGAAACTTATCATCGAATGCACGTGGTGTGTTTCAAACACAAAAGATTTGTACTGCATGCCGAGTAGATGCATCCAGACGCGTTCAAATGCCACTGAAAGAACACAAATTTATTAAAATGTATATCAACAAAAATGCTTCGCGTTATGTACAGATGATGCGGGTCCATTTTGTACCACTTGTATTTACCCTCTTGCTACCAAATTCAAATTTCAAACGACTTTACGTACCCCACAATAATGTATGGCGTTCCAACAGATAAAAGATGTACAGGGGGATGTGTTCAGTACTGTTGTTTTTTTTTCAAAAAGGGTTCTTACTCCGGATCCAACCTCCGCCTAGATCCATCACTAAGCATCTACCGCCACCAGGAAAATTTACATACTTGAATCAAAAGTCTTACTGCAAGTGTTTTTTTTACCCTAGTACCGGGCCTTTTTTTATTGTTCAGCATATAACATCATTGTGGACCTATGACATGCACAGTAATGTACACGGATTCAACTGCACCCTTAGATCTCAAGAGGTGCTCCGGCTATCGGCAGAATCTACCAGCACATACATAAATTCGCGTAATCCCCCCTCATTCGATTGCCTCGAGTGTAATCAGCTGTTTTTTATATGTCTGAACAGTACGAACAGAGCGCCTCCGCAGCAGTTCTGTAGACCAGTTCAACAAATAGTTTTCAAATAATATTATGTCTGGTTATTGGACAGATCCTACTCAGTTATTATACAAAGATATGTAGTTTTAATTTTTATTTTACGGTATCGGGTCCGTTCGTTCGAGACCTGTTAATAGTGTTATAGGATTTTTACCTTTTTAGTTATCTGTTATTGTGAGAATGTATTTTTTGTTAACTGTTATTGGATCCCTTGCCCCCTACCCCCACCCCCTGTAATTAGAATATTGAGTTAGTTTTGATGGTATTTGTAATTTGGTCGTTCCACCTTTCTGTGGAAAACCATTTGATATTCTTTTGATTATTATTTTTTTTCTCCATTAATTCTGCTACTTTTTTCGTTAACCCTTTGGCTGCGGGAAGGACATATGTGTCCATTGTCTGCACGCCACGGGAAGGACATATGTGTCCATACATAAATTTAACATATTTTCTTAATATAAATGATAAATGTAGTCAAATTTGTTTGTCTCCGGACTGTTTTGTCCTTACTTGATGTTTTTGATCTTTGTGTTATAAAACAACGTTAAATGACGTCACAGTGAAGGAGTGAACGTTCACGCGAAAATGTTTTCAATGTCTTTTGCAAAGTTGTAAAATTAATGCTGCATATAACGTTACATTTGTGCACATTAACTTCGCGGCCAAAGCGTTAAGTGGTCAGGCCATAGTGTTACCCTTGTCCCTCACTCTGTCATTCCACATCAAACAATTGTACAGAGTATTTTTCAAAACCTCTAGATATTATTGGGCTAATTTTTGGTATGTGAGTTCCGCATGATGAATTATAGTACCATATAAAAAAAGAAGATTTGGTGTAATTGCCAATGAGACAACTCTTCACAAGAGACCTAATGACACAGAAATTAACAACATTAGGTCACCGTACGGCCTTCTACAATGAGCAAAGTCTATACCGCATAGTGCGCTATAAAAGACCCGAAATGACAAATGTAAAAAAATTCAAACGAGAAAACTAACGGCCTTATTAATGTACAAACAAATGAATGAAAAACAAATATATAACACAGCAACAAACAACAACCACTGAATTACAGGCTCCTGACTTGGGACAGGCACATACATACATAATGTGACGGTGTTAAACATGTTAGCGGGATCCCTACCCTCCCCTTACCCGGGACAGTGGTATAACATAGGAACAATCTATAAAAATCGGTTGAAAAGGGCTTTACTCATCAGATCGATACAAATACAAATACATCTTACAAAAACAGAGTGGCTCAGCGCATATACATCCTAACGACAAAAAGACTATTAGTATAGATCTGAGAGTACTTGCTGTTACTGACAGCTAGTTCAAAGCTAATAACAACTAATAAAAAAATCATGCATCTAAGACTAAATAATCAATCATTAGACATAATGTAATTTTCTTTGAGCAGCAGAAAAGAAGAGTGGATTTCTCTCCAGAGGAGCAAAATACTCTAACACTGGAGTGGGAAAATGGTATCCGATCCACCGGTAAACTGTGCATTTCAAAAATTAAAGGAATGGCGGAGAAATTGGATTGTTCAATTGATAGAGTCAAGGTAAACACAGACCCTTTAAAACAAGTGGTGAATCAGGTGATCATTATAAATAAACAGATGTGGTATGAGTGCCAGTGAGACAACTCTCCATCCAAGTCACAATGTATTTAAAGTAACTATAGGTCAGTGTACGACCTTCAACATGGAGCCTTGGCTCACATCGAACAGCAAGCTAGAAAGAACCCAAAAATGTCCAATGTAAAATAATTCAAACACGAAAACCAACAGTCTTATCTATATTGAAAACAAGAAACACCTATGAACCACACCAATAAATGACATCTACTGAACAACAGGCTTCTGCTAATGTTTTGGAAAGAAATTTCTGCCTCTTGCAAGAAACCTGCTTTGTTACTTTTGAAAGGTCAAGATAAGGAGAAATTAAGATTCTCTGTCATGAGAAGCATACACTCAGTAACTGTAGATCAGTGAATGGCGATGACCATAAAACCTTTTGAAGTGAAGTCACAGTTTATTGGTGAACATTTTAATGACCAAATTTAATGAAGTCAACCGAAAAATTATCTATATATATAGTAGAAATAAAAGAGTTCCTTGGTACATTATAATTTATTTCAAAATAAATTCAAATTGGCACGTTAAAATTACATTTTGAAAAAACTGTTAGGATTTGGGCCATTTATTCAATTTTAACCTATAGATGTGGATTTGAAATAAAAATGCTAGAGAAAGATCTGTGGGTACTATAGATTACTCTAAAAAGAAAACAGCAACTAAGAGGGGGCCTTCAGCTTACAATATTGTAACTGGGGATATCCCAAGAGGTAAACATCTTAACAATATGTTTTTATTATATATACATATACTAACTTCTGAACTAACAGACTAAGTACAACCACTCCTTAATGTTGTCCCTGTTTTAATAAGTTCACATAAAAAAAACAAGTTCTCTTCAATGAAAATTTTAGAATAAAGAAAAAATATACTGAAAATTGCAGTCTTGTGATAAAGATCACTCACCTTATTTTGTCCATCATTATTTGTATCAATTATAAAACACAGTAGTATTTTAACTATCATTTAATCTTTTTTAAAAGCAGCTGTTTACTTTGTCGAAAACTATAATATTTATTTTGTTGCATGATTTATGATATGAGAAATAAATTTTCAGGAATTAAGAATACTTTTTTTTTTAAGGTAACATGACTGGTAGCGAATACCTTAGAAAAGCAGCAGAGGTGTGGAGAGGAGCTAGTGCTGAGCAAAAACAGCTGGCAACAGAAAAGGCCAAAAAAATTAAAATGGACCCTCTCCAAAATATGGACTCAGAGCAGGCCATTAACCACCATCTGAAAATCATCTCAAAATCTGTAAATTGTCATTTATTTATATATTATTATACTCCTCTTCTTTTTTAACTCTGCATGTCTGTCAGTCCGTCTGTCCCTCCGTCCGTCCGTCTGTCCGTCAGTCCCTCCAATGAAATTTCCATCAAATTTTTCTCAGGAACTAAACATCAACGGTTTCTGAAATTTGGTATTGAGGTTTATATGAGGAAGCTATACCGTTTGATGCAATTTCAGATGCATCACTCAACAAATTCCTGTTTACTGAACACTTACATTTTTTAACACAGAATAGCATAGTTGCAAATTTTAGTTGAATTTTTCTCAGGAACTACACGTCAGGGCTTTCTGCAATTTGATATCAATGTTTATATATACTGTGTGATACCTGTTCCGATTCATCACTTAACAACTTCCTGTTTACCCTATTGTTTTAGTATTATTAGTGAGCAGTAGCTCACAGATTCACTTGTTTTTTTTCTTATTTATCAACCATTCTGTTTAGGATAGATTCTAATATTGTACACATAAAACAAATTTAATTTAATTAACTTAATATGTCATTTTTATACTCAGTCCATTCTGGATTTTTTATTACAAGCAAGTATGTATAAAAAGAGAATATGTTTGATTTTTAAAAATAAACCCTTTTTAATTCAATGGGTTCATGTAGATTGATATTGCTCAAGTTTTCTATATAACAATCAGTTGTTATATAGAAAACTTTAGCAAGGTGTGTCTAAACTTGACTTATGTGTCGATGCTTCTATTTTCATGATGCTATAAAAGTTTATTTTGTATGGTATTAGATGCCAATCTTATTATTTTGATTTCTTTAAAGGAATTTTTCAACAAATGTATGGTAATCAATTATTCTAATGGATTAATGTATAGGTTATTAGGTAATTAACATTACAGGTATGTGTTTTTCAGGATATTAACTGGGAATATAGACTCATATTCCATGTCTGTGTTTGATATATGTAACTGATGAGTCTAACAAAGACAGGGAATGTGAGCCTGTAACCAGTTTGAAACCTATATAACAATTACCTCATACTTGAATGCTCTGATTTAAAGATAAATCCCTATGATTTGCAAGTTTTGACTCTGGACATCAAATTCATAATTATTTGCCTTTCAGAACAATGTCTTGACTAAATTTTTGTTCAGACAGGAGCAAAATCTTGTGCAAAATCAAATTCTTTCAAATTTTATGTCACTATGTTGCTAGTACATGCTTTCCGATGTCTATTTCTTTTCATAGGAATACATAATATCTCCTATCAAACTAGCCAAGCAAATTGCAGGATAAGACATTGATATTTCGTTCCAGTATAATATTCCATGCTTATAGCTGTTATGAAAATTGACAAACGTATAAAAAATGAATATCTTCTTTCAGTGTGATATAATAGCATCTCTGGGATGGCAAGTTGGTGGGGTGTGTGTTACAAAGGACAAAGTGCCCAGCTACTTTGGGACACCCAAAGCCATGAGCTTTTTTAAAGACAATATCATTGAAATTGTTGATAGTCTTACAGATATTTTGATATATTGTACTCTAGTTTAATATACGATTAATTAAAATGTACTAATAGATTAAAGAATGGAAACTGGTAATGTGTCAAAGTGACCAAAACCCGACCAAAATGTCAAAGACAACCCAAGGCCACCAATTGGTCTTCATCATTGCGAAAAAATCCGACACCTTGAGGTGGGCCAGACAAGATAAACAAAGGCTAGAGATTCCTTACTTAGGAGAGGCACAAATATGTGGTGGAGCCAAGTTCATTCTAGTATGAATTGTATACTACTTCTGTATATATTTATAACTGTTATTTTTAAAAACACAACAGAGAACAAGAAAAAAGACTTGAAAATGATCTGTAACGATGCAATTAAGCAAACAAAAACAAACAAGCAATAAGGATTGACAAAAACTAGGGTTGATTCTAGCGGTCTAGGTCAAACCAAATCCCTCCTCTTATAAGACATCTGAGGGTAACTTGTTATGGTCAAATTCAGTATAAGAGCTATATATAAGCTATGAGATCTATATATTTATTGTTAAAAAATATTGAGAAGCCTTGAACTTTTTTCATTTAGTTTTAAAATAGAAGATACAGTGGTCTTTTTCTACCAAAAAAATCTTGATTTATGAACACATATGGCTTTTAATTAATTACTCGTAGTTGTACTGAGACAATTTCTTATTTTCCTTTGTTTTAAGGTGAGGAACAAACAATCAAACCAGAAAAGCCAAAGAGGTTGGCTTTGAAAGAAGAAGTCAGAAAGGTTTTTAATGCAAGTTTTGGTAAGAACTAAAATAATTCATAACTGATCTTTTTGTATTATAGGATTAAACGCCTTTTTAAAGAAATTGATTGGTGTATAAATGGGACCAATTCACTCACAAACTAATAAAGTCTGAAGGACTTTATGATATGTTTGTGAGTGACTTGGTCCAGTTTATACACCAATAAATTCCTTTTAAAAGCCAGCCGTTTAATCCTTATAATTCTTTAAAATTACGTATAAGCGAAAATAAGTTTTTTTTAACGTCGAACCAGACTGTGTTATTTTTAGCGCCATTGGTTACAAAAAAGTAGTTCTGTCAACATTGTCTATTGAAAAATAAACAACTTCAAGAGTGACGACCGGAAGTCTTCTTAACCAATCATATGAACATGTTCCCTAATATGCAAATCATATCAGAATTATAGAACATAAGATTTACTATATCTTGTTTATAAAGGATTGAAAATGTTTCTGAAAGAGGTAAATTGTGTTTAACTGGAATTATTCTTACACAAACAAATAAGAGTGTGAAGAAAACTAGACCTAATTATTGTTGTATTCAGTGTAATAAAGGAGTATTACATTCTTGGCTTCTATGAAGGGAATGGTTTTATATTCGGTCCAGAGCTTGATCATGCTAGATAATATCCATGCATGTCTGTGTCCACATTTGTTTGGGAAGTGCATTTGTGAAAAATTCCAGTCTTAATACTTTCAATTAATAGACCACTTTCGAATTAATTAATTAATCCAAGCAGGATTAAAAACCATCAAGCATCCCTGTGATTGTTATTTAGCAGGGTGATCAGAAATAATTATTGCTTTGTAATTTGGTATCAAGGTTTATATATGCAAGCTATACCCATGCGATATGTTTTTTTTTTAGATTCATTACTTAACAACTTCCTGTTTGCCCTATTCTTTCAGCGGGGGTATCATTAGTGAGCAGTAGCTCACAGATTCACTTGTTTGTTTTCTTTTAGAAAAATGTATGAAAAAGGTGCCATATAAAGCTTTGTCTTTGGGGCACTTCTTTTAGTGGTTTTCTGTTAGTGGTTTGCCAGAGGGAATAACTTTTAAAGAACCTGGCAGCTACTCCACTTCTACAATGGAATCTATACTAAGCAGGAAAGACCAAATACATGTAGCAAAAATGTAAGTATTTTTTTTTTTTTCTCGAAAAAAATGGATTGCAAAAAATAAATTGAATGACAAAACACAGCCAAAACTGAAAAACTCTTATTATCTATACAAGTCATTTGAGAAATATTTTAAGAAATTATACATCTATAATGGTTAAAGTCATATGAAACGAGTTGTTGAAAAAAAAAGTTGAATGCGTTTTATTTAGCTAAATAGTTAGTTTATAGTATAAAACTTTTATCCACATACTTGTTTTAGTAAAAACTCTAATGTTTTAATGTAAAACTTCATGAAATGTACGGTTTCTGAATTATTTACTTCCAGTGAGTAATTGTTCCGATATTCATTGAATGCTTTTCCGTATGCATGATATTCCTCGTAAACAATGTGAAAAGCGTTACTGCGCAAGAGCAAATAGTAAAATTAAAAATAAACATACCACGTTGACATCTCATTGGAAAGATCTTTTTTGATCGATGATGAAAGAAATATTTTTATACACAAATTTGTTTTAAAACTGTTTTATAAGGTTGATTAACAAACAGATACGCACAATAAAAATTTTAAAATTGATTAATCAACACAGCTCAATTGTCACACTTATAAACCACGTGCTTTAAGTGCACACTTTTGTAGATTGTTTATCAATATAAACTTGTCGGAGAACATCGCAAGTTCGTCACGGAGATTAATTAGGAAAGATGGTTTCCATATAAAATCATCGAACGCATTATTTTGTTTGTAAATTACACATTACAGACTCAATATAAAAAGTGAAAATATATTACAAAGGTCTTAGTTTAGTATATGTGCATGTATTGGTTGAATAATTTAGTGGTCATATTTTTTTCCATCAACTCGTTTCATATGACTAATTCTTTCATAAACTGCTTTTGCATTAATTATGTGTAATCTAATCCTGACCAGGATATATCATATACCCTATTCAAAGCTGAAAAAAATCCTTAAATTACTTGCATAGTTAGATAAAGCTCCCAGGCATTTAACACTGCATGGTTTCATAGTTTGCAATTAGGAAAGAAAATATTTTTTATCAATCAATATATTTCTATATCAACTAGCTATAGTTTATATGGACTGTGACACATATCTATGGTTTAATCTTTTATTCAATTACAGAAAACTCAATTCAGAACATCAATGTTTGTTCATGAAATACATTGCACACAAACAATGAAATCCAACACAAAACAATTAACAATCAGTGTCAATCAAGACTTTCAAAAACTACTTTTTTTTTATACCTCTAAAAAAAGCAAAGTTTTGGGGGGGATATAGGAATCACCCTGTCTGTCTGTCCATATGTGTGTTAGCGCAACTCCTCCTTAATGGATGGACCAATATTGATGAAACATCACACAATTGTAGTACACAACTTGAGGATGTGCATGAATTATTTCTGGTCGTAATTATTTCAAGGGAGACAATTGAATTTACTTAACAATAAATAGCACAAATCCTCCTAAATGACTGTAGCAATATTAATTGTCATCTTATTAACATAATTCAAAGCTTTATGTATCAACTATTCTTTATCTATTTAAAAACAAATACTATTTATTGTTTCATTTTTTATTATTTGAACTGATAAATTAATCTTATTATATTTCAATTTTCATTTACTTAGTTCAAGAGAGGAGACAATAGAAGGTAAATATGTGTATCATATTCTAAGAGACTGCAAATACTACTTATTACTAAATGGGTACCTTTGTATCATAAATGATTAAAATTATGAATCATATTTAAAGAATCTTCTCAATATATTTTTTATTGTCCCTGGTGCTACGCTTTGGGGACATAGAAATAAGAAATGTTGGTTGTTTAATGATGCCTTGACGTCATACAAAAAAGGGTACTAAATTATAGAACAAGCACTGAAAATATACGACTGTCGTCAAATAGAGTTTGAACAAGCAACACAATTGTTGTCATTGTTATTTGTCAGGCATTAAATTTGTGGTTTGTTTTTGCCCACGAAATCCATTAAAACTGTTATCCCACGATTAAAAATGAATTTACAGTACACATGTAAAGTAATATTGTACACTACTTTCAAGGTTAATTTTCCCAATCCAGAAATAGATTATTATATTTTTATTTTTGTAGAAAAGGTCATTGCTAATAAAGGAAACGAGAGTATTGGCAGTCAATCAGGTGAGATAAATTAATACTTTCATTTCAATTTCATTATGTATATTAATATGTTTTGAATTGCAAAAAAGTGTTTAAATAAATATTGTACACCAGTTTTAAGGTTAATTTTCCCAATCCAGAAATGAATTATTTTATTTATTTATTTTTGTAGAAAAGGTCAAGGCTAATAAAGAAAACGAGAGTATTGACAGTCAATCAGGTGAGATAAATTAATACAGTAGTCCCTCTATGAAACAGCCCCTCCCTGGGATGGCCACCTCCTTTGTGTGGCCACATTTGGCTTGCATTAACGCATTTACATGCAAAAGTACCTCCCGTGGACGGCCAATTCTGTTATCCGGCCAGCGGCCAGTAATTTCATGTTTGAAAGTTAAAAATCCTACCCAAATATGGTCAGCTGCCGTTTTTTTCAAGTTGAAAATATTAAAATCCTCTAGAAAAATACAACCAACCGATGTTTTCATGTAAAACAAATGTTATTATTTTGAAAGGAGATCGTTCGTCCTATAATTTGACCCGACTGTTGCGTATGTTTTGTCAATTCGAATATTTAAGAAACTGGCAACAACATTAAATGTTGGAAAAACACAGATAAATGATATTTCAAAAGATAAAAGAAGCCAAATTGTTTAGTTATTGGAAAATTGTATGAACAGAAAAATCGTAACATTACAAATACAAATATTTTATTGGCACAAACACAATTACAATAATTGGCAAAGGCCCATGTTACAATACATTATTACAATGGATACAGCATGATGAAATAGAAATAATATGTTATTATTAACAAGATAAAATCTCATTTCTATGTTCTAAACATTTTCGTATATAGGTACTAGTCACTTTAAGGACTTTAAAAGATGTGCTATTAATGCAATATTAATTACATTGATTAAACGATAAAACCAGAGGGAGAAAAATAATTACCACGTGGTTGCGTTACCGTAATACGATAAAACTAGAGAAGATCGTAGTTTGATTACAATGGGAACAAGTTTACCTGTGTTATAATAGCGGACAATAAAGGTGTCAAAGAAGTCAATTACTTGATATCAAATGTATTTTAATTGATAATTATGTTATGTAACACAGTGGATGGACACTATGTATATAATTGAAGTTCATTAAACGGACTAGTTCTGATTGAACGACTAGACAGGAGAAATTTGGGAAACTTGAGAAAATAACAGTTTTGACATTAAAATTAATGGACACTATATTTTTGGGGGAATAATTCTTGGCCATTTATATGAAATCCATTGTTAATGTCAACTGACCCATTTATCCTAATATGGAATGATTGCAAATAGAATATTCAAACAACATGTTACAGCCTAAGCTAGGACAGTGGTAATGACTTGCTGTCTTCAATATCATAAAAGCACATTCTCCATATCCTATAATATATATTCTATTTTTTTGGGGTGTGGGGAGCTGCTTTATATAATATAACAAATGAACACTGGTAAAAATATTTTTTTATTTCTGAATAAAAAAAGCAAACAATATTTGTAATTCAATTTTATTTACAAAAACATAATATATATACACAGTACATGTTTAAATAACAATGCAGTAATACCACTCATGGGTCAATTTCATTATGTATATTAATATGTTTTGAATTGCAAAAAAGTGTTTAAATAAATATTGTACACCAGTTTTAAGGTAAATTTTCGCAATCCAGAAATGAATTATTTTATTTATTTATTTTTGTAGAAAAGGTCATTGCTAATAAAGGAAACGAGAGTATTGGCAGTCAATCAGGTGAGATAAATTAATACTTTCATTTCAATTTCATTATGTATATTAATATGTTTTGAATTGCAAGAAAAAGTGTTTAAATTATGCAATGTACTGTCAAAGAAGAAAATGATTTTAGGTACTATCTCAGCATTCTTTTTTCTTTGAACGTACTATATTGTACATAAACAATGAATTAGCCAAACATATGCAATTCAGTTTCTTTGCAACTGCTGCTAGGCGAAGGGGGAATAAGGTTTTACCCTAGTCTGTCTGTACTAATGTAGTTCCCTCAATTGATTGAATTCTTTAACTTGAGTTTCAATCAACTAAATATTATAAAGCTTAACACAATGCTCATTACCTCAAAATAAGTTTAAATTTGCATGGCTTTACTTATACCATTCTTGACTTATCACCCTTTATTAATAATGGAAAAAAATGATAAATTTGTTTTCATTCTCTTGTTTAGTTTGCCTCAACAAAATGTTATGAAACTTATACACAATGCTAATTACTTTAAAATACTAATCAAGTTTAGATTTGGTTAGCGTCACTTTTACTGTTCTTGAGTTATGCCCTTTATTAATGGAAAAAAGTCCTAATTTGTGGAATCTGTTCTCTAACTTTTGTTTGCCTTTCATTTGTTAAACCTCCACCATGAACAAAAATGAAAAATTCTCATTTAATTACCCTTTTAGGTACAACTGTGCAACAAACTGACAGTGAAGGAAGTATACAAGGTTGGTCTTTTTTTATAAATGTTTATCTACCTTACAATTTCATTGATTGACTAAATCTATCCACCAGTATTTAAGGCATTCAGATGTCAAAATTATTTTTTTGCTGGGTTTGATGAAATCAAAATCGTATAGTATGGTGATGTCTGGCAGACGGGAAAATGTGTAAATAATTTGTGTAATCAACTCCTCCACTGGTTTTCAAACCAGATCCTTGAAACTTTACAGTCCTGAAGCTTCTATATATATTGAAGTTGTACACCTGCAGCCGGTTGTACGAACATGCCATTAGCCTAATGTGTCTTTTAGGCCTTGTGATGAATTAGGCTTAGGAAGACTTAATGACACATTAGGCTAATCACTAATGACATGTTCGTAAAACTGGCTGATGTTATTTTGGAATCATTTTAATATTTCGTCTCAATTTTCCAAATTTGGAACTTCATCATTTTTTAAGCAAGAACAAGAAAGGAGGGTACATGTTTTGTGTAATCAAATCCTTCTACAGTTTTCAACTCAGATCCCTGTAAGTTTTAGGAAACTTCTATATATATTGAAGTTGTGCACCTGCTATATTGGAATCATTTAAAACCTGCAGTTATCAACCCATATTGAAACTTTTCAGGAAGCTTGCAGGCATGTTGAAGCTGTGCAAATTCTATTATGGAATTGAATAATTTATTTCTGGTTTTACAACAAAATTAATAAACAGG
Source organism: Mytilus edulis (assembly GCF_963676685.1). Lineage (NCBI taxonomy): Eukaryota > Metazoa > Mollusca > Bivalvia > Mytilida > Mytilidae > Mytilus > Mytilus edulis. The sequence goes on along the minus strand of NC_092357.1, from coordinate 25,554,442 downwards.
GTATTTTTATGAAATGCACCATTACCTTAAAAAAGCTATTCTAAATTGCATTTTTAACTACTATAATTTTATGAAATGCACCATTACCTTAAAAAAGCTATTCTGAATTGCATATACAACTACTATAATAATTCTTTCTAAACAAATGTTTATCGATTAAATTCTGGTAAAGCTAAAATTAAAGATATTTGAAAAAAAAAATAAGAGGAAATTGTTATTGAGGTACAAATTGTCTTTTTTAATTCAACATTCAACATATTTGAAATAAAGGCAATATATTTATCATAATATGATGTTTTGGTTTGTTATAAATTGCTTTTCAGTTTTCCATTAGATACTGATAATTAAAATGTTCTATCTATCAGATGATAATAATATATTATTTTGTTTTCAGAGTATTGTGCTGAAAGAATTGTTTCAGAGATATCTTCCCCTTTAGGTCTTATTGGTTTGTATATTTGATGTTTTAATACAACACAAATTTACCTTAAGTGAATAATGTACTGGTTAGAGGTTAAAACAAGCCTATGCACACTGTCAATCTGTTGTCTGTTTGTCAATTTATGCATTCAGATTTGGCTTAGGTCCATTTCTTAGAAAACTGATGTAATGTAATTATACCCCCGCTTTAAAAAAGGGGGGTATACTGTTTTACCTCTGTCTGTCCGTCGGTCCATCAGTCCGTCCCATGAAACTTTCGTCACATTTTTCTCAGGAACTACACATCCACCCTTTCTGTAATTTGGTATCAACATTTATATATGTTAGCCATACCGTGTGATGCGTTTTCAGATTCATCACTTGACAACTTCCTGTTTACCGAACACTTGTATGATTTTACACATGATAGCCAAGTTGAAAATTTTCGTCACATTTTTCTCAGGAACTACACATCCACCCTTTCTGTAATTTGGTATCAACATTTATATATGTTAGCCATACCGTGTGATGCGTTTTCAGATTCATCACTTGACAACTTCCTGTTTACCGAACACTTGTATGATTTTACACATGATAGCCAAGTTGAAAATCTTCGTCACATTTTTCTCAGCAACTACAATACAAGGATTTCTGAAATTTGGTTTCAGGATTTATATAAGTCAGCTATACCGTGTGATGCCTTTTCAGATTCATCACTTGACAACTTCCTGTTTACCGAACACTTGTATGATTTTACACATGATAGCCAAGTTGAAAATTTTCATCACATTTTTCTCAGCAACTATAATACAAGGGTTTCTGAAATTTGGTTTCAGGATTTATATAAGTCAGCTATACCGTGTGATGCGTTTTCAGATTCATCACTTGACAACTTCCTGTTTACCGAACACTTGCATATTTTTACACTATTAATATTATCCACTTGCGGCGGGGGTATCATCAGTGAGCAGTAGCTCGCAGTTTCACTTGTTCCAATTAAATTTAAAGGCTCTCTTTCAATGGCTGAAAGATATTGTTCATGTTTCCATTAAAAAAATTTGTGTAGGAATTCATTACAATGTGAAGTTCATCTTTGATGTAAAAATATCATTGATATTGTTAACTTCATGTGTCTTACATACATGTATAACAATACATCTCAATACACTTGTGACACTATGAATTACATTTTATGCTACAATGACTTTGGTTAAGCTTTAAATTTGTTTATTTTGCAGAAACCTAAAGAAATATATCAATGATATATCACTACGTTCTCTTGCTTTATTATATGTTGTTAATTCACACTTAAGTCACTATATATATGAATTTTGAAGAGAAAGACAGAAACAGATAATATGTCACACTTTTAAGCATTAAGTATAGAAACAAATGATTACATTAGATGTATGTTTCATAAAAATCTAGTAGTTTTATTGGTAAACAACAATCATGTGTCATAATAAAATCAACCTTTATTTCAAAATGTTTTTAATAAAATTTCAGAAATGGTACATGATTCAGAACAATTGGATCCACCGTATATTCCTGCTGGTAAGTAAAGAATTATGTTTGCTTTGAACAGGCAAAACTAATATTTTTTAAAGTTTTTTTGCAGCAGCTTGAAGTAGGAAAAATCGCACAGTTAGCACTGAATACTTCTATTTTTAATGGTTGAAAACGAGTCAGTCAATTATTTTTATTAAAGATAAATAAATATTCTTGACTTAAAAATATTTTACTTCATACATGTACTGCATTTTACATATAAAATTATTTTGAGTGATGCATTCATCCTAAACATTTTGGAATCAAAATTAAAACTCATTAGATACTGATGCATTATACCATGGCATACTAATATAATGTTCCAGATCCTAGTCTTTTGAGGAAATCTTTTTTTTAAAATTTATTCCTGCAAATTTCTGACAAGGAGCGAGCTGTAGCAACCGCCAACCTTTTTATGAAACAAACTGTTTTCAGTTCAAATGGATGAATGCTAACAAAACATTGAAAAAGATGACCATTTTTAATTCTTAGGGTAATTTTCTTTCATAGATATTGCAGAAGAAACATTGTTTGCCATTGTTGGAGAAAGTAGTACTGAAAATATTGAATTAAAACCTGGTTTGTATTTATCTATTTAACCATTATTATGTTCTATATGATCAGATATTTGTATATTACAGTTAAAACTATATACTATTTGGTCTGAACTCAAGGGTCATTAGTTGTATAACACTTCTACATATTTTATTTAGATTACTATCTTCATTTCTAAAAAGAAATTTACAAGTCATTTCTGAAGCAACATACATAACATGTGTACCTTTTTTTAGCTCACCAAAGGGCCACGTGAGCTTATGCCATGATCTTCTCCTCTGAAACTACTGGGCCAAATTCTTCCAAACATTAACATAATGTTCCTCAGGGTATTTAATTTATAAATTGTGTCCAAAGTTTTGATCCATCGATAAACATGGCTGCCATAGCTATACATAGAACATGGGGGTCAAATGCAGATTCATGCCTATATCTCAAAAACTAAAGCATTCAGAGCAAATCTGACACGGGGTAAAAATGTTCAATAGGTCAGGATATATCAGCCCTAAAAATTAAGGACCAATTGGACAATCCAAAACTTTTCTTTTTCGTGTAAACTTCAGTTTCAAGTTTAATTAAAGTAAAATCATCTTTTTATAATTTTCAGAGTTCAGAGAACAGAAATTGTACATCATCGAGGAGATTTTAGCGTGTAAAAAGATAAAAAACAAAAAACAGTATTATATTAAATGGGAAGGATACTCCAGTGAATCCAACAGTTGGGAGCCAGCTGTGAATATTCCAAAAACACTAATAACAAATTTTAATAAGAAAAAATAAGAGTAAAATAAATTTGGTATTCAGTCTTTCTACCTTTTTCTGGTGACAATCTAGAACCATATCTTCTGATTCGTTGGTTATATTTTCCAAACAGTATAGCTAAAACTTATTGGAAGTGTGAATCATGTGTTAACAATTATGTGACCTTTGTATCAAAAATATAAATGAATGAAATATATTTAAGTCACACTTATTGCTGTCATAATAAATTAACTAGAATTTTGCTCCAAACATCTATTTAGTTCAAAATTTCGATGGCATCTTCACAATACTTGGAATCTGTGTTTAAACCTTAAATATTAATATTTGTTGAGATATGTATTTTTTGAAACTCAACTTAATTTTAAATCACCATTGTCGCTCCATATTACACCATTTGTGAGCCTTTCACATAACTACCAAACAACACCAAACAATATTTTTTCTAAATTTTATAAATCACTGATCAGGATTTGTTTATGCCATTAACAATTTTTCAAATCGCATCATTGATATTTCTTTTTGTTAATTTAAAAGTTCAATGTTGTGTTGATGGTTAATTTTAAAAACAAAATTGGTGGGAGATTATGGAAATTTTCACATGTAAAATAACAAATCAATCCTTATGTGTGCAACTCCACCAGACACCATCATATAAAAATATAAACATATATTTTTATTACTTTAAAAGCTTTATGATTGACCTATTCCTAGTACAGATTAGATTTGAAATATATATCATTTATATTCATGTAAAGACCTCTATATCAATACTATTTATGTTGTTATATTTTACATTGTCATAAAATATAATTTGATGAATAAATGTGATATTATTTTATGAAATGAGATGTTTTGTTATTTTATTTTTTTATGCAGGTCAGACCGAATCTCAAGTACTTTTTTCATTTAAAAGCAATTTGTGAATTAAAATTTTACTAAGGTCACCTAGACCATAAGTCCACACAAGCTTATGCCATCATTTAGCACTTTGTCTAATGTCTGATGTCATGTACATGTGCTTCTGGTAAAACATTTCACATTTTGGAATTTCTTAATTCTTCTTCCAAACTCAAGGAAAAGTATTCTGTTTTTTTTTATAAATTTTAAGAAGAAAAACAAATTAAAAAAATTGTCAATGATATACAAGATGCTGTGCCCTTAAATAAAGGTCACAGGTATGCAACTGTTATTGAAATGTAATGTTATATAAGAATTTAATTCTAAAAATATGTGGGAAATCAACACTTTTACATCTCTATAAAATCATTTAAAGAAGCATTTAATTCTTATAACTATATGTTTATACTAGGATCATTGATATATAATACTTGAGGTTTGTAAGATATGAACATTAAGGCAAAGACACTAGAAACCCCAAAAATATCAATAGAAACAAGAGGAAACACAACCAATGACAAGTAAACAAGACATCAAAGGACATTACCACATAATTAAAAAACACTATTAAGCAACACATACTACTCCAAAAAAATGGGAATGAAATCTGGGACTATTTAAAACTAATTAATTAGTCCACATTTTGTAAGCAATTCCTGCCTCTTGCAAGACAACCAGGTGCTCCAGAAGTGTAGTTCAGTAAGATATACGGATGCTATGCTGGTTGTTTTAGCTTAACACAATGATAACATTAAGATATATTACACTGTCTGCCTGTATTATAACCCCATATTAAAGGTTTTTTAATGAGATATATATCTCGGTATATCTTTGCTTATCTCATTTTCTACTTATGAGATTGTAACAGGGTTATGCAGGCAGACTTGGTGATATTGTTTAATAAAATCTTTGCATCCAGCTAAATTAACAAGTATATCTTTGATATAGTTGTTATACAAGTAGACAGTGTAATATATCTCAATATTAACATTGGATCAAGCTAAAACAAACAGTATAGCATCGGTATAGCCATTAAAACCCCTTTGTTACGGGGTTATACAGGCAGACATGGTAATATATCTCAATATAATCAATGCATCAAGCTAAAACAACCAGTATATCATCGCTATTTCTCATTAAACCCCTTTGTTACAGGGTTATACAGGCAGACATGGTAATATATCTCTATATAATGATTGTATCAAGCTAAACCAACCAGTATATCATCGCTATTTCTCATTAAACCCCTTTGTTACAGGGTTATACAGGCAGACATGGTAATAAATCTCAATATAATCAATGCATCAAGCTAAAACAACCAGTATATCATCGCTATTTCTCATTAAACCCCTTTGTTACGGGGTTATACAGGCAGACATGGTAATATATCTCAATATAATCAATGCATCAAGCTAAAACAACCAGTATATCATCGCTATTTCTCATTAAACCCCTTTGTTACGGGGTTATACAGGCAGACATGGTAATAAATCTCAATATAATGATTGTATCAAGCTAAACCAACTAGTATATCATCGCTATTTCTCATTAAACCCCTTTGTTACGGGGTTATACAGGCAGACATGGTCATATATCTCTATATAATGATTGTATCAAGCTAAACCAACCAGTATATCATCGCTATTTCTCATTAAACGCCTTTGTTGCGGGGTTATACAGGCAGACATGGTAATAAATCTCAATATAATCAATGCATCAAGCTAAAACAACCAGTATATCATCGCTATTTCTCATTAAACCCCTTTGTTACGGGGTTATACAGGCAGACATGGTAATAAATCTCAATATAATGATTGTATCAAGCTAAACCAACCAGTATATCATCGCTATTTCTCATTAAACGACTTTGTTACGGGGTTATACAGGCAGACATGGTAATAAATCTCAATATAATCAATGCATCAAGCTAAAACAACCAGTATATCATCGCTATTTCTCATTAAACCCTATTGTTCCGGGGTTATACAGGCAGATATGGTAATGAATCTCAATATAATCAATGCATCAAGCTAAAACAACCAGTATATTATCGCTATTTCTCATTAAACCTCTTTGTTGCGGGGTTATACAGGCAGACATGGTAATAAATCTCAATATAATCAATGCATCAAGCTAAACCAACCAGTATATCATCGCTATTTCTCATTAAACCCCTTTGTTACAGGGTTATACAGGCAGACATGGTAATAAATCTCAATATAATCAATGCATCAAGCTAAAACAACCAGTATATCATCGCTATTTCTCATTAAACTACTTTGTTACGGGGTTATACAGGCAGACATGGTAATATATCTCTATATAATGATTGTATCAAGCTAAACCAACCAGTATATCGTCGCTATTTCTCATTAAACGCCTTTGTTACGGGGTTATACAGGCAGACATGGTAATAAATCTCTATATAATCAATGCATCAAGCTAAAACAACCAGTATATCATCGCTATTTCTCATTAAACGCCTTTGTTACGGGGTTATACAGGCAGACATGGTAATAAATCTCAATATAATGATTGTATCAAGCTAAACCAACCAGTATATCATCGCTATTTCTCATTAAACCCCTTTGTTACGGGGTTATACAGGCAGACATGGTAATATATCTCTATATAATGATTGTATCAAGCTAAACCAACCAGTATATCATCGCTATTTCTCATTAAACCCCTTTGTTACGGGGTTATACAGGCAGACATGGTAATAAATCTCAATATAATCAATGCATCAAGCTAAACCAACCAGTATATCATCGCTATTTCTCATTAAACCCCTTTGTTACGGGGTTATACAGGCAGACATGGTAATATATCTCTATATAATGATTGTATCAAGCTAAACCAACCAGTATATCATCGCTATTTCTCATTAAACGCCTTTGTTGCGGGGTTATACAGGCAGACATGGTAATAAATCTCAATATAATGATTGTATCAAGCTAAACCAACCAGTATATCATCGCTATTTCTCATTAAACGCCTTTGTTACGGGGTTATACAGGCAGACATGGTAATATATCTCTATATAATGATTGTATCAAGCTAAACCAACCAGTATATCATCGCTATTTCTCATTAAACCCCTTTGTTGCGGGGTTATACAGGCAGACATGGTAATAAATCTCAATATAATGATTGTATCAAGCTAAACCAACCAGTATTTCATCGCTATTTCTCATTAAACCCCTTTGTTACGGGGTTATACAGGCAGACATGGTAATAAATCTCAATATAATCAATGCATCAAGCTAAACCAACCAGTATATCATCGCTATTTCTCATTAAACCCCTTTGTTACGGGGTTATACAGGCAGACATGGTAATATATCTCTATATAATGATTGTATCAAGCTAAACCAACCAGTATATCATCGCTATTTCTCATTAAACTACTTTGTTACGGGGTTATACAGGCAGACATGGTAATAAATCTCAATATAATCAATGCATCAAGCTAAACCAACCAGTATATCATCGCTATTTCTCATTAAACCCCTTTGTTACAGGGTTATACAGGCAGACATGGTAATATATCTCTATATAATGATTGTATCAAGCTAAACCAACCAGTATATCATCGCTATTTCTCATTAAACGCCTTTGTTGCGGGGTTATACAGGCAGACATGGTAATGAATCTCAATATAATGATTGTATCAAGATCTTGCAAATTCAAATAATAAAAACATCCAAATAGACATCATAATAATGGATTTTGCAAAAGCATTTGATAAAGTTTCACACCACCACCTCATGTATAAAATTGGTTTCTATGGTATAAATTGTAATGCATATTATTGGATTCAAGATTTCTTAACAAACAGAACACAAACAGTAGTCCTTGAAGGTGAAACATCAAATAAAATTCCTGTAACATCTGGGGTACCTCAAGGCACAGTGCTTGGTCCAATTTTATTTTTAATCTTCATTAATGATTTGGCAGAATATATTGAACACAGTACATTAAGATTGTTTGCAGATGACAGCATTATTTATAGGGAAATTAAAAAAACAGATGACACATTTAAATTACAGTCTGACTTAGAAGCGGCCGGCAGGTGGGAGCAGGACTGGCTCATGCATTTTCACCCTGATAAGTGCAACATTCTCAGTGTAACCCAAAAACGCAAACCTTTAGACTTTACCTATAAATTACACAATCACTCTTTAGAAAAAGTTGACTCTACAAAATATTTAGGCCTAACTCTTCAATCAAATTTAAAATGGGACAAACATATAGATAACATGACATCAAAAGCAAACCAGTCCCTTGGATTTATTCGTAGAAACCTAAAAATAGCATCACCGAAAGTTAAAGCTCATGCATATAAAACTCTTGTCCGACCAAAATTAGAGTACTGCTCAACAATTTGGGACCCACATCAAAAACAACAAACTCTACAAATTTAAAAGGTTCAGAGAAGAGCACCACGCTTCTCATGCAACCGCTTCCATAACACCAGCTCAGTTACTGAAATGATGACAGACCTAAATTGGTACCCACTCGAAATTAGGCGTTTACGATACAGACTTGTTTTCTTTTACAAAATTATTCATGAAATTGTTGCAGTTCCTACACATAATCTTTTGATCCCACTTGACAATAGAACCAGACATAGCAATCCACACTCATTTAGGCAAATACAAACATCTAAAGACAGTTATAAATATTCATTTTATCCTCGAACAGTTATAAATTGGAATCATCTGCCACAACAAATAGTATCATGCAGTACAGTAGAGGGATTCAAGAGTATGATCTCAGAATCTGCTCTCATCCCCATATTCTATCCCTAACTATTCTGTTATCAAATGTATATAGTTTTATCACAATTTATTTTTTCAAATGTACATACGTTATGTTGATTTTTTGATTTTGTTATTTTTGATTTTTTGTTGCTAAATTAGTGTAAATTATAAATTTTATAGTCGACGCCCGGCGAATAATCTTCAATAATTGAAGGATCGCTAGAAACCTAAAGAAGAAGAAACCAACCAGTATATCATCGCTATTTCTCATTAAACGCCTTTGTTGCGGGGTTATACAGGCAGACATGGTAATAAATCTCAATATAATCAATGCATCAAGCTAAACCAACCAGTATATTATCGCTATTTCTCATTAAACGCCTTTGTCGCGGGGTTATACAGGCAGACATGGTAATAAATCTCAATATAATCAATGCATCAAGCTAAACCAACCAGTATATCATCGCTATTTCTCATTAAACCCTATTGTTACGGGGTTATACAGGCAGACATGGTAATATATCTCTATATAACGATTGTATCAAGCTAAACCAACCAGTATATCATCGCTATTTCTCATTAAACCCCTTTGTTGCGGGGTTATACAGGCAGACATGGTAATAAATCTCAATATAATCAATGCATCAAGCTAAACCAACCAGTATATCATCGCTATTTCTCATTAAACCCCTTTGTTACGGGGTTATACAGGCAGACATGGTAATAAATCTCAATATAATCAATGCATCAAGCTAAAACAACAAGTATATCATCGCTTTTTCTCATTAAACCCCTTTTAACGGGGTTATACAGGCAGACATGGTAATAAATCTCAATATAATCAATGCATCAAGCTAAACCAACCAGTATATCATCGCTATTTCTCATTAAACCCCTTTGTTACGGGGTTATACAGGCAGACATGGTAATAAATCTCAATATAATGATTGTATCAAGCTAAACCAACCAGTATATCATCGCTATTTCTTATTAAACCCCTTTGTTACGGGGTTATACAGGCAGACATGGTAATATATCTCTATATAATGATTGTATCAAGCTAAACCAACCAGTATATCATCGCTATTTCTCATTAAACCCCTTTGTTACGGGGTTATACAGGCAGACATGGTAATATATCTCAATATAATCAATGCATCAAGCTAAACCAACCAGTATATCATCGCTATTTCTCATTAAACCCCTTTGTTACGGGGTTATACAGGCAGACATGGTAATATATCTCAATATAATCAATGCATCAAGCTAAAACAACCAGTATATCATCGCTATTTCTCATTAAACCCCTTTGTTATGGGGTTATACAGGCAGACATGGTAATATATCTCTATATAATCAATGCATCAAGCTAAAACAACCAGTATATCATCGCTATTTCTCATTAAACCTCTTTGTTATTGGGTTATACAGGCAGACATGGTAATATATCTCTATATAATGATTGTATCAAGCTAAACCAACCAGTATATCATCGATATTTCTCATTAAACGCCTTTGTTGCGGGGTTATACAGGCAGACATGGTAATAAATCTCAATATAATCAATGCATCAAGCTGAAACAACCAGTATATCATCGCTATTTCTCATTAAACCCCTTTGTTATGGGGTTATACAGGCAGACATGGTAATAAATCTCAATATAATGATTGTATCAAGCTAAACCAACCAGTATATCATCGCTATTTCTCATTAAACGCCTTTGTTGCGGGGTTATACAGGCAGACATGGTAATAAATCTCAATATAATCAATGCATCAAGCTAAAACAACCAGTATATCATCGCTATTTCTCATTAAACCCCTTTGTTACGGGGTTATACAGGCAGACATGGTAATAAATCTCAATATAATCAATGCATCAAGCTAAAACAACAAGTATATCATCGCTATTTCTCATTAAACTACTTTGTTATTGGGTTATACAGGCAGACATGGTAATATATCTCTATATAATGATTGTATCAAGCTAAACCAACCAGTATAATATCATCGATATTTCTCATTAAACGCCTTTGTTATGGGGTTATACAGGCAGACATGGTAATAAATCTCAATATAATCAATGCATCAAGCTAAAACAACAAGTATATCATCGCTATTTCTCATTAAACTACTTTGTTATTGGGTTATACAGGCAGACATGGTAATATATCTCTATATAATGATTGTATCAAGCTAAACCAACCAGTATAATATCATCGATATTTCTCATTAAACGCCTTTGTTACGGGGTTATACAGGCAGACATGGTAATATATCTCTTTATCATATACTTAGACTAAATAACATATGATTTTTACTGTATGATAATAGCATTAAATTAACGTAAATTCCATATTTTTCGAATTGGTGCTTAGCGGGCTGATATGAAAAGTTTATCACATGCTTCAATTGTTATCACATGCCTTTCCGTAACGTTATCACATGGCATTCCGGTGATACTCGGCAAATTCCGGAAAATACACCCAAATGCTACGTTTTCAGTGAAAAACATTACGAAATAGTGTACAAAACAATTATTTACTAAGTCTGATACTGAAAAGTATATTGTGTAAATTAATTAAAAAAAAATAAAAAAAAAAAAAAAAAATTATTAAATAAATGCATTCTTTATAAGTTTCAAACATAATTTAGAAAGTTACTTTGAAAAGGTTGACTTTTCCAAACAGTGTTCATTATGTATATTGTTGGGTTTTTTTTTGGTCGAGTCGTCCATATTAAAAATGTGTTCTGCTCTGCTGAGGCATATGGTAGAAAGATTTGATATCGAATGTACTAAATTTGGGTCCGACGTCCTTGAACTTTTCAATCTTTGAACTTCTATTTGAGAACCACGTAAAAGGATCAATATATGAATTTGTTATTTTTCTCCATTGTTGAAGCATATTATAAAAAGATCATAACTTGTCATTTTTCATATCGCATGTATTATCAGCCCTCGGTCAATATCAGCCCTCGAGCCATGCGGCTCTTGGGCTGATATTGAACCTAGGGCTGATAATACATGCGATATGAAAAATGCCATGTAATAATCTGATAATATAATGATTATATCAAGCTAAACCAACCAGTATATCATCGCTATTTCTCATTAAACCCCTTTGTTACGGGGTTATACAGGCAGACATGGTAATAAATCTCAATATAATGATTGTATCAAGCTAAACCAACCAGTATATCATCGCTATTTCTCATTAAACCCCTTTGTTACGGGGTTATACAGGCAGACATGGTAATATATCTCTATATAATGATTGTATCAAGCTAAACCAACCAGTATATCATCGCTATTTCTCATTAAACTACTTTGTTACGGGGTTATACAGGCAGACATGGTAATATATCTCTATATAATGATTGTATCAAGCTAAACCAACCAGTATATCATCGCTATTTCTCATTAAACCCCTTTGTTACAGGGTTATACAGGCAGACATGGTAATAAATCTCAATATAATGATTGTATCAAGCTAAACCAACCAGTATATCATCGCTATTTCTCATTAAACCCCTTTGTTACGGGGTTATACAGGCACACATGGTAATAAATCTCAATATAATCAATGCATCAAGCTAAAACAACAAGTATATCATCGCTTTTTCTCATTAAACCCCTTTTAACGGGGTTATACAGGCAGACATGGTAATAAATCTCAATATAATCAATGCATCAAGCTAAACCAACCAGTATATCATCGCTATTTCTCATTAAACCCCTTTGTTACGGGGTTATACAGGCAGACATGGTAATAAATCTCAATATAATGATTGTATCAAGCTAAACCAACCAGTATATCATCGCTATTTCTTATTAAACCCCTTTGTTACGGGGTTATACAGGCAGACATGGTAATATATCTCTATATAATGATTGTATCAAGCTAAACCAACCAGTATATCATCGCTATTTCTCATTAAACCCCTTTGTTACGGGGTTATACAGGCAGACATGGTAATATATCTCAATATAATCAATGCATCAAGCTAAACCAACCAGTATATCATCGCTATTTCTCATTAAACCCCTTTGTTACGGGGTTATACAGGCAGACATGGTAATATATCTCAATATAATCAATGCATCAAGCTAAAACAACCAGTATATCATCGCTATTTCTCATTAAACCCCTTTGTTATGGGGTTATACAGGCAGACATGGTAATATATCTCTATATAATCAATGCATCAAGCTAAAACAACCAGTATATCATCGCTATTTCTCATTAAACTACTTTGTTATTGGGTTATACAGGCAGACATGGTAATATATCTCTATATAATGATTGTATCAAGCTAAACCAACCAGTATATCATCGATATTTCTCAATAAACGCCTTTGTTGCGGGGTTATACAGGCAGACATGGTAATAAATCTCAATATAATCAATGCATCAAGCTGAAACAACCAGTATATCATCGCTATTTCTCATTAAAACCCCTTTGTTACGGGGTTATACAGGCAGACATGGTAATAAATCTCAATATAATCAATGCATCAAGCTAAAACAACAAGTATATCATCGCTATTTCTCATTAAACTACTTTGTTATTGGGTTATACAGGCAGACATGGTAATATATCTCTATATAATGATTGTATCAAGCTAAACCAACCAGTATAATATCATCGATATTTCTCATTAAACGCCTTTGTTACGGGGTTATACAGGCAGACATGGTAATATATCTCTTTATCATATACTTAGACTAAATAACATATGATTTTTACTGTATGATAATAGCATTAAATTAACGTAAATTCCATATTTTTCGAATTGGTGCTTAGCGGGCTGATATGAAAAGTTTATCACATGCTTCAATTGTTATCACATGCCTTTCCGTAACGTTATCACATGGCATTCCGGTGATACTCGGCAAATTCCGGAAAATACACCCAAATGCTACGTTTTCAGTGAAAAACATTACGAAATAGTGTACAAAACAATTATTTACTAAGTCTGATACTGAAAAGTATATTGTGTAAATTAATTAAAAAAAAAAAAAAAAAAAAAAAAAAAAATATTAAATAAATGCATTCTTTATAAGTTTCAAACATAATTTAGAAAGTTACTTTGAAAAGGTTGACTTTTCCAAACAGTGTTCATTATGTATATTGTTGGTTTTTTTTTGGTCGAGTCGTCCATATTAAAAATGTGTTCTGCTCTGCTGAGGCATATGGTAGAAAGATTTGATATCGAATGTACTAAATTTGGGTCCGACGTCCTTGAACTTTTCAATCTTTGAACTTCTATTTGAGAACCACGTAAAAGGATCAATATATGAATTTGTTATTTTTCTCCATTGTTGAAGCATATTATAAAAAGATCATAACATGTCATTTTTCATATCGCATGTATTATCAGCCCTCGGTCAATATCAGCCCTCGAGCCATGCGGCTCTTGGGCTGATATTGAACCTAGGGCTGATAATACATGCGATATGAAAAATGCCATGTAATAATCTGATAATATAATGATTATATCAAGCTAAACCAACCAGTATATCATCGCTATTTCTCATTAAACCCCTTTGTTACGGGGTTATACAGGCAGACATGGTAATAAATCTCAATATAATGATTGTATCAAGCTAAACCAACCAGTATATCATCGCTATTTCTCATTAAACCCCTTTGTTACGGGGTTATACAGGCAGACATGGTAATATATCTCTATATAATGATTGTATCAAGCTAAACCAACCAGTATATCATCGCTATTTCTCATTAAACTACTTTGTTACGGGGTTATACAGGCAGACATGGTAATATATCTCTATATAATGATTGTATCAAGCTAAACCAACCAGTATATCATCGCTATTTCTCATTAAACCCCTTTGTTACAGGGTTATACAGGCAGACATGGTAATAAATCTCAATATAATGATTGTATCAAGCTAAACCAACCAGTATATCATCGCTATTTCTCATTAAACCCCTTTGTTACGGGGTTATACAGGCAGACATGGTAATATAGCTCTATATAATGATTGTATCAAGCTAAACCAACCAGTATATCATCGCTATTTCTCATTAAACCCCTTTGTTACGGGGTTATACAGGCAGACATGGTAATAAATCTCTATATAATGATTGTATCAAGCTAAACCAACCAGTATATCATCGCTATTTCTCATTAAACTACTTTGTTACGGGGTTATACAGGCAGACATGGTAATAAATCTCAATATAATCAATGCATCAAGCTAAACCAACCAGTATATCATCGCTATTTCTCATTAAACCCCTTTGTTACGGGGTTATACAGGCAGACATGGTAATAAATCTCAATATAATCAATGCATCAAGCTAAAACAACAAGTATATCATCGCTATTTCTCATTAAACGCCTTTGTTACGGGGTTATACAGGCAGACATGGTAATAAATCTCAATATAATCAATGCATCAAGCTAAACCAACCAGTATATCATCGCTATTTCTCATTAAACCCCTTTGTTACGGGGTTAATAAATCTCAATATAATCAATGCATCAAGCTAAAACAACCAGTATATCATCGCTATTTCTCATTAAACCCTATTGTTACGGGGTTATACAGGCAGACATGGTTATAAATCTCAATATAATCAATGCATCAAGCTAAAACAACCAGTATATCATCGCTATTTCTCATTTAACCCCTTTGTTACGGGGTAATACAGGCTGACATGGTAATATATCTCAATATAATGATTGTATTAAGCTAAACCAATCAGTATATCATCGGTATTTCTAATAAAACCCCTTTGTTACAGGGTTATTCAGGCAGACATGCATGGTTATATCTTTAAAAAGTGCATCAAGCTAAACCAACCAGTATATCATCGCTATTTCTCATTAAACCAACTAGAACATGGTTAAACAGGAAGGCATGTTAATATATCTGACTAAATTATTTATTTGACATGTATTTCTGTATGTGTAACGTCCAGTGGCAAATTTCACGTAGCACTTTTTTCTGTATAGTAAATAGTGTGTTTTGTGTTCTATTCTTTGCAATTATATTTTGATGTATTTGTGTGTATTGACCAGTGGCAAATCTTACACAGCACTACAATATATATATATATATATCTGTAAAAGCAAGTTTAAATTGAAAACAACGTTCAAACTTATGGCGCTTCAGGTTCTATTCTTTGCAATCTTATTTTGACATGTATTTGAGTGTGATTAATCTTACATTCATTTCTTAACGTTGCGTTAGGAGATTTTTCAAGTTCTTTATTCCTACGCATGAAGTGATTTGGTTTTTCACCTGCTTATAAGCACGAATATTCCCGCTTTTCTTCCGTCTAGAAAAAATTCACACCTGACCAGTTTGACACTTATATTTTCATTTATTTTAAGCTATAATGAATAGTCGTGCATTTTACAGTTATTATCAATTTTTGTTTTCTTTTGTAGATTGTGTTCATGTATGAAATGTAATAACTGATGTTGAAGGCACCATATCAAATGATCTATCTATTTTCCAAAATTTACGGAACATTATCAATGTAACATTTAGAATAAAGCTGGTCAGTGTGAACTTCTCAATTCCATTTAGGTCTTTTAGTTATTTATACGCATAGTTAAGACAAGTTTTATGTTCGTATGAGCAAAGCGAAGGAGATCATAAATAGCAATATTTACTATCTTCTGGTATATGGCATTAGGTTTCTATTCTTCAGTATTATAGTTTGACAGGTATTTATATGAAGCATCCAGTGGCAAATCTTACATTGTGCTTCGCTTTCTACTCTTCACAATTATATTTTGACAAATTCTGCAACGTCCAGTGGCAAATCCAACATAGCACTTTTTTTAGATACTAGTGTATACACTGTTTAACACTCTTTTTTGTGCAGTTATATTTTAACATGTATTTGTGCCAATTCTTACATTATACAGGGGATATGGTAATTTTCTCACAAATGATTATAGCAAGGCTTTATGCCTATCAAGATGATAACATGTTAGAAGGCAATTAAAATGAACCCTGCTTGGCTTACAATCTTACTTCAAGGCTTCTGTATGATTTTTCAATTCAAAATAATGCTGCCAAGTAATTACAATGACTTGTCAGAAGTAGAGTGTGTATGCCTAACGTTGGCTTTTCAATTATTTCGATTAGAAAACTATTTAGTAAATTAACTAAGGTATCATTACTTATATGCTTCATTTGGGCATTGTTATCTATCAGATAGGCTTAAAAAAATGTAGCTCTTGTGACAATTTCTAACCAAGTGGGCGATAGACTAGCTTCTGTGCAGATTTGATAACCAATGGAACATAAATTGCCGACGTTGTAGTTAAATACATTGTCTAAAGGTGAAGGGGAAAGATTGAAATCTCACAAAACATGTTTAAGCCTGCAATATTTTGTGCCTGTCCTATAAGTCAGGAACCTATAGCCTTTGTTAGACTTGTATATTTTTTTTTTACTTTTGATTTTTCTGTGTTTCAAAGTGTAGAATGGCGTCCATTTTCTTGATATAGTATACATTAGGTTTTCGATGCCTGTTTAAGCCCTCCTGTGGGTGCCTGATTTCTAGCATTTTGTCTCTTTGACATATTCCCTGTTTCCATTCTTATTCAATAGTATACATAAAAAGTTCAATCCTCAGGTCATACACAAACAAGTAACAATAATTATAAGTACAAAAATATGCTTATTTTTTGTTGGATCTTGTTTTTGAATAAATTCTGTATATTCAGTGATTTTACAATGATTATTGCTGATTTTCATGGAGGAATCTTATCAACAGAGTTCAAATAATATAATCATCACAGTTTTAAATATCAAAAATATGTTTTGTTTATTTGAAAATAAACGAAGTTGAATACATAAAATAAGATTAAATTGGAATAGTTTGCTACATGTGAAAGCATCTTCAAGCAATGGAAACTCTGTTGTTAGATTCTATAACAATATTTTATCATGGATTTATCCATATCATAATGCAAAAGATTGTCTACCTAATTCTGAAGGTGAAGCATGGTTAACCCTTTTTTTTTATGAATTCCATGTATGAATTTCCAGAATTTTAGAATGATTTCTTCCCTTTGAAATTCTTGTAGAAATCATCACTAATGCAAATGTTGGACTGGTTAAGTTTTTGAATTATTCACATTAAGTAACATCCATATCTCAGAGCCATAACAAAAAAATTGTCTTACTAGTGTGTTCAAATATGTTGACACTGCAGTTTTTATTCCTGGATTGAGGTAAAAGAAATCTTTACATAATTAAAATGAACTTTCAGCTTTTTTGTGAGGCTCATATTTTGCCATTATTATTGAAATGGAAATCAAATCATTTATAACTTGATGTTACATTCAATTTTTTTTTTTTTATTTAATTACATTGTATTTTTCCTAATAGTTCTCCTAGCCTTATCAAAAATAAGTAGTTTTTTGTTTTATAAACTTTCATACCCAAATCTTCATAATATTTTACTAAAGCATTCAAATTACCTTGAAGGCCATGTGGTGCTGTAGAAAAATATCATGATATTGTCTGCATACACAAAACAGTCTATCTTTTCAGGCTGTAACATTACTAAATCTATACAACCCTTTGATGAAAGGGTAAATAATTAAAAAATATTCTCAAGAAATTTGGGTCTTAGATTGTCCCCTTGTTTTTTCACCATAAATTGATAGGAAAGGAATTAGTAAGTTTTGTACCAGTTATAACACATGCTTCACTTTTAATATACATATATTAAATATAAAACTTTATTACAACATTAAAATATCACTGTTAACAAGTGTGTAAATATTTAAGCAATTATCATAAATTGTTTTTGAGATACAGCACGACATATAAAACAAGAATGTGTCCATAGTACACGGATGCCCCACTCTCACTATCATTTTCTATGTTCAGTGGACCGTGAAATTGGGGTCAAAATTGACGGCCGGAAAAAATCTTTTAAAAGCACAAAAGTTCAAAAAAAGAATTAATATTTAACTGCATTCATTCATCTCTATCACTTTCACTATCCATATCACTGTCACACTCACTACCTTTATCACTTTCATCTTCTGTTTCAATGTCCTCTTTGATGTTTTCAAATTCAGCAATATAGTTAAGAAGTTCAGAAACTTTCACTTCATCATAACAGTATTGACTGAAAGTAATTGGAATTATGGTTGGGCCTATGTATGGCGAAAACATGGAATTATTTCGATCAAGTTCCATTTCAATGTAAAGAGCCTCTTTACACAGCATAGATCCCACTCCTTGGGAACTATTACTATCACTGTTTTCAATAGTGTTTAAAAGAACAGTATGCTGATTTAGTAACCAACTCATCAATGATTTCATTTCTTCTTCAACTAAGATCTTTTCCTCCTGGCAACGTTCTATAATACAGTTAATTTCCACTGCTTCCTTTCTAACAGAATATGGAACTGATGATACAGTCTGAGGACTTAATGTCATTAAATTCTAGGAGGTCAGGAAGCTGCCCAGTGTGTTCACCAATACCATTATACTGGTTTAGGGCCTTTGTCATATTCTTCCCTACTCTTTTAAGCTGACGATTTAATCTAATCGCTACAGCTTGTCCTTCTGTAAAATATAAAAATGCAAAAAATTGATAAATTAACACTTTATTACTCAGGCCCAAGGAGGGTCTGAGTACTCTATTACGATGCTAAGTCTGGTTGCAAAGGAGAATCATTTAAAATTTATTATTTTCAAAGTGACAAATAACAGTGTTAAAACCGTTTTTTGTGTTTTAATAAAAATCGTCTTGATAAAGAAACAATTTAAGTCGAAATTTGTAAATATTTCGCATCAGGCATTAACATTGAGTAAAAAAACATCATTGCGCATTGATTTAAAAGTGAATGGATATAATGCTGTATTTTTTAGAAACAAGGTGGTATTTCAAATTTGCCTGTTTTCCAGGATGCTATTTGAAATTTGTGGAGAGAACACTGACACAATGTCTGCATTTTCATTTGTCCTATCCAAATTCAGATATGTTGTCCATTAAATCAAAAAGGAGGTACAATTCAATTTTGACATTTTCACTTTTACCTTACTAGAGATAATTATATATCTTAACTATGCAAATATTAAATATTTAATAACTATTTTGTCAATGTTTTACTTTTGTTACTTGTATAATGTTTTTTCAACTATAGATAGTACATACTTGCATATCTTTTAACAAGACTTAGAAGAAAACATCTCTCCACCACCAACTGTTTAAGACTTGCCAGCAGTTTAATTTTTTGTTGCTTGTTGGCTTGTTTTAGAAATTGAGTATAATCCTCACACTTTTGGTCCCAGCTCTGAATTTTATATTTTTTCTCAATTTTCAGCAAGCTAGCTTCTAGTCTACACATAAATATAAAAAGCTAATAAAATACTGTGCAAGTGCATATATTAGGCATATGAAAAATATAAAAATAAGTTGATTTTAAAAATACATGGTTCATCTTTTTATATAGCTTGTATTAAGTTTGAAATTGTTATTTCTGAATCACTCAAGAATTATTCCTAAGAATACTGTCTTGTTCATAATTTTGTTTAATACTAGTTGGTTGTATTGAGAATCAAATGTTTTGGAGTTCAAATTAAAAAAAGGCAAACTATATAATGGATAGAAAAATTAAATGTCCACTATTGCAAATTGTCAAATTAAAATAAAAGCCTTTCACCAGATTTGTAACATGGGTATCATACAAGTCTTAAAGCGCCATCACAGATTCCACATGTAAATCAGGAAAAGATTATCTCCCTGGTCACCTTCTTACCTTTGAGTTTCATGTTGATTCCAATGTTGTTGTTTTTTTGCTTTAATTCATTTTGGTCATTTTGTATTTGTTTTTAATTTTTAATTTTTTATTGTTTTAAGGTATTGGTGCATGTATTTATAAGTTCAAGTATGACACTGATCTCAATTTATTTGTGAGAGATACATAAGTGCTCAAAATTTTGCTAGCGTTAAACTAAAAATAAAAAATTTCAACAACGAGTGGCAGGAAATATTATAATGCCATAGCAATACTAACAGAATGCTTGATAAATTACCTTTTGACTTCTTTCTCAGCTTGATTTTCACCATAAAGATCTATTTTTGCCCTAAAATATAGAAGAAAAAAGTAATTGCTTGAACTTCTGACTTCATCCTATCTTAAAATACCTAACATTCATTTAATTAAATTCAAGAATTTTGTGACAGTGATGTCCTTGCAAAAAATTTTATTAGAAAACAGACAGATAAATACTAGTATACAAAGAACAAAGTTTTCATTTCATCATCAAATAACCCTTTTTCTTTCTTATATATGTGATGATATTATAAAGATTTTGAAGACCACATTTATTGAAAAAAGCTATGTATAAAAAAAATAATAACATTCACTGTGAGTATTTGATGAACATTATCTCTGATGACCTCTCTATCCGGTGATCAAAGATAATTTGTGTTAATATTTTTTACAGGGAAAAACTCAATGCATTAAGTGTATATATATATATATAACAATGAAGTCAACAAGTGTGGATACAGACATGCATGGATAGTATCCAGCATTCAAGACCAATACTAGTCTGGACCTGCATCACTGCATATTTATTTGCTCTATTTAGCAAATCAAAAACATTTCCTTCGGAATGACAGGATGGAGTCAAGCGGTTACTAGACCTGCTTTCACCTTGACACAGGTCAAAAGTGGGTGGAACAATGATAGTTAAATAGATACCTGTGTGAAAACAATTTCTCCAAATTCATTACATACTGATGTTTCCAATTGAAAATGAGAGAAAAACAAACGATAACTTAATTATATTGAACAAATAAACATGGATTCCTAGATTATAATCACTGCTATTGATGGTAGCAATTTTCAAAGTTTTGATGAGGAAAATCACCAAAAATCTGAAAACTGATTCTATGTATGGCTGACCTATTTTCAGAGTGCTTATTATTCTATTTAAGGGAATAGCCCTTAATGTGATTAAAACTTCATATTCTGATACTAATTTAAAGTGCTTTCATTTAATTTAATCATATTTTAAAATTTATGATCCGATTGTTGGTTCACCTGACCCAAATCGGTCATAATA
This sequence comes from Mytilus edulis, assembly GCF_963676685.1. Lineage (NCBI taxonomy): Eukaryota > Metazoa > Mollusca > Bivalvia > Mytilida > Mytilidae > Mytilus > Mytilus edulis. The sequence continues at coordinate 25,532,403 of NC_092357.1, read as the reverse complement.
TTTTCTTCATCACAGAGACTCTCACCTCCAGTTATTTTTCAGAAATAACTTTCAACAAGTAATCAGCTAATTTTGAAATTCAACCATTTTGAATCTTTATTAGCATGCCTAGAATATATATCTTAGGTGAGTATTTTGAATGTGGTAGTGCATGAAGGCAAAATAATAACTTTATTACAGCAGGTGAATTTAGTTTGTGTGATAGGACTTTTATTTGTGGAATACCAATTTTAGTGGTTTTCATGGATGGCTCTATCCATGAATTTAAGTGTTCAATAAAATATAAAAAAAATGCTGTGCAGATGAAGAGGTTGAAATATTCCTATGTAGGTGTGACTACATGGAGAATAGCAAGTAACCTAGAGATGTGTCGAAAATCAGCATATTAACTGTGACTTATAAACCGAATTGATGATTTTAGCCATTTAATCATTAAAAACCCATTTGACTGAAGGAGTTTTTAACAATTTCAGAAAAACATTCTTGTTTTGGTCGATAAAAGTGGTACTTCCAGTGAAGATGTGAAGAGTGGGGCAAAAATAAATTATACAAACCATCAACATTGACCTGTTTGCTAGAAGCATGAATGATCTCTGCATTTAACCAATTACCAATAGTTTCTTTATCTGTACCTAAAAAAACATTATTATTTTGATATTTAATATACCATCAACCTGAATTATAATGCTAGTCAGATTTATATAATAATAGTGTTTAATTATAACCTCTCCAACTTTGTTTCCTCTGTATGATAAGAGAATGAAAAAAAACATGAAAACTGAATAAGCAACAAGTCAGTGCATAATGGCATTTCACAGTTGTCAGATGAATGTAAAATTATTAAGAGAGGATATATGTTAAAGTTGAATAAATAAGTTAACATGATGTCTTTTGATCCAAATAACTCAAAACAGTCTTTTTGCCTGTTCATAAATTGTAAATCAAGCAACCAATAAGACTAATAATCAACCAACTGAGTTGTTCAGATCTTACACCTTTTATTATAATATATTCTATTATCAATATACATTAAATGCAAACAATATAATTCAAAATAAATATGAAATAAAGTTAAACTTCTTACCTTGAAAGGGAGAAAGTAAATCCTTTAAGACTTGTTCACTTGTCTCCAGTAACTTTTTGGATTTTTCTATTTTAGTCACCAATGATGCACCTTAAACATAAATCTTGAAGATAAAAGTAAGAAAGAGGAAATGAATTAGAATGGACTATAGGACTTGGAGGTTGAAGACCTATAGATGTTCTTTTTACATTAGTGGCTAGCTTAGATCTGTGGTATTTTTTTTCAACAAGTGCAAGAAATTGTGTTTTTTCACAGGTGAACTGCATTGATTGAGTAAAAGCCATAGAATTTCTCATATAAGTGAAAGAAATCCTAGATCTTTACTGGCTTGGCAGAGTTAAAGTATTTGTTTTAATATCAGAACAGAGCATGTAGGTTTCACACACTCATAAGTTGAAATGTTGATTACACAGAAGGACATGCACACTAAATTAATAATGCATGCAATATCTATCATTAAATAAGAATGGAAAATGGGAATACGTCAGAGACACAACAACCTGACCAAAACAGTCCATCCATAAGTATTCAATAAAAGAAAAAAGTTATTTCAATATATCAGACATCGTTCATTCAAACTACTATGTATATATTTCATTTGACAATTTCAAATGGGCTAAAAATGCATTGTAAGACTAGGACTAGGACCAGTTCAAGCATGACTGTCTTTCTGGAATGTCTAGCATGGAGAACACACCAAAACAATATCTGAGGTAAGTATGGTTATTTTCAAAGCTTTTAGGAAAAATTCCCTCATGATTTATCTGATGCCAGTTTAAAAAAAATAAAATTTAATGACAATTAAATAAATCTGCATGATTATGACAATTTTAAATTACTTACCCAGTTTCTGTTTCTTTTTCTGCCCATAATATATCAAGGCATCAGTCAGTAAGTCAATCCTGTTTTCGGGGGTCATTTCTTTAGTGATACTTGAAAATTTCCCCAAGTAAGACCATAACCTTTCCATGCCTTCACCATCGGTTAAGCCAATGCCTAGTGTTTTCCTTGGATTAAAAAGAATCTGATGAAATAAAATTATCTTTTATAGAATTTTAGGAATAACATTGTAAACAGTGACACAGTTTCATTTAAGTTTATGATTAAATGGTTGCTAATTAAACATTTGACCATTTTATTTCACAATTTGAAATTTTATAGTGTTCATACATGCATATAATAATGTTCTGAGCTACAAAGGAAAGATTTGACTTCAATATCAACTAGGAATGTTTGAGGTCACATCAACAAGTTTTTTTTATTGACCTTGACAACATGTTATGATATTCAATCAACATAAAGTGTGGTACCTTAAAACTGGGGGAAAAAAACCTAAAACTTTATCGTGTTACCAATGTGTATTACGAATATATATATATTTTTATTGTTTATACAAATCTCACTTCATTTATTTTTTTATTTTCCCAAAGATCTGTAAGATTTCAATAATCCATCCAAATGAAATAACTATCATGCAGTCTATCAAAGGACATAACATAGAAAAAACTTATTTGTTATGATACAAAACCATTTTTAAGATGGGTGATTTTAGTTTTGTAAAAGCATGCTTTAAGCTTGTAAAATCCCTAGAAATTAACTAATAAAGCAAGATTATGATAGCAGGCTTGAACATATATTTTTAACTGCCTAAAATAAAACTGCTTTAAACTGCCATAACTCAAGAAACTGCTATAAAACTGCTTATGAACTGCTGAAATAGGAAGTTCTCTTTGACTTAGGTAGTCTTCATCAATAAAAATAATTGATGTCTGTAAAATAAAAAAGTTTGCATAAATCAAAATACCTGACATGAAAACTTATGCCCGAAGCAGTGGAAAATTGGAATGGATAATGAAATACGATCAAGAACATCAACTTTGTATTTCTGAAATGAGAAAAATGTTTTAAATAAAAAGTCTACATTGTAAATTAAAGTCATCATTGCCATTAAAGGGTAAAAACATATTTTGTTTGATACCTTTATGCAATACATACAATTAAGTAACACATAAGATATAATTTCAACAATATATTTTTTTCAGAAAATATTAAATGTGTCATACATTATAAAGATTATAAGCATGAGAGTGCAAAAAATATTAGCATAACAATCTATCAAAAACACTAACTAATGTAAAAAAGGCATATTATTGATTCTATAAAACAGTTTTTCTTTAGGATTTTTGGTAGTGTGACAGGTTAGTGAAATGTGTCAAGTGTCGAGTCGTATCTTGTCACATTTTATTTTATTTTCAGAACTTAGCAGGTCTATACTATGCCCACGTTAAGGGTTTGGTTTGTTTTTATTGGTTTCTACTTTACTATGTTGTGTAGACATCATTTAAGTAGACAATTGATAAAAAAAATAAAGCAAACAAAGTTTAAATGTCATTTAAATAATACTGCTAATATTAAGATTTAATAAAAGTTCAAATGCATATATAAATATATCCTTTTAAATAATACTGCTAAAATTAAGATTTAATAAAAGTTCAAATGCATATAATATATCCTTTTAAATAATACTGCTAATATTAAGATTTGATAAAAGTTCAAATGCATATAATATATCCTTTTAAATAATACTGCTAAAATTAAGATTTAATAAAAGTTCAAATGCATATAATATATCCTTTTAAATAATACTGCTAAAATTAAGATTTAATAAAAGTTCAAATGCATATAATATATCCTTTTAAATAATACTGCTAATATTAAGATTTAATAAAAGTTCAAATGCATATAATATATCCTTTTAAATAATACTGCTAATATTAAGATTTAATAAAAGTTCAAATGCATATAATATATCCTTTTAAATAATACTGCTAAAATTAAGATTTAATAAAAGTTCAAATGCATATAATATATCCTTTTAAATAATGCTGCTAATATTAAGATTTAATAAAAGTTCAAATGCATATAATATATCCTTTTAAATAATACTGCTAATATTAAGATTTAATAAAAGTTCAAATGCATATAATATATCCTTTTAAATAATACTGCTAATATTAAGATTTAATAAAAGTTCAAATGCATATAATATATCCTTTTAAATAATGCTGCTAATATTAAGATTTAATAAAAGTTCAAATGCATATAATATATCCTTTTAAATAATGCTGCTAATATTAAGATTTAATAAAAGTTCAAATGCATATAATATATCCTTTTAAATAATACTGCTAAAATTAAGATTTAATAAAAGTTCAAATGCATATAATATATCCTTTTAAATAATACTGCTAATATTAAGATTTAATAAAAGTTCAAATGCATATAATATATCCTTTTAAATAATACTGCTAATATTAAGATTTAATAAAAGTTCAAATGCATATAATATATCCTTTTAAATAATACTGCTAATATTAAGATTTAATAAAAGTTCAAATGCATATAATATATCCTTTTAAATAATACTGCTAATATTAAGATTTAATAAAAGTTCAAATGCATATAATATATCCTTTTAAATAATACTGCTAATATTAAGATTTAATAAAAGTTCAAATGCATATAATATATCCTTTTAAATAATACTGCTAATATTAAGATTTAATAAAAGTTCAAATGCATATAATATATCCTTTTAAATAATACTGCTAATATTAAGATTTAATAAAAGTTCAAATGCATACAATATATCCTTTTAAATAATACTGCTAATATTAAGATTTAATAAAAGTTCAAATGCATACAATATATCCTTTTAAATAATACTGCTAATATTAAGATTTAATAAAAGTTCAAATGCATATAATATATCCTTTTAAATAATGCTGCTAATATTAAGATTTAATAAAAGTTCAAATGCATATAATATATCCTTTTAAATAATACTGCTAAAATTAAGATTTAATAAAAGTTCAAATGCATATAATATATCCTTTTAAATAATACTGCTAATATTAAGATTTATTAAAAGTTCAAATGCATATAATATATCCTTTTAAATAATACTGCTAATATTAAGATTTAATAAAAGTTCAAATGCATATAATATATCCTTTTAAATAATACTGCTAATATTAAGATTTAATAAAAGTTCAAATGCATATAATATATCCTTTTAAATAATACTGCTAATATTAAGATTTAATAAAAGTTCAAATGCATATAATATATCCTTTTAAATAATACTGCTAATATTAAGATTTAATAAAAGTTCAAATGCATATAATATATCCTTTTAAATAATACTGCTAATATTAAGATTTAATAAAAGTTCAAATGCATATAATATATCCTTTTAAATAATACTGCTAATATTAAGATTTAATAAAAGTTCAAATGCATATAATATATCCTTTTAAATAATACTGCTAATATTAAGATTTAATAAAAGTTCAAATGCATATAATATATCCTTTTAAATAATACTGCTAATATTAAGATTTAATAAAAGTTCAAATGCATATAATATATCCTTTTAAATAATACTGCTAATATTAAGATTTAATAAAAGTTCAAATGCATATAATATATCCTTTTAAATAATACTGCTAATATTAAGATTTAATAAAAGTTCAAATGCATATAATATATCCTTTTAAATAATACTGCTAATATTAAGATTTAATAAAAGTTCAAATGCATATAATATATCCTTTTAAATAATACTGCTAATATTAAGATTTAATAAAAGTTCAAATGCATATAATATATCCTTTTAAATAATACTGCTAATATTAAGATTTAATAAAAGTTCAAATGCATACAATATATCCTTTTAAATAATACTGCTAATATTAAGATTTAATAAAAGTTCAAATGCATACAATATATCCTTTTAAATAATGCTGCTAAATTTGATTGATAAGACTTCAAATGAAAATAACTCAATAGATGGTAAACAAGTCTGTTTGACGTTTTTATTTTTAAAACTTTAACTTAGAATTCTATATTGGTTTCTAATTATTATTATTTTTTCACAAAGTTTACATCACAAGTTTCTCCATTACTTTAAGTGGTAGATGATCTGTATTTGTCTTAACTATAACTACCTTTCACCGTGTTTTAGACTGCAGAACAGCTGTGGACATTCATGGCGACAAATAGACCCAAACACAGCTGTTTCAGACAGTTTTTTGTTCTTTATTTTGGATCTCAACTGATTTCCAGCTTGAAATTCATTACATTCCTGAAGCAAAGATTGCAAAAGTATATATATATGCTATATGTGCAGATTCTCTACAATAAAAAACTACAAAATTGTTTCTTGTATATATCAAATTCAAAATAATTTATAGTACAATCTGGAATAAACCTAATCTGGGGTTATACTGTTTTCTCTTGTGGTTCCATCCCTCTATAGTTTATTTTTCAACCTGATAAAAAAAATGGGGCATCACAATTGAAATTTTTAGAATGCTGTCCTTGATTAACCATTAATTATTTATTTTTTATGCTTCCCTCCTCTTCCATGATTTAGCACTTACCACATCTTCTTTTTTGTTATCAGTAGTATATTCTGACATGAAGTTGTCCACAGAATCTTGATTAACAAAAAAGTGTCCTTCATGATTTGGTGGTTTCCAATTATTTCCTGATGAGCCTTTCCTTACAAGCTGAAAGTCGGCATCAAATGAAACAATAGGTTGAGTAACCTACCAATAAAAATGTATGAGTAAATATAAGATAATATTTTAATTATAAATTGTGGATGTATGTTATAAGTTCTTTCAGCACATAAATTTAAATTATTATTGGTTTAAAACATTTATAAAGCTGTATATATATATATATATATAGATTGCCTAACAATGTAATTTTAACACACTATTTAATATGTAAATATAAGAATGTTTAAAATATTTACAAAATGATGAAAATAAACGCAATATTTCGCTAGACCAACTAGCTTTATCAAGCGTGCATCTATCCAGGTGAAATCGGATGTAGATGATAAGAAACTTTTGCAGCTCAATGTATATGTTGAACTTAGCTGCCTTGAAAATAAGAAAAATGTTTAAGAAAATTTTGCAGCTCAATGTCTATGTTGAATTTGGATTGAGCTGCCTTAAAAATAAAAAAATAAATAAATTTTTGCAGCTCCATGTATATGTTGCTCTTGGATTTAGCTATCTAACAGATCTGTAACTGATGGAGCTGCAAAAATTTATTTATTTTTTTATTTTTAAGGCAGCTCAATCCAAATTCAACATAGACATTAGGCTGCAAAATTTTCTTAAACATTTTTCTTATTTTCAAGGCAGCTAAGTTCAACATATACATTGAGCTGCAAAAGTTTCTTATCATCTACATCCGATTTCACCTGGATAGATGCACGCTTGATAAAGCTAGTTGGTCTAGCGAAATATTGCGTTTATTTTCATCATTTTGTAAATATTTTAAACATTCTTATATTTACATATTAAATAGTGTGTTAAAATTACATTGTTAGGCAATCTATAATTTTATTTGTGTAATTGAATTAATATCTGTACTGATTAATCCACACTCCCATAGATTTGTATGTCATGTGCTGCTATTTATAGGCACTTATATATATATATATATATATATATACAACTCGTCTAAACATCAACCCAACAATGTTAGATCTGTAAATTTGCTTTCGCAAATTTTTGGTTCTTCCCTCGCCGGGATTCGAACCCATGCTACTGTGATATCGTGACACCAAATCGCCTGCACTGCAGCCGTCCCGCTAGACCACACGACCACCTGGGCTCTCAAAAAAAGAGCTTTCGCTGGCCGTGTGTTACCTTTCCACGTCAGTTTTAATCTAGCGGCGTACTGCAGTACATGATATATAAGGCATGGAGATGTTATTGTTACAGATCAGCTAAATTATCTATAGTAAAGGATCCTACAAATTAATGTAAGATACAGTCACAGAAAATAATTATATTTATAAGTACGTCTGAGTCAGTGACAACCCTACAACAGATGTATCCATCGGATCGCCATCAATGATGGTGATACATGGCTGTGTACATAATGTAAATACAACTCGTCTAAACATCAACCCAACAATGTTAGATCTGTAAATTTGCTTTCGCATATTTTTGTTCTTCCCTAGCCGGGATTCGAACTAAGTACGTCTGAACAAGTGACAACTCTACGATAAACTTTTCCATTGGATCACCAGTGAAGGTGATACATGGCTGAAAACACATACTATATATATAATTACTTTAAATAACAGCCCAACAATGTAAGATATGAAAATTTGCTTTTGCAAATTTTTGTTATTCCCTCGGCGGGATTCAAACTCATGCTACTGTGATATTGTGGCACCAAATCGCCTTGCATTATATACTGCCCATTAAACCTCTTGACCACCTAGGCTCGACGAAAATCAGGCTTTCGGTGACCCGGTAGTAACTTTCCTCGTCAGTTTAATTTAAAGGTGTAACATAATATATATATATATGTATGATGTATAAAACAGTAAAACTTTATAGAAGCTTTCACAATTTATAACATTTTCCTTTGAACTGCATGAAAACAGACCAATTTGAATGGAGACTAGAATAAATTTAGCATTGACATTTATCTTTCCTCAATATCACTACATTGTAACGATAATCAAAAATATCATCACCTATCATTAATAGAATACTGAAAAATAACATGTCAACAATATTTTATTGGGGCCTTAGTAATTCCCTAAGAAATTGGCAGTAATTTTTCGATTATGCTCACCTGCAAGATATGTAAGAAGTACTACCAAGGTTTTCTGCATATAGATTTCATAAAACAAATAAGATGAAAATATGTCTTTTGGCAAGTGAGTGCAGAAAACAAGCTAAAAACCTTCCTGTTTTTACAAACACCTGATAGTTTACCATATCTTTATAAAGAAAATTAGATAAAATATTTATCACATGAAAAGCTGGCTGAGAAGTTCTCAACTTTTGATAATGTTGGGTCAAACATTATGAAGTGGGGGATAAGTTCAGGTGAAATAGTTTTTTTTTACCATGTCACAAAGCCTAAATATGAAAAAAAAAATCAGCTGAGCAGGTTGATATAGAAATAAGGAAGTACAATAAGGATTATTATCAGGAAGACATAAATTGAAACCACTGTAAAATAACGATAATAGTATATTTTCACAGTAATTAAAAAAAAAATACCTTATCAGCATATTAATGAAAAATCTTACATTATAGCAAGCAGGACATTCAGTGCCATCATCAAGTTTTTCACAAAGGTGCTTTGGATGTTCTTTTTTGTACAAGAGATGTCTAAACTCTTGAATTGTTTCCTTCATCAGGATCTTGTACAGGTCTTGCCTCTGTAATCATTCATATACAATAGTTAATTCAAATTTGAAGAAATGAGCCACATTATAAATATATTTTTTTCAAAGGTGCTAGTTAGTCTTTATCCATTCTTGAACTTCAAACATTGTAAAATGAAGTGATGAAATTGTTGTTGAACTGTCTTGTACTATACTAGAAAACTGAATAGTTAAAATACAATATGTATCAAAGAAATGGAACTTAATGCAAAACTTAACTAAAATTAGTAAAGCAAGAAATGTAGGTCAAAGTGACTCAAGTGATTCTGAACTGTATCGTACTATACAAGGAGCTTGTAGTGTATAGATATCATTGAATAATACTAATTGTTTCAGAGAAATGGAGCTAAACGCAAAACTAATTCGATATAAATGGACATATCTACAGTGACAGCTGTAAATCTGTGGGACCAATCCACATTCATGGCAGGCCATAATTGACTGGAGTTTAATTAAATTATGAAAACCAATGAAAGGGTGTAACATTACATTTGTGTAAAATTAAAATATCTTTAAACTAAATGTTCTTGTAAGATGGAATAATAGCAAACCTCTTTAGTTGCATAAAAAGCATTGTGTTTTGAATGTCTAGCCGTCAAAACAGCACAGAAGCTTTTTACTAAGACATGGCTCTCTAAAAGAAGTCCATTCAAGAGCATCAAAAGTTGAACATGAAATGCTAGTCTAGGGTGTTTTGGTGATGCTGGCCATAGGTTAAACCGTAGCAATGTTATAGGTTCCTGCTCACAACTGCAAAACTGAACATGTCTTAAATGTTGTCTGTCTAAAAATGAAAGTGCATGAATTATTAGAAATGTGTGGATTATATTTATGTTTCTGTAGTTGAGATGATTTAAAAATGAATTTTAGGGGAGTACTTAAAATTTTCATTTTCCATATCTTAATCGGAGTAATCATATAAATATTTCTAATGTAAGAAGTTTCTAAAATGAATATTTTTTAAAGGATTCTCCAACATTTCTTACATGATAAAGTAATGTTAAACACAATTTTGACCTTATCCTATTTTTCAATAATTCTCTAGATAGGGCTGGATAATCACCAAGATAAAGGTCAGTATCAGAAATATGGCCAATATTCCTTTTATGGTCACTAATAATTTAGAAATTATATTAAAAAAATATGAAAATAATGAAAAATGATTGGTTTTTGTTTACTTGAAAAATGATCTACCAAACTCTTTCAGCCTAAGGAACATATATAAGCATGATTTGTTTAATTAATGAATGGAAGGTTTTTTTCATTCATGTATACAGGCTGTGCCAAGCATTTTCTCTTTTGTGCCAAATCAGAAATATATAGTACATGTATCATTATGACACTATTATTGTTCCTATACTACAATCTTAATCACTGTATAAAGCTATTTTTTTCAATTATTTTCAGATATAACAAATATTTTAAATTAAATTGGTTTTTAATAATCCTTTGAGGAGCTCAAATGAAAAATGAAAAAAAAAGTTACTTATGGTGTCCTGTTAACATATCTGATTTGTTGAAATAAATCAGAAATAAGGATTACACTGATATACTTTCAGTGCATGAATGTTATTTTGGCTGCTCATGTAGAATGAATGCATTATAATGGTTTTTTTAAGGATTTTGACTGGCTATAAACCCCTTGCATGGTCAGTATCCATATTTGTAAAGAGTACACTTACCTTTGTCATCTACAATCACCAACTCTTTTTGGTAGTTGCTCTCACATGCATGGTCAGTTCTTTTCCACACTTTGCTGTTTAAAGGGCATTCAATAAATGTTCCATGCTACAAATATTAAGTAGTTTACACATATTTTAAACTAATAGGTGAAAATCAACAATTCACGAATTTCATATAAAATAATGTAATGGCACCAGGGTGCACAAGCCGAGTTGTGGTAATCATCAAGAAACCATATTGTTTCAGATATAGATATAATTGTTACCTTGACCTTTGACACAATGACAACCAATTGCTAACGCCAGTAGTCGCCAGTAGTTGCCATCACCAAATCAATACTGGAGTTCAACTTTGTTGCAACTCAACTAAAAAATGACAAATTTCAACAAAAATTGATAAGCAACAGTAATAATATCTAAACAGACAATGACACGGACACAAGAGGACCAATGGTGATCCCTATATGTGGCAGTTGACATAAAAATGATACATTTATTTATTATTTTTTAAAAACGATAAATAAAGCACTTTCCAAATGTGCTATTTCACTAGGCAATGGGCATTCAAACAATCTAGCTGCTGGCCATACAGAAATAAAAAAATTGTAGCATGTGATCAATATATTTCTTAAACCTTGCATGTACAATTTTTCATAGTGCGACATACAAAGAGTAATGTTTAAGTTGCCTTACTGGTGATATTATTAATTAGAAGTCCCCAGTCAAGATAATGGCTGATATGATGGTTATGTAAAGAACAAATTGAATATTAAATAAGATGATCATGATTTGGTTTTATTAATACATAAAACATTTCTATTTCATTTGCAAATCAAGATGCAATTTTTATAAAGTTGATAGGTATTTTTAAGTGATTAAAGGTTTCCTTTATTATTGACAGGTATTTATAGCAAGCATTGATCAGCAGAATCCATCACCTGGGACATTCCAATTATTAACATTTCTGGTTAATCATTTCTAAAAAATGAAAATAAAGTAAGGCCAAAACATAATCTTGAGGACACCAGAATCAATTCATAAATTTTTATGAAGGTTACAATATTATTATAACTTTTTATCTTAATAAAGGTTTTAGTTTAAATACTTTGCATCAAAAATAATATTTTTTAGAAATAAAAATAATCAAGTGTTTCAACAAAGGCTTTACATAAATTGGACACTGGACTATGATGTAGTTGAAGTACACTATATTAATACTAACCATCCACTTCTCAATTGTATGTAGATGTGGAAAGGAATGACTTTTTGTCATACAGGACTGACATGTTGTTATCCACAATGCACAGTCAAGACATCTGTACAAATCTATAGATTCCACACCACAAAAATTACATATGGAATTACACAGTTCTTCATGAGAGACATAGACCTCCAATAACTGACTTCTAAACCCTTCCCAGTTTTCAAGGCGCTTGGATTTAGCTTTTGAATATGCTGAAGGAAAAAAATAGGTAAATTGTATATATTGTTTTACACCAAACCAAATTTCAGGAGTATATAAATTATGTCACTTGTATAAAACCTACCTGAATATAATTAAAAAAGAATATTGACTGTTAATTATTTAAACATTGGTATAATACTATTACCTTTGATATACAATAAAATATAAAAAAAGATGTGGTGTAATTGCTAATGAGACAACTCTTCACAAGAGCCCAAATGACAGTAACAAAACTTGGTCAGCACCTCATAAGGATCATTCAAGCCATGTTTGTTTTCATTCCATTAAGTCATTCTCTTAAAGAAGACATTTGTATGTATTTCCCATAGGGTACTATGTTAAACTAAATCCCCCACTGGCAGCCATCTTGGATGATAGATTGGCTACAAAGTAACAACACTTGGTCAGAACCTCATAAGAATCATTCATGCCTTGTTTGGTTTCATTCCATTCAGTTTTTCTCCTGAAGAAGACATCTGTATGTAATTTCCCATAGATTCCTATGTTAAACTAAGTCCCCCACTGGCAGCCATCTTTGATAATGAATCGGCTACAAAGTAACAATACTTGGTAAGCACCTCATAAGGATCATTCAAGCCATGTTTGGTTTCATTCCATCCAGTGGTTCTCCAAAAGAAAACATTTGTATGTATTTCCCTAATGGTATGTCCTATGAAGTAGAGCTTTTAGGTCAGGTGAACTAAAAAAGATATGAATTATAATTTTTGTTCAAATTTTTAGAAATTCAGCATTCAAATCTGTTTGTTTTTTTTTTTAATATAAATGAGTTACCTGTTACTTCCTCTTCAATGTCAACAGTTGATGAACTTGAACAAGGAGGATTTGAATTGGGGTCATTTCCTGAATGTATGGAAGCAAACTGGAGTCCAGATGTAGATTTTGTTACCTGTTTGATTTTTTTGATGACCTGAACACCCTTCTTTAATTTCCTTTTACCTTTCTCATATGTATTATGGGCATAAGGTATTCCTCTTTTCCTAACCAAAGGCATTTAATCTAAAAAAAAAAACAGACATAAATTCATCATGCTTTATAGACAGTACACAGTAGGGAAAAAAACTATTGAAATGCTTATTGTGTTATTTTTTTTTTAAATGACGTAGCAATCTTGTTTTTGCAATTCTGGGTCTAGATAATTTATGCATAGCACACTGCGAATTAATTAGCCCACAGTCACATTGAACCTTTATAAAGATAAAACATGGCAAAACAAATGTGCAAATTAAAAGCTGATGCTTATAAAACACTAGCATTGTTCAGTAGTTTCAGAGGAAAACATTATTTAAAGTTAGCAAACTTATTCTAAAAGATTACACATGTATTTCAATTTGTATCCAACTGATGAGTTAAGCCTTTTTCAACTGATTTTTATAGTTCATTCTTATGTTGTACTGTTACATCACTGTCACAGGTTAGGGGAGGGTTGGGATCCCGCTAACTTATTTAACCCCGCCACATTATGTATGCATGTGCCTGTCCCAAATCAGGAGCCTGTAATTCAGTGGTTGTCGTTTGTTGCTGTGTTACATTTGCTATGTAACAATGTAAATAATACATATTTGTTTTTCCTTCATTTACTTGAACATTAATTAGGTCATTTGAATTGTTTTACATTTGTCATTTCAGGGCCTTTTATAGGTAACTATGCAGTATGGGCTTTGCTCATTGTAGAAGGATGTACGATGAGCCATGTTTTTTGACGAGACAGAATATAAAACACACACTTTATTCTAAGGTTCATTCAGCTTAATTTGGGTTAGAATTGGTTCAGTAGTTTCAGAGGAGAAGATCTTTGAAATAGTTTACACCGAAAGGAAGGACGATGACGGACATAAAGTGATAGCAAAAGCAATCTCACATTTCCTTTTAGTAAAAGTGAGCTAAAAACTGAGGGAGACTAATTAGTAACTGTCTGTTCTATGGTAATATTTTTAAATATGATTCATTTGTTGCAAAACAAGATTTTGGAGGGCCATCAAAACTGATTTCCACTGAGAATAGGGACATTCAGATTGCCCATGGACTATATATATAACACAGCTTGCAGACTGCCTGTAGTAATGGACTTCTGGTATTGTATACTCAGTGGTGTAGCCTAAATTACCCTTATCAACCATACAATTTTAAAAGATCTAATCATTTAATATTGTGAATATCATTAGTACCAGTGGTGGATCCAGAGGGAGGGTTCAGGAACCCCTCTTTTTTTTGACGATCAATGCATTTGAATTGGGGATGTATATTTGGTCAATGCTTAAAATTGGTTTATCCTAAACTTCCGTCAACAACATGCACGACAGTTGACAGACCTAATGTCATACAAAAAACCATAACATGTACCTCTACAATCTGAAGTTACACTAAGGCCAGTAAAGAGATGATAATCAGAACCAATTTCCAAAGGGCAGCGGGCTCTCTCATGTTATTGGCCCACAAAAAAATATACACAGAACGAAAAAAAAATGCTGGCCAGTTGCTCTTTAACCAGATTTCACGAAACTAGGTGAAAAACGAACCTTTTTAATTAAGGCTGCACGTGAAATAAAAATGGCAAAACATGTTGCATGAAAACAACACTTCAGCAACACTCTATCAGAAAGGCCAACTGAAGGACGCCTCCGGGAGCGGGAATTTCTCGCTACTTTGAAGACCTGTTGGTGACCTTCTGCTGTTGTTTTTTTATTTGGTCGGGTTGTTGTCTCTTTGACACATTCCCCATTTCCATTCTCAATTTAATATTAATTTATTAAACATCTGACAAGAAAGGTAGACGAAGATTGAGACCATTTAAGCCTTAGGCCACACCAATTTAATTTCCTGTTCTAGGAATTTTCGACTACAAAAATTGGGGAGAGCGAGCAATTTGAAAATTTTAATAAGAATAAAATTTATTTGCAAATTTTTGAGGCGAAGCTTGAAAAGTAAAGGCAAGCGATTATATATTTTTTTGTAAACATAAAATAATAGGTTTTGACAATATTAATCAAAACAAGATGGTATAAAACTTGATTTACCAGGTGTATTCTAACATTTCTCTAGTTTATAAGTGAATTATTATTTCAACTGCTTTAAATTATCTCCATTGAATTGTCTTAGATGTCTTTCCTCCTTTTCTGCATATGACTTATAACTAGCAACATGGCGGCTGTCTTGCAAGAAGCAGGAACTGCTCATCCTTCCAGAACACCTGCGTTCACCTTCAGGTTTTTGGGGTTTGAGCGGTTTGTTGATGTGTGTACAATGTCTTTTTTGTGTTTTATATGTGTGTTGGGTATCTGTGTCTCTGTGGTTTTAGTGTTCTCATTTATGTTCTTTGTCTTTTTGGCACTTAAATTTGTATATAAATAAGATGTGGTATGAGTGTCAATGAGACATTCTCCATCCAATTCATAATCAGGTTGGGAACAACTCCTCAATGCAGTAACTATCCCTTTTATTAGGGGTACATTATAAGTATATAATATAAAGTATTTTTTGTAAAAACCACTTTTTAGTATGAAAGGGCACACATTTATAATATGTGAAAACCTTTTCCCGAAGAACTATACATCTATCTGGTATTATATGGTCAACACATGTCCAAGAATTTTGTAATATTCCTTCATTTATCTTCTTTATTATAACAAATAATTGGACTCCTTTTTTAGATAAGGGCCATTTTTAAAAAAATGAAGCAAAAGTGTGACATGGCCATGATGGGGGGTCCAATTTCCAACTCAATATTTTGTATTTCTTTTTGTCTTACCCTATTACCGATACTTTAAAATTTATAATTCCAAAGTTTCAGGCAGAATGAAACAGACACATTGAATAATCTTAAATTTTAATAACATACATCTCAAAAAAATTAAACAGAAACCATACTACTTATAAACAAGTTTGGTAATAAAACAGTTAAGAAAACATTGCTCAAACCTTTTCCAAATGAAAGTCAATAGAAAAAGAAAAATTTTAAAACCAAAATTTCCATCTTTTCTGCTAAATCATATAATAACAATCAAATTGAATAGCTTAATTTGAAAAAAAATGATAACTAGTGATTGAAGTTTTTGCCAATAAAAAGAATCTTAATATATTTCAGTTAAAATAGTAAACTTTGAACGCCCCGAGTTTTTGTGATCATTTGCAAAAAAAAAAAATATCATTTCATTGTACCGTTTTTATGTAATTGTATGTAGAAAAAAGCCTTCTATTTTCAGTATTTTGTCACACTCCTGACATATGTTACAAAGATTGAAAAATGCTTTAAACTTTCACAAAAATTCACTTAACACATTGCTATATCATTGATTTCAATTACTGATATCTTTTGCCATAGAACAGGACTTTCTGTTTAGGGCCATTTAAAAAAAATACAAAGAGAGGCACCAAAAAATGTCAGGAGTGTGACAACTGTCTTTAAACATCTACCAAAGAATACATAGGACTTAAATGTTTTCTTCTTCTTTATTTTTCAGAAGTGAGAAGAAAAAAAATTATTACAACTGTGATATGCTTATATCATAGATGTGGGAGTGCATTATATATGTCAGGAGTGTGACGCTTTTTTTAAGACATTTTCTGTCAATTCATAATTTCACAAGGACAAGTCCCACAAGTTTCTTTGTGTTAGAAATGTTGAAACCAAGTTATATTCCTATCATTTACCTCTTAAATGTGTTATTTATCATAATTGTTTGGGCACAATGAGTTTTAATTAGTAATTTTTCTATTTTTTGTGCACAGTAATGCAAATTTATCAAAGGAAATAAGTGTGTACAACTATAATATCATATAGGAAAGTGAGGAAATGTGTTTTGTACAAAATAGAGCAATTATTTTGATTTAAAATGGTATATTTAAAGATGTTTCAAGGATTAACCATTCAGATGTGATTCGTCACACTCCTGACATGAATTTAACAATTTAAGAAAAATATGAAAATTAGCTTTATTTTTAGGACAGATAATTGATAGACAGCTAGTAAAATGAAGAAACTTTTGGTAAAACTTCCATTCCTTAAAACATCTACTAGATTTGCTGAAATAAGCAGGGCAAAATTCTCTAGAAGAAATCAATCAAAGAAAGAGACTTCGAAAGAGAGAACCCACAAATACTGGATGAATCTGAAATTAAAAGATGATTAGAGGAAGTTGGACCATCTTTTACAAAATAAAAACCTATCAAACCAAGCTAAGAAAAAAAGGCTTAAAGAAAGAAGAACTTTGAATTCCAAATTTGATAAACAATATAAAGAAAAACAAAGGCAGTGGCAGAGAAACAGTAGAAAAAAGGAAGAAAGATGAAAAAGATGTTGGGTTGAATAAGGACTTAGAATCGAACAAAAACTTTTCTTTCTTTAAGCCTTTTTTTGTTAGCTTGGTTTTGTAGTTTTTTATTTTGTTTAAGATTGTCCAACTTCCTCTGATCATTTTTCAATTTTATATTCAGCCAGTATTAGCGGGTTCTCTCTTTCCAAGTCTCTTTCTTTGAATCATTTCTTCTAGAGAATTTTGCCTGGCTTATGTCAGCAAGTCTAGTGGATGTTTTAAGGAATGGAAGATTTACCAAAAGCGTCTTCATTTTACTAGCTGTCTTTCAACTATCTGTCCTAAAAATAAAGCTTATGTTCATATTTTTCTTAAAAATTGTTAAATTCATGTCAGGAGTGTGACGAATTACATCTGAATGGTTAATCCTTGAAACATCTTTAAATATACCATTTTAAATCAAAATAATTGTTCTATTTTGTACAAAACACATTTCCTCACTTTCCTATATGATATTATAGTTGTACACACTTATTTCCTTTGATAAATTTGCATTACTGTGCACAAAAAATAGAAAAATGACTAATTAAAACTTATTGTGCCCAAACAATCATGATAAATAACACATTTAAGAGGTAAATGATAGGAATATAACTTGGTTTTAACATTTCTAACACAAAGAAACTTGTGGGACTTGTCCTTGTGAAATTATGAATTGACAGAAAATGCCTCAAAAAAAACGTCACACTCCTGACATATATAATGCACTCCCACATCTATGATATAAACATATCACAGTTGTAATAATTTTTTTTCTTCTCTTTGGAATAGCCACTTCTGAAAAATAAAGAAGAAGAAAATATTTAAGTCCTATGTATTCTTTGGTAGATGTTTAAAGACAGTTGTCACACTCCTGACATTTTTGGATGCCTCACTTTGGTGTCCATTAAAATAATAAAATATGTGATTTAGAGCACCAACATACCCTTAATTATAGTGCTAATATACCAATACAAACTTATTTCACATACTGACATTATTGGACTTTTAAACATAATTACAAGGAAGCTTTAATTTTAAAAGTGTCATTTTTTGAAAGCTTTATTTTTTGTACATACTTTCACAATAAAGGTCAGTGTTTACTTATTTTAAAATTTTATTGGACAAAATTACAAAAATATTTAAGACTAATAATGTAGCAACTACCAGAAATATTTCAGTATACTGCAAAAACACGATCCACTTTTTTCAATACTACTTTGAAAATTTCTAATTTTTTAAATGTCACGCTAAAAGCGTCACACTCCTGACAATTTGGCCTGTTTTTAAAACATTTCTCTGAAGTGGTTTGAGATATCTTCATGAAACTTGACAGCAAGCTAGCCCTGACTATTCTGCATTTTATAACACCTGTGTTATAATTCTAAACTTAACTAATATAAAAATATACCACAAAAAGTAAAAATCCTCATTGTTTTTAAAATGGCCCATAAGTTGTTTTAAATCTCATGAATTTTGCCCCCTTTGAAGTTCATAAATCTAAGTTTTTCTTTTCTACAACAGTAAAATGATCCCTTGTCTGAGGGACAGTCCCTCATTTAAGGGATTATTCATTTGGAGGGGTGTTCCCATTTAAAGTTCGGCCTTCAACACATGGATTTGGCCTAGACCAACAGCAATTAAGCTGTAAAGGACCCCAAAATGACTAGTGTCAAACAATTCAAACAGGAAAACCAACGATCTAATCTATATTTTTGTAATTTTGTCCAATAAAATTTTTGAATCCAATGTAAACAAACATGAACTTGATCAACATTCGAGTAGTATTGCTGTCGGGTATGCTGATAGCAATTATCTACAATAAACAATTACAAACCACAACTATTGGCACAACGCAGCAAATAAATATTAAACATCATAACGACCAAACAACATGGGTTGCACGTAGTATTCAGCTGACATCGAAAACTAGGAAGCTACAGTCCCTGAACAACGTAAATAAAAAACACAACACACTCTCATATACTTGAGTTTTATTTTATTAATAAGATCAGCAGATATCGAACTAAATCCTGGTCCACGTACTCCTAAATATCCTTGTCAAATATGCTCCAAAGCGGTAACATGGAAACAAAGAGGGGTGGCGTGTGATGACTGCAGTAAATGGTACCACGCAGACTGCATGTTAATATCTACACCTGTATATAACGCACTGGCCAATTCCAACATTTCATGGCACTGTGTAAATTGTGGAATGCCGAATTTTTCGTCATCCTTATTTGAGTCCTTCATCATCGACTCAACTTATAACTCGTTCCAATCTTTATCCAGTGAAACATCAATATCAAGCCCAGGACCACCCACATACTCATCATCACCTAAGCAGAAAAGCAAAAAAGACCAGCAGAAACAAAACAAGAAGGGTAAAAACACAAAAATCGTAGTTGTGAACTTTCAAAGTATTAAAAATAAAAAAGAAGAATTACTGAACATGATAGACACTTCAAATCCCGAAATTATATTAGGGACTGAAACATGGTTAAGACCAGACATATTAAGCTCTGAGATATTTCCACCACAATATTCAGTATATAGAAAAGATCGTTCTGATGGATACGGAGGTGTATTGATAGCTGTCAGAGATATCATCATCAGCGAAGACCTACCCATACAAAGTGACACAGAATCATTATATATCAGAGTAACAACACCTGACAGTAAATCTATCATAGTAGGATGTCTCTATAGACCACCCAGTAGCGATATCACCTACATGGAAAAAATGTGCAACACAACAGAAGAAGTATTTAAAGAGAATAAATCATCTATAGTATGGATAGGAGGAGACATAAACCTTCCTGATATTGACTGGAAATCCAACTCAGTATGCGGCAACCAATATTCTACACAACTGAATAATAGGTTCGTAGATATGGTTAATAACTGCTGCCTAGACCAAGTGGTAACATTTCCCACTAGAGGATCCGCAACACTCGATATTTTCCTCACAAACAGACCATCCTTGGTAAATAGATGCGAGCCAATTCCTGGAATAGGCGACCACGACATCGTCTTTATTGATAGTAATGCCATAGCAATGCACCCAAAACCAACACAAAGAAAAATTTACATCTGGAAGAGAGCAGACATAGAAAAAATGAAATCAGATGCACAGGAACTATCTGAAAAATTTCATGGCTTGTATAACGCTCAGAGCTCAATATCAGAGATGTGGGAGTTCATAAAAACAGGACTCAAGAACATCCAAGACAAAAACGTACCATCAAAAATGTCATCAACACGTTTCCATCAACCTTGGATAACTGGTACAATCAAACGTATTACACGAAGGAAAAAGAAAGCTTTTAAAAAAGCTCAAACAACAAAAACAGCAAAAGACATCAAGAGATACAAAACTATTAAAAAGAGCTCACAGAAAGAATGTAAGAAAGCCTATTCCACATATATCCACGACATTATCAGCCCAGAGCAGAAATCCAATCCAAAGAAGTTCTGGAGCTTCATAAAGAATAAAAGATGCGAAAATGGAGGAGTAGCACCACTTAGAAACACAGATGGGCTCACATACTCAGATAACAAGATGAAGGCAAACATACTTAACAACCAGTTTTCCTCAGTATTCAACAGCAATGAAGACAAATCTACCATAAAGAAAATGAAAACAAACCCGTACCCAGAGATGAAAAACATCACTATCTCGGAGAACGGACTACACAAACTACTTTCAAACCTCAACATACATAAAGCATCTGGGCCAGATGAAATTTCTACAAGATTATTGAAATCAATAGCGCCTGATATATCATCAATACTTACCACCTTTTTCCAAGCCTCTGTCGATCAAGGCACATTACCATCTGACTGGAAAAATGCAAACGTTGTCCCAATATTCAAGAAAGGGGATCGTAGCCAAGCATCAAACTACCGACCTGTCTCATTAACTGCAATTCTATGCAAATTATTGGAGCATATCATCTGTACCAACATCATCAAACACCTTGAATGTCACTCCATCTTGAACGATGCTCAACACGGCTTTAGAAAAGAACGGTCCTGTGAATCCCAACTGATTCTCACAATTCAAGACCTAGCAAAGAACATCGACAATAAAGAGCAAATAGATCTCATCCTCTTAGACTTTTCAAAGGCCTTTGACAAAGTCCCACATGAGCGACTACTGTACAAGATCGACCACTATGGCATAAGAGGGACAACAATAAACTGGCTGAGAAATTTTCTGGACGACAGACAGCAATGTGTGCTCCTGGAAGGAGAATCTTCAGAAACCTCGCCAGTGCAGTCTGGAGTTCCACAAGGTAGCGTGATTGGCCCTCTGATGTTTCTCATTTTCATAAATGACCTCCCAGAGTATGTGTCAGCATCAAACGTTAGACTTTTCGCAGACGACTGTGTCCTCTACCGCCAAATAAGAAACCAAGAAGATGCGACCACCCTTCAGAACGACCTAAATGGACTACAACAATGGGAGGTAGACTGGCAGATGGAATTCCATCCCCAAAAATGCCAACTCCTAAGAGTAACAACAAAGCGGAACACGATTAAGGCGAACTACAACATACATGGCCATATCCTAGAAGAGGTTGACTCGGCGAAATATCTAGGCCTCTCTATACACAAAACATTGAGTTGGAACAAACATATAGACAACATCGCAAAGAAAGCCAACTCGACCCGAGCTTTTCTTCAAAGAAACATCAAAAATTGTCCTAGTGAAACAAAAGCCTTATGCTATCAAACGCTCGTAAGACCACTCATGGAATACTCGAGCACCATCTGGGATCCAGCTACTAAGGACAATATAAACAAATTAGAAGCCATACAACGACGATGCGCACGATTTGTACTTAATGATTATAGAAGAACAAGCAGCGTAACAACAATGCTACAAACTTTAAATTGGGATACATTACAGGAAAGAAGAGCTAAATGTAAAGCCATCATGTTTTATAGAGTAGTGCACGAACTCATTGCTATCCCATCTATAAACTTACAGCCAGTAACAACAACAGTACGAGGGCACAAAGAACGATTCCTTGTTCTTTTTGCCAGGACTCAAGTATATCGATACTCGTTTTTCCCAGACACCATCAGAATCTGGAACGGACTGCCACAACAACTAGTAAGCTGCACAACCCTTGATTCATTCAAAAGGGGTGTGCAAGTGGTCCAGCTTCGATAGATGTACAACCTTGTTTTTAACCTTATTTTAAAGAATCACCGTTTCACTGTAGATATTTCGCACCTACCCGCACATTTGTTGTTCTCACATCGAACATGTACATAAAACAGTACGATAATACTCCCCTGGGAGGCCTGTACTATAAAGGAAGAAGAAGAAGAAGAAGTATATACAAACGGAGAAATACCTATGGCTATCTACAAACGACAACTACTGAACAACAGGCTTCTGTTTCAGGACAGATGCATAAAAATGAAGCGGTTATGGATAGTTTTGTTCCGCCGGCAAACAATATTGCAGTTAAAAGCAACACTTCTCCTTCTGCGTACTTTA
Source organism: Mytilus edulis (assembly GCF_963676685.1). NCBI lineage: Eukaryota > Metazoa > Mollusca > Bivalvia > Mytilida > Mytilidae > Mytilus > Mytilus edulis. The sequence continues at coordinate 25,509,073 of NC_092357.1, read as the reverse complement.
TTCTAACAGTAACAACGAAAATCAGGATGTTTGTGCAGGGGAATGCAAGTAAGGGGAAGGAAACCAATACTAATTTGCTATTTATATAACTTTTTAAAAAAACGGTGCGGGAAATAGTCACGATTACTTTTACCAGAGACATATAATATGTACTATTATATAAGTATAATATATATATTTACTATTTATCTGGTTTTCTCAATATATATGTATATATATTGCCTACTGGTTTTCGTGATACATGAAAATGGCGGCAGCTTGCTATAAAAGTTAAAACGGATACTGTAACGTCTTACAGTAATGCAGGGGAAGTACGGATTATGATACTTTTTATTGCTTCTATAAGACATTTGTTAGACCGCATGGTCTCACGGTCTTAATTTGTTACTTATACTATGGGACTAATAATGCTAACAAATTTCTTATATTATAGGCTAAAAAGTAAAGGATTGGGTGGAATTTAATGAGGATTATATTTAAGTTAGTTTCAAAACGGGGATTAGCTGGTTAGCTGGAGATCAATCAGACTTTATTTAGATGGACGTGCATGTCTTAAAAAGTAATACAGTAGATAAAAAGGAAAATGGTTGGCGGGGGGGGGGGTAAATGTTTTAAAAGAGACATGTATTTTCTGTTTATTTAACATTTAAAATTTAGGCAATATAACATCTTCCTCGGTTCTTTTTTTCTCTAAGCATATCATTGAGGGAAAGAAATTCAAAAGCAATTAATCTAATTTAAACTCAATAACCCTTGCAGTTATTTTTCTTTTCATACACTAATTTGAAAGTACACAATTTGTCAAAGTCTTAATCGGTACCAATTTAATAAAAATTGGGAATAAATTTAACGGAAACGATAAAAATAAATACACCATTAAATCGCAATTTTAGAATGAGTCTAAATATAAAAAAAAATATTAATTTTAAACTTACCAAAGTCGTATTTCCTCTACAAGAAACTTTCCTAGGATCAGTGGATTGCGGAATAACGTCCACATTTCTAAAACGTTCACGTAAATTGATTGCGTCATGTGTTAAAACAGTTATTGGCCAATCAAATCTGTAATCTGTAATCTGTAATCTGTTATATAAATTCTGCCAGTGTAGGCACACCTCTTCCGAGTATTGGATTTCACAATATGAATAAAAATATCTTCCACCAATATCACTATACCACGGCCGACACTCGGCTAACCGAGAGATATGTCGGTTAATCTATATTGAGTATGCGGCTATATCGGCGGTTGGTCTGTTAATCGGGTTGGTTATACGTCTGTTAAGAGTAAAACGCACAATTTTAATATTAAAATCTATTTAATATACAGATTTTAGGTACATTATAAGAATCAAATCAAAAAAAGAAAAGTGTCTGACAAAATGACATATATCATAGAACATTTTCCAACTGTAAAAACATTTCATAGTCTGCGCAGTTTTCAGTAAAACTAAAAGGCGTCGAGCAAGTATGTAGTATTTATGCTTATACGCATAGCAATTTTTGTAATGAAAGGCGAAAAAAAAACAATTCTAGATATCATTTAAAGGACACAAAATCGTACTTTGGTTCTAAAATATAAATTGAAATTAGTAAATATTTCATAATTGTAATATAACGTGAGTAATACCACGTTTTAGTGAGCATTATGGGAATAAAGTCTGTTAATGGGTTGGACAATTGAAATTGTGTCAGTTAAGAGTTATTTAGCCACGACAATAGTTGTGCTACCTTTGTATTTTCCCTTTGAAAAAGTTAAGAATGAGATGCTCTTGAGTAAAAAAAAAATGACAATACGCTGCAACAGTATCCTTATAGTAAGAACATTTTTATTTTGACTTCCTTTGCATTTTATTAAGGGGTGTGTCACTTCAATATATGAATATGGATTGCCTGCTGGAATATGCATGAATCTATTATTAACGTTTTCTTCAGCCTTAATTTTTGTGTCTGTTCAAAGTAGCACGTTCTCAAATCCGTCCGAAAGTGTCTTTCTAATACAACACAGGGTACATATAACGTGTTGTCATTCTCATATGCACATGATATTTGTCACTAAACGTTAAACTCTAAATGGTCAACATCATCCGATTGGTTCTTTTCTTTTATTACTGAATCATCTGTTGTTTACAAATCAGTCTAAAGAAGTAAATGGAAAGGAGCGAATGCAGCTACATTTGGTTATCTTAAGTTTTAATTCATTTTGTTCCGTTTAGTTCCTTTCTACATAAGTGCAGAGGAGAACTGTAGTTGTCCGCATGTAAACTTTTAGCATTTATTACCAATATGAGTACATAGCAATCCGTTACTGTTTCAACACCCAGGGGTGTTTCATGTCTTTATTCTCAAACAGTTATTATTTTTTTCTATCTTTTTTATTAATGCATCACTTCCTACTGTCCTTATCTAGTATTCTATATATTCTGTGTTTCCGTCCAGATTCTCGTGTATACCTTGAGGGTCCGGATTGGGGGTGTTGTTTATTTCTATATTCTTTAAATGTCTGTTACTTTTCTCTACATTTTATTTTATCTTACTCATTATTATTTCTTTATTCTTTATATATTCTAGCATCCCAATATATTTTACTTACTGATGTTTAGTTACATTACGACGTTTATCTCTGATTTATATACTGGTTAATACCAATTTAGATACAAATTAGTGTCATTCATGACAACCTAAACAGAATCCACATGATATATGCGACCATTCTTGGATGAAATCAATATGTATAGATTATAACATGCCCTTTTCTATATTAGCCCTGGTATCATCCCGAGACTCCCATATCGGCCTCGAGGCTTTAGCCGAGGGCCGATATGGGTCGAGGGATGATACCAGGGCAAATATGGAAAAACATGTTATAATCTTTAAGCTATTTATCACATTTAAGTGTTGCAGAAAAGAGGGAAAAATAGTTCAATTATAACAATTTAATGAAACATAACAGGTAAATCTTAAAAATTTATCCGTATCCGTAACAAATATGTGATAAGATATAAATAACACATAGCTGAGAGGGTGATAGAGCAGATTGGGTCCCGAGAAAACATTGTCAACCGCGGCGAAGCCAAGGTTGACAATGTTTTTTCGAGGGATACCAATCTGCTCTATCACCCTCTGAGCTATGTGATATTTGATTTATTATAATGAATGTCCTATCATCATTTTCTATAACAGATGAGTTTTATTATAAAGTATTTTCTATGTAGTCACGTACTTGACAGCGTAACGGGTATTTGAAAAATCATCAAAAGTGAAGTAAATAGACAATAGTAGTGCATTGACTTGACATATAAACGATACAAGGATTAGGCCGAAACGGGAAAAAAAAGCTCTGCTATCAAGAAAAAAAATATTTTCAATTGTTGTTATTTTGTTATTGTTATTTATTTTATTTAAATTTTGGGTAAATACCCCTTTCAAAAGGCCTCATATCTGGCGGAGAAATATACATCACAATGAACATGATGAAATGTACATCACCAGTTGAAACCCATCGATGGTGAACGAATGCGTTTAATATCAACAATAAGCATAACACACAACGATTTATAGGTTTTAAAGTAAAAATATTAACAAGTGAAATACGTTTTCCAACAATTGTAAAAGAAATAAGTTTGAGTCGTTCCACGCTTCGTTGTACAGTAAATTAGAACTTTAAGCATTGTCTATAAAATAACTTGATGTAGATTCAATTCATTGTCGTTTAAACTGCCGATTTTTGATTGGTCTAGCCGAGAGGGTGACATTCCAAAAAATTGTCACCCGCTCAGCCATGTGATAGAGTAAATTAACACCTTCGTATTAGGCAATCAAAATATGGCATTTTAACATGATGTATAATAATACTTTAATATTACACTTTTTTATATCAGTTTTCAATATGCATGGCATAAATTCATTGTTCATGTCAGTGTTTCCGTATATATCATTATGTTTCATTGCTCATGTGTTGTTTCCGTATATTTTAGCCATTCGTCTTGAGCCTACCCATTTTATCCGATAACACCCATACAGCAATAAAATTATACTTTTATTGCCATTCATTACTCATAACAGACCAACTAACAGACCGGGTTTTATACATCCGACCCATTAACAGACCAGGTTTTAAATAAAGATTGATTTATGTCACCAAAATACAGATTTTTGTGTAGATTTTCCACACAATGATATCAATTTGGTTGACAAACATAATGCCTGTCTTTGTTCGATGTTAAAAATATCGCATGCAAGTAAATTCAACCAACGTGTCTTTTTGTGTAAATTTTGTGTGTGTAAAATGTGTATAAATTTATTGATGAGTAACACGCCTTTTCATTTTATAGATCGTACATCGAAGCTAGAAAAATAATAATTACACCACTGGATTCAGTACATTGAATTGTTTTGTTAGACATGAATAATTTTTATGATAAATATATATTTAAAAAGTTATTCAATGAAACATGCAGAATTTCCAATGATTTCCTCGATAACACCTGATTAACAGACTTTAGCCAACCCGATTAACAGACCCACCGCCGATATAGCCACATACTCAATATAGATTAACCGACCAATCTCTCAGTTAGCCGAGTGTCGGCCGTGTATACACTATTTACATTGTACAATTTATTCTTGACGATAAAATTGGGCTTAATGTCAATATCATCAACTCATTAAATATTTTAAAATCTAAAATATTTATCAAAAGTTATCACTGTTTAAGAGTAGACAACCAATCTTCACTTAGGATTCATAAAATGTTATTATCTACTTTCTTTACTTTTTCTTTATATCATCTAATTGCAACAGTCTATATCTTTCGCAATGGAGATTGTAACATAATCGTCTACATTTTGGATCTATAATGTTCTGTATCACTTTAAAAACTTTTTCATTTCTTAACTGAGGAAAACTTAACATTGTCATGTAAGTAAAGGGATCTATGATCAGTTGTAAAATGTCAAAATGTTCATCTTTCATATTAAAGACAGCTAACTCTTCACTACAGGAATTAATTAAATCTTCCAAAATTGGTTTTCTAATATCTTCTAAGCTTTTACACGTTAATAAAAAATGTGGTAAAGTTTCTTCTGTTTCATTACACAGTTTGCATATAGACAGTTCTGTATTACTTATAAATTTGGCTCTAACTGTTTGCAGAATGTAACTCCCAGTAGCTATTTTCAATTTTGTAGGAATTCTAATAATTTACCTTGAATTCATAGTATTTGTATTTGCAATAGGATGACATTGTCCTGGTTTATATATCAACGATAAATATTTTAAACTGGTATAAAGTTTTGCCTTATTCAGTATCTTCTCAATCCAGAATTTGTGAACTTTGGAAGTTATTTCCCTTTTCCATTGGCATTTACTAATGGGATTAACTAAGTATTGTGCAGGATCATTAAGTTCATATTTCAAAAATATTTTCCTCAGTAAACTAAACCAACTATTACTATTAATAGCTTTAACATTTAATTGCCTTTCCGCTAGTTGCCATTCAATAGAATTTTTTCCTTGTCTAGTAATATTTCCATAAAAAGTTAAAATTTTTACATCTATTTGAGCTTCTACAGGTAACATCCCAGAAATCATATATATAGCAGGATCTGCTACTGTTTTTGGTAAAGATAACAATTGTTTCAAGAACTTCTTAAATTGTATATTTAAATTTTCTAAACATCTTCCTCTAGGGATCACTATTTCCAATCCATAAAACATTATTGGTATAATATAAGTATTCATAATTGACATTGAGGTTTGTGGATCTAGTCCATTTTCGCCATAAAGTCCAACCCCCATTAAACTATAAAGTGTCCTTCTTGCTTTCTTTAAATTCTCATCTATTGTAGCTTTACATGAATCATCGTCTGTACGACATATTCCTATATGTGTTGCTTTATTAGAAGTTGGAAGAACAGAATTGCTTAAATTCCAAAAATTTTCATTTACTTTCTCATGATGACGTGATTTCGACTGTATAACACAACTTTTGGCTGGTTGTAGTAAGTATGCCTCACGTTTACTAAAATCAAAGGCCATATCAATTAAAATTTGCGTTTCATATGGACAGTTACTAAGAATGGCTAAATCATCTGCGCAAGTAGGAGCACAACAAGAAATCGATCCAATTTTCCCTCCATATCCTGAATCAGCTAAAATGTCTAAAAGTGTATTTATATAGATTTTGTACAAGTCTGCACTAAGAGGCCCTCCTTGTCTTACGCCTTGTTCTATTCTAAAAGTGTCCGATATTTGATTATTCCATTTAACACAAGAAACAGCATTTTTATATAGATTATCAATAATTAAAATAGATTGTTCCGGAATTTTCATTTGATATAATCTTCTGATAAGCCCAGCATGTTTAACAGCATCGAATGCAGATTTTGCATCAAGCATAGTTATTATTGTTTGATCATTTAACTCAATACATTCCTTGTGATATTCTTCTATAATAAAAGAGCAGTTTAATGAAGCTGTTCTTTTAGTGAAACCACGTTGTAATGGATTTTGATATTTTATAATGTCAGGATTAATTCTGATCTTTAAAACAGCCTCAATGAGTTTGGATAATGTAGGAGTAATTGTTATTCCACGATAATTCTTACTGTCTTTACAACTGCCTTTATTCTTAAAGAGTGGAATTACTATCCCTAATTTCTGTTCGTCTGGTATATAACAAAGTCTAAAAGTACTATCCAAAAGTGCTTTAAGGTGATAAATAAGAGATTGTCCTCCATATAGTAAGTTTTCAGTTGAAACTCCAAATATATCTGGTGATTTATTTAAATTTAATAATTTCAAAGCTTCTACTATTTCACTTTCAGTAATACTTTGGTGCTGAAACATAGCTCTACAAATGTCAATTATATCAATATATTCTTGTTCGACCTTTTGTTGGTATTTGTTATCAAAATGTTCATGAATATAATTTTTTGTTAAATTTTCAAAATGATGTTTCCATCCACTTAGAATGTCGTTTTCTGTACTATACACTGTATCTCCTACAGATAGTTCATCTATATGATTACTTAATCTTCCCCTCTGTTTTTTAATAGAATCATATTCAAAACAGTGTAGCTGTGGCCATTGATTGACAACCTTAAATTATCACATGGACTGGGGCAGATTAGGTGAACGTGTGTCTGTAACGACAACTGCTCACTACTCGCTTATTATAGATTTTAAACTGTGGGATCACCAAAGGTTCTTAACGCCTTTAATATTAAAATAGTTCGAAAAATTAATCAGGAATATTAACTTTATGTTTTGATTTATATTATTGATATCAATCAAAACATCGTGTTATTCCTGATTAGTTTTTCTAATTTTTTTATTTAGGTGTTGAGAACCTTTTGTGACCCCACAGTTTAAGTGCCTTTAACAAGTACATAGTGAGAAGCGGTTGTTACAGACAAACGTTCACATAATCTGCCCCAGTCAATGGGATAATTTAAGGTTGTCAATCAATGGCCACAGCTACACTGTTTTGAATATGATTCTAAGTTTATAAAATGAATTTTTGTTTTTGATATTTGCTTCCATTATTTTTTCTCTTTCATCAATTCTATTCATCGCAACTGCCTTACGACAGTGTTTACGTAAATTATAAGTTGTCTCTTTTTTCTGAATATAAAGTTCATTCCTTGGATCTTCCGACCGCCCATTAATCTTCCATTGATAAAAAGCCTTTTTTTTTCATTGCAATTGCGCCAGAAATATCTTCATTCATTACTTTTAATTTTGGTTTTCTATATCTTTTTCGAGGAGCTGGACAGAAACTTTTTGCTGAATTGAAGAGTAAACTGTTCATATTTTGAAAAGCAATATCCACTTCATATTTATTTTCTAAAGACGATGAAAAATTATCTAAACCATTTTCAACTAAAGTTTTATATGCGTCTTTATCTATTTTTTTCCAAGGAGTTTTCCCAGAGGGTAAAATATTTGAATTTGAACATTTCAGTTTTTCTTTAGCATTGATATGTATGTGAAGTTAGCAGCCGGTTCGTTATTCGTTATTCGATATTCAATATCCAACCGGCTGCTAGCAGTCGGTTGGATATTCAAAATTTTGTTGAAAATCATAAAAAAAAAAATACTTGATAACATTAAAAACATGATTTTCATAGTTAAGATGACTGATAAGATACGTAGGAACTTATCAAAATGACCTCTTCAAGCTGTTGTAAGTTCTCGTTGTCCTAGAATATAAACCCTTTTCTAAGTTGCAAATTTGTCTTTATATAATATAAATTGGTGTCAATAAAAAAACTGCAAAGATTTATTTTCTACATGATAATTCTTAAAACAATAAGAAAACCCGCTTACTCTAGAAAACATTAAGAAATATGAATAGAAATATTTATGGAACGCCCAAAAAAGAAATATATAGTGAAAACCGACCCGAGACCGCTTAAATGAGGTTGAGACCCCCCTGGTCTTTCAATGACTATAAAAGTCAACCAAATCATTGACTCTGTATATATGAAGGTTGTATTAGATGGATTTTTGAGAATAACGTCATCTTCAATATCTACGGAGGGCTAAGATTGTCACTTTTTAGTTAAAAAAATGTCAAATTTTTAGGACAAAGGGCACAATGTAATGGTAGGAGCGCCCTGATCTCTCAATCTTTCTAATATTTTACAGACATTTAGTCAATAGGTAGATACAAACGTGGCTAAAAGGAATTTGGGTACACTTCCTGTCTTCTATGTTTACGTTACGCCCAAAGTGCCAGTTGGATATTCAAATTTTATATCAAAAATCGACCCGAGACCGCTTAAATGAGGTTGAGACCCCCCTGGTCTTTCAATGACTATAAAAGTCAACCAAATCATTGACTCTGTATATATGAAGGTTGTATTAGATGGATTTTTGAGAATAACGTCATCTTCAATATCTACGGAGGGCTAAGATTGTCACTTTTTAGTTAAAAAAATGTCAAATTTTTAGGACAAAGGGCACAATGTAATGGTAGGAGCCCCCTGATCTCTCAATCTTTCTAATATTTTACAGACATTTAGTCAATAGGTAGATACAAACGTGGCTAAAAGGAATTTGGGTACACTTCCTGTCTTCTATGTTTACGGTACGCCCAAAGTGCCAGTTGGATATTCAAATTTTATATCAAAAATCGACCCGAGACCGCTTAAATGAGGTTGAGACCCCCCTGGTCTTTCAGTGACTATAAAAGTCAACCAAATCATTGACTCTGTATATATGAAGGTTGTATTAGATGGATTTTTGAGAATAACGTCATCTTCAATATCTACGGAGGGCTAAGATTGTCACTTTTTAGTTAAAAAAATGTCAAATTTTTAGGACAAAGGGCACAATGTAATGGTAGGAGCGCCCTGATCTCTCAATCTTTCTAATATTTTACAGACATTTAGTCAATAGGTAGATACAAACGTGGCTAAAAGGAATTTGGGTACACTTCCTGTCTTCTATGTTTACGTTACGCCCAAAGTGCCAGTTGGATATTCAAATTTTATATCAAAAATCGACCCGAGACCGCTTAAATGAGGTTGAGACCCCCCTGGTCTTTCAATGACTATAAAAGTCAACCAAATCATTGACTCTGTATATATGAAGGTTGTATTAGATGGATTTTTGAGAATAACGTCATCTTCAATATCTACGGAGGGCTAAGATTGTCACTTTTTAGTTAAAAAAATGTCAAATTTTTAGGACAAAGGGCACAATGTAATGGTAGGAGCCCCCTGATCTCTCAATCTTTCTAATATTTTACAGACATTTAGTCAATAGGTAGATACAAACGTGGCTAAAAGGAATTTGGGTACACTTCCTGTCTTCTATGTTTACGGTACGCCCAAAGTGCCAGTTGGATATTCAAATTTTATATCAAAAATCGACCCGAGACCGCTTAAATGAGGTTGAGACCCCCCTGGTCTTTCAATGACTATAAAAGTCAACCAAATCATTGACTCTGTATATATGAAGGTTGTATTAGATGGATTTTTGAGAATAACGTCATCTTCAATATCTACGGAGGGCTAAGATTGTCACTTTTTAGTTAAAAAAATGTCAAATTTTTAGGACAAAGGGCACAATGTAATGGTAGGAGCGCCCTGATCTCTCAATCTTTCTAATATTTTACAGACATTTAGTCAATAGGTAGATACAAACGTGGCTAAAAGGAATTTGGGTACACTTCCTGTCTTCTATGTTTACGTTACGCCCAAAGTGCCAGTTGGATATTCAAATTTTATATCAAAAATCGACCCGAGACCGCTTAAATGAGGTTGAGACCCCCCTGGTCTTTCAATGACTATAAAAGTCAACCAAATCATTGACTCTGTATATATGAAGGTTGTATTAGATGGATTTTTGAGAATAACGTCATCTTCAATATCTACGGAGGGCTAAGATTGTCACTTTTTAGTTTAAAAAATGTCAAATTTTTAGGACAAAGGGCACAATGTAATGGTAGGAGCCCCCTGATCTCTCAATCTTTCTAATATTTTACAGACATTTAGTCAATAGGTAGATACAAACGTGGCTAAAAGGAATTTGGGTAGACTTCCTGTCTTCTATGTTTACGGTACGCCCAAAGTGCCAGTTGGATATTCAAATTTTATATCAAAAATCGACCCGAGACCGCTTAAATGAGGTTGAGACCCCCCTGGTCTTTCAATGACTATTAAAGTCAACCAAATCATTGACTCTGTATATATGAAGGTTGTATTAGATGGATTTTTGAGAATAACGTCATCTTCAATATCTACGGAGGGCTAAGATTGTCACTTTTTAGTTAAAAAAATGTCAAATTTTTAGGACAAAGGGCACAATGTAATGGTAGGAGCCCCCTGATCTCTCAATCTTTCTAATATTTTACAGACATTTAGTCAATAGGTAGATACAAACGTGGCTAAAAGGAATTTGGGTACACTTCCTGTCTTCTATGTTTACGGTACGCCCAAAGTGCCAGTTGGATATTCAAATTTTATATCAAAAATCGACCCGAGACCGCTTAAATGAGGTTGAGACCCCCCTGGTCTTTCAATGACTATAAAAGTCAACCAAATCATTGACTCTGTACATATGAAGGTTGTATTAGATGGATTTTTGAGAATAACGTCATCTTCAATATCTACGGAGGGCTAAGATTGTCACTTTTTAGTTAAAAAAATGTCAAATTTTTAGGACAAAGGGCACAATGTAATGGTAGGAGCCCCCTGATCTCTCAATCTTTCTAATATTTTACAGACATTTAGTCAATAGGTAGATACAAACGTGGCTAAAAGGAATTTGGGTACACTTCCTGTCTTCTATGTTTACGGTACGCCCAAAGTGCCAGTTGGATATTCAAATTTTATATCAAAAATCGACCCGAGACCGCTTAAATGAGGTTGAGACCCCCTGGTCTTTCAATGACTATAAAAGTCAACCAAATCATTGACTCTGTATATATGAAGGTTGTATTAGATGGATTTTTGAGAATAACGTCATCTTCAATATCTACGGAGGGCTAAGATTGTCACTTTTTAGTAAAAAAATGTCAAATTTTTAGGACAAAGGGCACAATGTAATGGTAGGAGCCCCCTGATCTCTCAATCTTTCTAATATTTTACAGACATTTAGTCAATAGGTAGATACAAACGTGGCTAAAAGGAATTTGGGTACACTTCCTGTCTTCTATGTTTACGGTACGCCCAAAGTGCCAGTTGGATATTCAAATTTTATATCAAAAATCGACCCGAGACCGCTTAAATGAGGTTGAGACCCCCCTGGTCTTTCAATGACTATAAAAGTCAACCAAATCATTGACTCTGTATATATAAAGGTTGTATTAGATGGATTTTTGAGAATAACGTCATCTTCAATATCTACGGAGGGCTAAGATTGTCACTTTTTAGTAAAAAAATGTCAAATTTTTAGGACAAAGGGCACAATGTAATGGTAGGAGCCCCCTGATCTCTCAATCTTTCTAATATTTTACAGACATTTAGTCAATAGGTAGATACAAACGTGGCTAAAAGGAATTTGGGTACACTTCCTGTCTTCTATGTTTACGGTACGCCCAAAGTGCCAGTTGGATATTCAAAATATACAGTGAAAACGTACCTGAGACCGCTCAAATGAGTGTGAGACCCCCTGGTCGTTCAATGTCCATAAAATTTAATTAAATTATAGACGCTGTGTATATAAAGGTTGTACTAGAAAGAATTCATATTCGATATTTATGGAGGCCTTTTATTGTCACTTTTTAGCTACATATTGTCAAACTTTTACATGTAGGACAAAGGACACTTGGCAATGGTAAGAATCCCCCAAGCTCTCAATCTTTCTTTTATTATGCAGACATTTAGTTAATAGGAAGACAAAAGTTAAAACCTTATTCTGGAAGGGGGCAACTATCACCACTTGGGGTTTTAAGAGATTAAACAAGCCGCTGACCACCAATTTGGAAAAGAGAGGGAACGATTGAGATCTTCAAATTGTGAGCTATTGAATGAAACAAAAGAACAGGCGTACCGGGTATGATTACCATGAATTGTATATTTTTTGACGATAGGACCGTAAGATCAAAAACAGGGTCTAAAAACATTGAATTGGGGATAGTGGTTTTGGGTGACCTAAATTGATTTTATCTTGGATTGTTAGGATAAAGACATTGATCCAATAGCTAAAAAAAATCGATCTTTTCAATTCAATTTTATTAAAAAACAAGCAGAAATGCATGTGATTTTTTTTTACCTTTTGATAGATGTATGCCTATGGTTTCAGAAAACCAACGCTTAGGAGCGTTCAAACAAACGCTTAGATGTGTTCAAACCATCGCTCAGGGAGGTCATGACAACGCTATAAATAAATGACGTTATAAAAATTACAGACACTAAACAGTGTGAGGCGCTCGCCAGGGAGTTGCAAGAGATCAAGCGGAAGATTCAAGCCAGTAACATGCAGCATCCGCTCGAGAAGATTGTACTCAACCGGGCCCTTTCAAAGGTGTTAAGCCTGTGGTTGAGGCTCAGCGAGAGGCAGCTTCAGCAATACCAAAACGATTGTATACCTTCCTGCAGCAGTGACAGTCCTCCCTCCTCCACCACCAATGTTTGCCTACCCACTACCCATTGCACCACCTTCAGACACCGTCCTCGGACCTCGAGCACAGCAGTATTTGCAGCTCAGTAACAGTCCTTCCGCCGACCACACCTTTAGATCGCGTTCTGAAAACGATGGTATCTTCATCGGAAGCTAACCAGTTACTTCTGACAGTGATGATATTTCGGGAATGCTCTGAGGTACAAAGGAACCCTTGACCTCTTGGAACTCATGGTGAAAAAGAAACCAGAATCGTTTGAGCCCGAAGTTTTAAAACCTTGTCGACTATGCAGAGATCCTGAACAGTTTCGGTGCCATAAATCGACAAGGCAATTGACCCTCTCTAGAACTCGAAGGCGATGAAAAAGTTACAAGTGGACGAATATTGTGTCGCACATCTAAAGCAAGATAAGCATTGTAGCGGACTGCAAACCGTATTTCGACACTCTGACTTTAACTAGCTCCTCCATATATCGCCTGGATCTGTGTTACGCTGCCGACCGTGCTTGAAATAATGGTGTGTGCAACGAGCTTGTGGCGATCCTCGATGCCATGAAGAAAGGTGAACACATCAGCACCAAGGAAAATAAGCAATTCCATCGTAGTATCCTCTAACTAAATGTTTAAGGTTTTGTTCGAAAGTATGCATACGGCGGTAGTTTGTTTGACATTATCGCCGGTATCGCTGGTCGCATGTTCACCTCCTCTGCTGCCAAGGCCTTAGAAAGTAAGACTATGAGCGCTTACACCAATGCAACCATGATAGGAGTTGAAAGGGGGTAGCCAAAGTCGTCGACCATGTCGTTGAAAAAGTGACCCGCCTTCGAAAACCCAGTGTCCAGCGCAGCAAGCCCAATTAACAGCTCAGTATTAAACGCAGTAAGCCCCAAAACCAAACACAGTTAAACAATCCCATCTCCCGTGGCATCGCTACCGTCCATGATTTTGTCCAAAGCTTTCACTAAATCCATAATGCCGACATCCTTACAATCATAGTAGGATTAACCTACGATGGAAATCTTAAAAAATATTAATACCAGGTTCACGAATTCGTACCTTAAGCCGGCGCCCTACTTACCAACTCTGAAGCGGAGATCCGAATCAACATCGAAACACAAGACCTGTTCCTTCAAAAATCGAGAGTTATTTCTTAGTAGAAGGAAGACTTCAAAATTACGACGGCACTGCATATGCAGACGTTGATCTCATTCACAATGGTATCATGTATCTCTTCAAAACTATATGATATCGACTCTCCGGTCAGCAGATTGAACACATTAACGACCCCGGCATCGCAACCACTATGCTTGGAATGTAAACCTTCCTCAGCGACTTTTTCAAAACGTAGGGTCTCAACCGACTGTGGTATAAGGATTCTTCTAACGATGCCGAGACTGAGAATACTGGATTTACAGCGTGGCATGAATACATTATCACTAAGCCCACCAACAAAGGATCGTACTCGTTTGCCATTCCCCTGAAACATATTATGGGATTATTACTATAAAATAGTGTACGGGTTCAGGCACGAACTTCCACTCGTTCGCTATTCAGATGCCAATGTCATTACGAGGGCTGCCGCCGTCAATAACGTGGCAAAAATAATCCTGTATAAGATCTCTTGGATCCTCTTTCGCAAAGTGTCTATGTCACCCTCAAAGCTGAACGCGACTCAGCCGTCGACTTTAATGCCTGGTTTTTACAAAACAAGGTTGCCAGAGTGTTCAAGGAGGCTGTAGACTTCAGAAAGAAATTCTACGACATTGAAAACCTTCTCAGTAACGGTGGTGTCAACCCCTCTGATTTTATTTACCTATAGCCGCTGTTTGTGATCGAAGTAAGTCATTCGCCCGAGTGGACTTCCAGATTCGAGCGGAATTCGAGCGTAATGTTCCCGCCAACACCGAAGCATTTGTACTTGCAATCTCCGAAGGAGTCCTCCAGTTCGAATCGGATGGTCAGAAGATGAACGTCGTTATTTAATGAATACATGTACTAGTAAATGGACACCACACTGTTGCAGCAAATCGTCGACCACACAGACTAAAAGCAAGGGTTTTCCATCCTTGTCCCTGGAAACGATAGCCGCATTTTACCCGGTTCACCCCTACAATTTAAGAAATCGAAGACCGTATTGGGATTTTAGCGACAGCTCTACACATTTGATCAGGCAACAAACAGTTACGAAGAGATTGACTACATTGTTAGCATCAGCAGTATCAACAGCATCTTGGTGAACATTGGCATCATCAATGTAAGCTACGTAAACTCCACCCAACAGTCCAATATCTACAGCTTTTCAATCGCATGCAGACATACGTAACCGACCAAGACGGTGATCCTATCAATCTCCGCAGTAAATATATCACCATCCGTTTTCATCTTCGAGAGGTATGAGAAAATAGTCTATCAAAATACGGGTTGAATTTGATAAAAGGTCAAGCTAATAAATTACACGGAGCAGCAAAAAAAGGTTGCCTGTTCACCATTCGTTTATCCCACACAAACCTGCAAGGTAAATACAAGATGTGCTTACCCAGCAACAGATTAAAAAATATCACCAAGCTCCTAAGAAACGTTTCTAGTGGTACGACTATGGAAATAAGCACTACACAATTGAAAAAAAAACATTCAAAAAGAAAGTGGATTCCTACCCATTTAAGCGGGAAGGGCAATGCAAGTCTATGTTGGCGAACACAATTCTGCCAGCATGAGGTGTTGGAGCCCTAAGTTGCCTGGTTGAAATAGCCGTCAGCAATGCATTTGGACCTGGAATTTACATCAAAAGGGGTGCTTGTGTGAGCTGTGCGAAGGTGCGTTGTAAAGGTCTGTAAATCATCCCCGTTTGTACTTGAAACAAGGTCCTCGGTTCTACTAGGGTTCTGGTTTGGTCCTAGAAGCGAACAGTCCGTTCAACAGCATTCCCCTTTTCATACAATATTTATATATATAGAATCTATGATTTGGTTGAATTTAATGGACATTGAAAAACTAGGTGGGTCTCAACCTGATTTAAGCGGATTCGGGTAGGCTTTCGCTAAATAATTTGAATTTCAAACAGGCACTTTGGGTGCACCGTAAACATAAAAGAAAGAAAATGTACCAAAATTGCTTTAAGTAACATTTGTATCTACCTATTGACTAAATGTCTGTAAAATATTAGAAAGATTAAGAGATCAGGGGGCTCTCGTCATTACCTTGTGCCCTTTGTCCTAAAAGTTTTGACATTTTTTGACTGAAAAGTGACAATCTAAGCACTCCGTAGATATTGAAGATGACGTTATTCTCAAAAATTCATCTAATACAACCTTTATATATACAGAGTCAATAATTTGGTTGAATGTTATGGACAGTCTCGGGTCGATTTTTGATATAAAATTTGAATATCCAACTGGCACTTTGGGCGTACCGTAAACATAGAAGACATGAAGTTTACCCAAATTCCTTTTAGTCACGTTCGTATCTACCTATTGACTAAATGTCTGTAAAATATTAGAAAGATTGAGAGATAAGGGGGCTCTCACCATTACCTTGTGTCCTTTGTCCTAAAGTTCTAGCATTTTTTGACTGAAAAGTGACAATCTAAGCACTCCGTAGATATTGAAGATGACGTTACTCTCAAAAATCCATCTAATACAACCTTTATATATACAGAGTAAATGATTTGGTTGAATTTTATGGACATTGAAAGACCAGGGGGGTCTCAACCTCATTTAAACGGTCTCGGCTCGATTTTTGATATAAAATTTGAATATCCAACAGGCACTTTGGGCGTACCGTAAACATAGAAGACATAAAGTTTACCCAAATTCCTTTTAGTCACGTTTGTATCTACCTATTGACTAAATGTCTGTAAAATATTAGAAAGATTGAGAGATCAGGGGGCTCTCACCATTACCTTGTGCCCTTTGTCCTAAAGTTTTGACATTTTTTGACTGAAAAGTGACAATCTAAGCACTCCGTAGATACTTAAGATGACGTTATTCTCAAAAATTCATCTAATACAACCTTTATATATACAGAGTCAATGATTTGGTTTAATTTTATGGACATTGACAGACCAGGGGGGTCTCAACCTCATTTAAGCGGTCTCGGGTCGATTTTTGATATAAAATTTGAATATCCAACTGGCACTTTGGGCGTACCGTAAACATAGAAGATTTGAAGTGTACCCAAATTCCTTTTAGTCAAGTTTGTATCTACCTATTGACTAAATGTCTGTAAAATATTAGAAAGATTGAGAGATCAGGGGGCTCTCACCATTACCTTGTGCCCTTTGTCCTAAAGTTTTGACATTTTTTGACAGAAAAGTGACAATCTAAGCACTCCGTAGATACTTAAGATGACGTTATTCTCAAAAATTCATCTAATACAACCTTTATATATACAGAGTCAATGATTTGGTTTAATTTTATGGACATTGACAGACCAGGGGGGTCTCAACCTCATTTAAGCGGTCTCGGGTCGATTTTTGATATAAAATTTGAATATCCAACTGGCACTTTGGGCGTACCGTAAACATAGAAGATTTGAAGTGTACCCAAATTCCTTTTAGTCAAGTTTGTATCTACCTATTGACTAAATGTCTGTAAAATATTCGAAATATTGAGATATCAGGGGGCTCTCACCATTACGCTGTGCTCTTTGTTCTAAAATTTGACATTTTTTGACTGAAAAGTGACAATCTTAGCCCTCATTGGATATTGAAGAAGCCGTTATTCTCAAACATCCATCTAATACAACGTTCATATATACAGAGTCAATGATTTGCCTGACTTTGATGGACATTAAAAGACCAGGGGGTCTCAATCTCATTTAAGCGGTCTCGGGTAGGTTTTTGATATAAAATTTGAATATCCAACTGGCACTTTGGGCGTACCGTAAACATAGAAGACATAAAGTGTACCCAAATTCCTTTTAGTCACGTTTGTATCTACCTATTGACTAAATGTCTTTTAAATATTAGAAAGATTGAGAGATCAGGGGGCTCTCACCATTATCTTGTGCCCTTTGTCCTTAAATTTTGACATTTTTTGACTGAAAAGTGACAATCTAAGCAGGGGGGTCTCAACCTCATTTTTGAGAATAACGTCATCTTCAATATCTACGGAGTGCTTAGATTGTCACTTTTCAGTCAAAAAATGCTAAAACTTTAGGACAAAGGGCACAAGGTAATGGTGAGAGCCCCCTGATCTCTCAATCTTTCTAATATTTTACAGACATTTAGTCAATAGGTAGATACATATATATTGATTTGGTTGAATGTTATGGACATTGAAAGACCAGGGGGGTCTCAACCTCATTTAAGCGGTCTCGGGTCGATTTTTGATATAAAATTTGAATATCCAACTGGCACTTTGGGCGTACCGTAAACATAGAAGACATAAAGTGTACCCAAATTCCTTTTAGTCACGTTTGTATCTACCTATTGACTAAATATCTGTAAAATATTAGAAAGATTGAGAGATCAGGGGGCTCTCACCATTACCTTGTGCCCTTTGTCCTAAAGTTTTGAGATTTTTTGACTGAAAAGTGACTACCTAAGCACTCCGTAGATATTGAAGATGACGTTATTCGCAAAAATCCATCCAATACAACCTTTATATATATAGAGTCAATGATTTGGTTGAATTTTATGGACATTGAAAAACCAGGGGGGGTCTCAACCTCATTTAAGCGGTCTCGGGTCGATTTTTGATATAAAATTTGAATATCCAACTGGCACTTTTGGCGTACCGTAAACATAGAAGACATGAAGTGTACACAAATTCCTTTTAGTCACGTTCGTATCTACCTATTGACTAAATGTCTGTAAAATATTAGAAAGATTGAGAGATCAGGGGGATCTCACCATAACCCTGTGCCCTTTGTCCTAAAATTTTGACAGCTTTTGACTGAATTTTTTTTTTTTGGCTTTCCATATATATTTCTATTTATAGTTATCAATATCCTAGAGTTATGGGTTTTTCTTTTTGTCTTTAAAGACATTATACACAAAAGTACATCTTTGAAGTCGTTTTATTGACAAAACTCTATATCACATAAAGTCAAAATATTTAACATGGAAAAGGGTTTACATGCGAGGACAACGAGAAATTACGACAGCTCAAATAAGTCATTTAACGATTTTTCTACATATCTTATCAGTCCTTTTAACTATGAAAATCATGCTTTATATGTTATCAAGTATTTAATTTTCGTATAATTTTTCACCAGATTTTGAATATCAAACCGGCTGCTAGCAGCTGGTTGGATATTGAATATCGAATAACGAATAACGAACCGGCTGCTAACTTCACATACATAGCATTGATGATATATTTCACTCTCGCTTTAACAGGAAAATTATCAGATACGTTAGTAGGACTTCCGGTACGTTGTTGAGGAAGCAGCACGCAAAATTTGCTCTTGAACAAAATCGCTACAAGATTGACTATAATCAGCCGAACAACTAAAATATACGATTTAAAACGGTAAGAAGATTTCGTTTGATATTAACTCTGATCTTTGTGTGATTTATTTGGCCATATTCTCTTAAAACCGTTTTCTACAAAAAACTTAGGCAAAACAAGAAGGAATTTGTATCTATAGTCATAACGTCACTATACGTCGGAACAATTGAAAACAATCGGATAACCAAAGCAACGTCAAAATGGCCGCGAATACCCAACAAACCGACGATGAATTATCGGGAAACCTGTTATATGACAAAGATGCTAAAGTTATCCTTATGGAAATCCTGAAGTCGCTACGAGTTCTAACGGATAGGATCGAGAAAATAGAGAAAGAAGTACAGAAAATCGATGGTATAAAGGAAGGCCTGTCAAATTTGTCTACAAGAGTACAGACAAATGAGGAAACAATTGTCGAAATCCAAGACCGAAATAGCAAAGTTGAAGAAAGTGTTGAAAAAATGGGTCAGATCGTTCATACTATAGTTGACAAATATTCAGCAAATGCTGAAGAAATATCTCAAATAAAAGACAGGATGGAGACGATAGGGAGGATAATGGAACATCCTCAAACATAGCCATTAAGGAATTAAAAGCCGATATGTTAGACCTAAAATGCAGAAGCATGAGCGATAACCTAGTATTCTCCGGGTTAGCGTTTCAGCGGGAAGAATCGTGCCAATTGAAAATTCAGAACTTTTTATTAAACGAACTGGACATACCGTATAAAGTAAATCTCGGTAGCGTTCATCGATTTGGAAAACCCGGACTGAACGGAGCCCGTCCTATTGTAGCCAAATTTATCCGCAGAGATGAGCTTGAAGATGTACTTAAAAATACATTCAAGCTGAAAGGGAAACAATTTGGGATAAGCGAACAATTCCCGATTGAAATTGAAAGAAAACGGAAAGAACTCTACCCTGTAATGAAGAAGGCTAAGAAGGAGGGTAAAAAAGTTAAACTGGTAAGAGATAAATTATATATCAATGGGAAACCGCATGTATCACTCGACACAAAACCAAACGGCACTGAATATAGGGATGTTCTACTACGTCAAGCCCAACAAAATTCGTATAGAAACAAAACTGTAAATGAACGCCCTTTTAAAAGGTCCCGACAGGAATCCGGAAACAATGACGCCATTAATGAGGAAACCATAACCACGCCGATGTAGGACGGGTCGAGAGAGTCCTCAAAAAATCAGAATGATCAGTTAAATTATTTAAATCTTACTTGTATTAATTGTTGTGGAATTAAATCAAAACTCAAATATCCTGAATTTACGGAACTGCTGTATAAAACGGATATTGCTGGCATTGTAGAAACAAAACTAGACGATATTGATGATATACAATTACAGGGATATGAATTGATTTATAAAAACAGAAATAAAATTGGCAAAAGAAGGTCGGGGGGTTTAGCTGTAGCGTACAAAAACCATCTCAAAGATAACATTGCATATATCAAAACTGAAAGTAAATTTGTTTTGTGGTGTAAAATATCGAAAGTAATAAATAGATTAGATGACATTCTTTTGGGAATTATTTACATCCCTCCTGAATATACTTCATATTCATCCATTGATGCAATAAACGAAATTGAGATGGAATTATTTGAACTATCACATAAGTTTTCAAAATGTTTACTCGTTGGTGATTTTAACGCAAGAACCGGGTCCGAGGATGATTTTATATTTGTTCCCGATAGTGAATCTCATGTCGTAGATATTGAAAATATACAAATAAATGCTGTTTGCAATTTAGACCAGTATGATTTTTCTCGCAAAAGGAACAGTAGAGATAAAAACAAGAATAGGTTTGGAAATCAACTACTAGAATTTTGCAAGGGAAATAACTTCTTCATCATGAATGGGAGAACTCTAGGTGACATAGATGGAAAGTTCACATGCCGTAATTCAAGCGTTGTTGATTATTGCCTATGCAGCGCAGAACTTATTCAAAATTTTACCGATTTTAAAGTACATGATTTTTCAAGTCTCTATTCAGATGTTCATTCCCCAATCGAGATATCCTTGAAACAACCAGATCAAGAAGTCAGCACCAAATGTAGCGATGATACTAGAACAAATGAACAAAAAATAAACAAATGCTTGAACCTTACAGAAATAGAAAATATTAATTCTGAAATTGATGGCACAACAGTAGTGACGCAAGAAACAGTAGATATGATAATCAGTAAAATAGGCAAAGTGTTAATAAATTCAGCGGGAAACACTTTTGGGTTTAAAGTCAGTGCAGGAAAGAAGTCAGAACATAGAAAAAATAAACCATGGTTTGACCATGACTGCAAAGCCGCTAGGTCAGAATTCCGTAAGATGAAACGAAATAAAAATAAGTCACCGTTCCACACAGCACTTGTGTCAGATGCCGAGAAGAGATATAAAAATACAATGAATAAAGCTCATAAGAAATACAGAATCGATTTCCGAAAGAAAATGGATGATCTAAAGCAAAAGGATGCTAAGGAATTTTGGCGACTTCTTAATGAAAACAAAAGTACAGCTCAGCCTAAGATTGATTTCGACAAATTGGTCTCATATTTCAAAGAGTTAAACAGTGATCTGAGTGATGATACAGAAGAGCAACAAATCGAAAGTACTATTTTCCACGAAGAAATAAACGATGAGTTAAATAGCAAAATTACAAAACATGAAATTCTTAAAGCGCTGAAAAATCTGAAAAATAACAAAGCATGCGCCGAAGACAAACTGATTAATGAATATTTAAAAACATCCGCTCATGTTCTTATCGACATATATGTGAAAATTTTCAACCTAGTTTTCGACTCCGGAAAAATCCCAAAACAATGGGTCCAAGGAATGATAAAACCCCAAAAATTACAGACCAATAACTATTGTGAGCTGTTTCGGAAAAGTCTTTACAGCGGTATTAAATGAACGCCTTAAAAGATTCTCAGAACAAACATCTCTTCTTAAAGAAAATCAAAATGGTTTCCGAGAAAAATACTCAACAATTGATTGTGCGTTTCTTCAGAACTCTCTAATTGAAGTTTTACAACACTCAAAAAAGAAACTATTTTGCGCATTTGTAGACTTTGAAAAGGCCTTCGATACGGTTAATCGTAATTTCTTATGGTTTAAAATGTTGAACAATAATATAAAGGGGAAAATGTTTAATACTATTTTTAGCATGTACCAGAATATTAAATCCAGCTTGAGCTATAATGGTCAAACTTGTGAACCTTTCGCTTGTGAAATCGGTGTCAGACAAGGAGAAAATCTGTCACCGTTTTTATTTTCTTTATACTTGAATGACCTAGAAGACTATCTCATCTCGGAAAATGTTTTAGGTATGAACACAATAAGTAAAGATATAGAAGAAAAACTTGGAACTTTAATGAAATTATTCATAATTCTCTACGCAGATGACACTGTAATCATGGCAGAATCACCTGACCAACTGCAACATGCACTTAACAAATTTAAAAAGTATTGCGAAACTTGGAAGATGCGAGTAAATGTTGCTAAAACTAAAATCTTAATTTTTTCAAAAGGAAGAACTACAAACCCTCCACTTTTCCGATTCAACAACCATCATATTGAAACTGTAAAACACTTTAACTACTTAGGAATTATTTTCAGCAAAACAGGCAGCTTTAAACAATGCAAACAACATCTAAAGGACAAAGCAACAAGTGCAATGTACGAAGTTTTAAGGAAGGGAAGAATTCACAATTTATCAATTAAATGCCATGTAGATTTGTTTGACTTACTGGTAAAACCTATTCTGCTATATGGATGCGAAATATGGGGTTACGAAAACTTAGATATACTAGAAAGAGTTCAAACTAAATTTTTTAAGCTACTTTTACATCTTAAGCCATCTACTCAAAACGACTTCATTTATGGAGAACTGGGTCTGTATCCCCTAGAAATAGATATAAAAACTAGAATTATATCTTATTGGACAAAGTTAATTACCGGTAAAGAAAGTAAGCTCGCTGCTGTAATGTTTAGATACCTTTTCAAGTTAGCACAAGAAACAACATTTCGATCGCGATCGTTAGACAAGATGAAAAGTATTCTAGACAATTGTGGATTCTCTTACTTATGGTCATTCCAAAACACATCACCTAACATTAAATCGATAATTAAACAAAGACTAGAAGATCAGTTTACACAGTCATGGTCAGGAAAGGTAAACGATTCGCCGAAAGCCCTGAATTATCGCCTATACAAGACATCACACAATTTCGAACACTACCTTAACGTACTTGATGATAAAGATGTAATAACAATGTCGCGGTTTAGGACAATGAACCATAAACTGCCAATTGAAAATGGTAGATGGCAAAACATTCCCCGAGAACAGAGAAAGTGTCCGTTGTGCAGAGTTGCTATAGGTGACGAATACCACTATGTAATGGAATGCAGCAGTCTCTTGACAGATAGAACACTACTTATTGACAAGAAATACCTAACGAACTTGAATGTTTTAAAATTTAATGCTATTATGAATCAAAAACAGAAATCTAAACTTCGAAAATTGTGCCAATTTATTAGAATTATAAATGACAAACTGGATTCTCTCTGATGTTAACCTGTCGGCTATACTGATCATACCGTTGTAAAAAACTCATATTTAATGCTTCCTCAACAAATGTACATATATGCAATGTAATGTAAACTAATGTGTTTTTCTGTATACCTTTGTCCAACTTAGGTGATACCAGAATAAAATGATATATATAGTAGCCACATTGTCCATTGTTTCCATATTAATCACATTCTCTTTAAAATCTTGTTTAAAAAGTAAAAAGTCAATAGTTGAAGTTCCTTTACCACTACAATTTACAAAAGTAATTCCATTTTCTTCAGTATATAAACTATTTTCATTCATAAAGTCTACTAAATATTTGTTTCTTCTCGTATCAATTTAACTTAAAATATTCTCGTTAAAATCGCCACCAATTATGATAGAGTGAGAGTCGCTATAGCTTTGGACAATTTCATGTAGTTGGTTTATACAGTTATAAAATTCTAACGAGTCAGATGGTGTTCCTTTACATGGTAAATAAACAGATACTAGGAGTAGCTTTGAAGATCCTAAAAGTTCAACACAACAAATTCTATCATTTCCTATATCTAATGGATTTATAAAATTGTCAAGGTCTTTTCTCCATAAAATTCCTGTTCCCCCATAACCACGAGGTAAATTGTTTGGATTTATTGGGTCTTTATCATCGACAGCTTTTCCAATTCCACGAATATTTTGATGGAGTTCATTAAGTAAATTCAGTTGAAAATTAAACAGCCAATGTTCTTGAATTAAAAATATATCTGTTGATTTAAAAAGTTCATCAAAAAGCATACCACATGTTTGTATATTTTTACAATTAAAAGTTAAAATATTAAGTTCCTTCTTTTTATCATTCTCACTATTTTCATGATTTAATTGTTCCATTATGTCGGTTGGACACTGAGGCTTGTTTTCCATAAAAAATTATTTCCATGTAAAGTTTTGGCAATGTTATTACTTTGGAAATATAAGTTTTGTCCCAAATAGTTCCTAGGTCGATTACTTTGTGAATCACAATGTGTCCCTACTTGGTTGTTTAACGCTAATACATCAATAAGATTCGCATGAGTAACGGATTGAATATTGTACGGAGACGAATCTTGAAGCCATTGATTTTCATAATCACATCTACTTTCTGAATTGCTATGACTCTCATTTTCAGTTCCATAATTATTTATATAATATGAGTTCTGATGATCATAATAATATGGATATTGTTGATAATAATTTTGATAACCCCAATTATGTTGAGAATATTGATTTTCTGAATTATCTTTCACATTTTGTTGATTAACATGATCTTGTGTATCCTTTGATTTATCATTATTTTCAGTAATATTGTCAGATAATTTATCCAATTCATTTTCAATCTTGTCCACAATAAATTTTGTGACTTTATTCCTTACTTGTACCAATAATTCTTCACTATTATCCCTACGACTATTTAAATTTCCAGATTCAAATTTTAATTCAAAATTAAAGTTAAGTTATAGTTATTGACCAAGCAAGTCGGTATATGTAATTTAATCTGCACAGCACGAGATGACCAATAATCCGAACTCCTACGTCGTTCGGGTTATTGGGTCATCTCGTGCTGTGCAGATTAAATGGCAATGAGAATATCTCAGATCTGCAGTGACATCACAACATGTAACTGACCAATCAATGATTAGCATATGTGTTATATAAACAATGCTGAGAGGTGATGCGGATAAGAATCCTCTAGATTTTCCATACACTTCAATGCGATTAATTTAATTGATATATATATTGACGCCAGTTGAATCTAGTTATTTTACCCACTTAATATTGTTAAAGACACTATATAATATCTCCATTTTGATTTTTATCATACTATATATCCTCTGGTTAAAAAATAATCAACAATATAAATAATCAGTTATCACCTTCAAATAGATGAAAAATCTAGAGGAATCCTATCTGCATCACCCCTTGAAAAATTTAAATGCCAGGATGTCCGGATCTGAAATATCCGACTTGCTTGGTCAATAACTATAACTTAACTTTAATTTATCTAGCTCCAGCCAAGGACGTATGTTAGTTATACGTCCTTGCTCCAGCCATTATCTAAAACTTTTCCAGATAAAAAAAAGCTTGTAGTATAAATACGGCAATATTGTCGAAAACGTTATACAGAAAGTAATCTTCAAAATGTTGATGGTTTAATGTAACTGCTAAAGAAGATTCAAGTTATGATTAACCAGAAACATATGTGTATATATGTCTCTATTAACCAAGTGAATATCAATGTTGTTAAACAATTGAATTATATATCAAACGCGGACGTCAAAGAAAACCATAATCATTAACGCTGTTTATATTCCATTGATAGGTTTTTTTTTCTTCCTTTTCTCCCTTTTGATCCCTTTTATGTTATTACTAATTTTCTATATTTAAAAAAGTTTTCAAAAAATTACAATGTTGACATAATTACCAGGTAACCGTCTGGCGCATGCTTATAATTCAAACCGGATGTAGCATGAATATTTGTTTACGGGTGCAAGACTGGGACGAATGGAAGTTATTTCGTAGCTTTAATTTTTCGAATTTTATGTGAAAAGCTGCAACACCATCATGTAAAAAGGAACCAAAATTTCGATATGCATACAGTACTTTAAGAGCGGGTCTCTTTATTTTAAATTGTGTTGTTAATAAGTGTTGAAATACAACAGTAGTTGGGATAAAAAAAAATCTGCACACCGACTACCCGTTATGAAAGAGGAAGTTATTTTAATTTCATTGATATGTTTGTGCTGGTCACAAATACCATTAGTCAAATCTCAAAGTAAGTTTTGCATCTCAATTTTATATTGATAGAAGATTTATTTTTCTTTATTTTCAACCCTTCTTGCTTACTTTTCTCTAATTTTTTTTTTATCTATTCTTGTCTATTCTATACTAATTTTAATTGAGGGTGGAAAAGAGAGGTCTGAACACGAAAACACATGAATAAAAATCACAAAAACATTGCACTGAAATAAAAATCTGGGAAAAACAAACCAGGAGATATTACCCAGCCGTTTTTGAGATCATGCAGTCATTAATGTACATGCAGACCTTAGGCCTGTGGTCACTAACCTGCTCTAGTTGCATCTGATTTGAAAAAAAATTATTCATAGTAATGGGCTATTAATAAAGAGAACAATTGATATCGTTGGAACAAGTTATTCATAATTTAAAACAAATTCCGACTGACTTTGAATTTGTCCCTGTTTACTTTTTAATGGAATGTGGGACAAGCACCAAAAAAAACCCTGCAGAAATACGGAAAAAAATACTTGGAAACATGAATGCTGAAGCACACACATTGAACCACTTTCATGTCAATCCCTCCAAAGTCGATCTGGCCTAACGTTGATCCGGCCCCATATTTAAAGTTGATCCAAACCCAATAAAAAATTATTTTTATAAGGAATAAAAAGGAAAATATATATTGTAATTCATAAAGGGTTATGAATTTTATAATAATGTAAAGGATGTTACGTAAAAAAAATTGGCCGTTGACAAATATTCACATTGGATGAGTATAAAACAACTGAGTTGATTACATTTTTACTATAAGTCAGTGTTTTCCTTTTTTCACTAAGGTAAGGTGGGTGTTTTAAAAAAATAACTTGCAACCGGGTGGTTTTTTTAAAATGTCCAACCTTTTTTAATTTACTGTGGGTGCACGTGGGGGTCAAAGAAATAAAGATTAGTATAATATTCACATTTTATGGAGTTGAACAAACATAAATAGAAGCAGTCATATTAATTGTCAAATATTCTTTGATTTTATTTTCAAAAATTTATCTCTTTTATCTCTTCTTTCATTTACAATTTTATGCATCAGCATGGATTTAAGGCCTTTCAATCCAGGTTTATGTTCTGTTTCTTGCTTTTGTGCCGTATTTTTGCCACACAGGACAGTAGTATCCTTCCTGTGTGACTATAACTATAAGTCATTTTGAAGTCTTGCTCATATTTGTCTTCACTTAGTGTTTCCTGCAGCTTTTAAAAAGGGCAGGGTAATTGTTAGCTCAGAGGGCACATTAAGCGCGATGGACAACAATTTTAGGGCACTTACTTAACATAAACAGGCAATTTCTATAAAATGGATTCATTTAAAACATACTAGTTTAATACTATAAAAAGGACATATACATCTGTAATCAATCATTAAAACAAATTGTTAAACAAGAAAAAGTGTTTAAAACATATATATATGAAATATTTAAAACAATAAACACAATTAAAAACAAAATCAGTTCTTTAAAAACAAGAAAGCACTATGTCATATACAGGTATATAAAAATATTGCTTTGGTCATATCAATTGTCATTGACAAATCCTCCTTTTTTTTCCCTAAAAACAGGTTGACACATTCCCTGATATCCAGGGTCATTTTTAGTAACCAAAATTTATTAAATTACAAAAAAAAATAACTTTACAAAATTAACCCCTTCCCCTCTACACCCTTTTCCAAATTAAATTAATATAGATACAACAAGTTTTACTACTTTCATGGCACTACCATATCAGCTGTTTATTTTAAATGTCTATAAATAGCCAGACATAGTTGTCTGTTACTTAGGTGTTTTCCCAAGTATTTTTCCCGCCTAAAATGATCATGTGACATGTTTGTAAACAAAAGAAAACACTTGATCAAGGAATTCATTTATTTTCTGGATTATTCTGCTTTTAATAATTTAGTTTGGATTTTTATTCATTTTATTTAAGGTACAGTCAAGCATTTGTATTTAAAAAATAGTTTGCAAAGAATTTTTACTTTTCAATTTGACAAATGTCTCATGATCGCCGTTCATTGGCTTGTTCAACCATGCAAACAATGTAAATTATGTAAATTAGAAATCTATCAGCTGTAAAAAAAAATTATCTAAGCATCACATCGATGTTTTATCATTAATCTTCTAGGCAAAACGTTGTTTCTGGGACTTGGGGGATACAATCAGGACCCGTGATTAGTATCTGTATTCACTATTCAATCTATTGCAGTTTGCTAATCAGCTGATTACGAAATCGATTACAAAATGGCGACCTAGTGAACTTTTGTTTTGAAGGGAAATAACTCGAGCGGTATTCATAAAATATGTCTTTCAGTACCGGTTGTTAATTACGACGATAAAGGCATGGCGTCAGGAATTTCGACAAAATTAGGGCAGGGCGCCAATTTTTTTTCCCAAAAAGGGCAGGGCGTCGAGAAATCGCGGCAGGGCGCCATTACACGCCAAAACCACCTGTAGGAAACACTATCACTTGCGTGTCTTTTCCCTTGTTCGGTTGATTTTTGTTCAATTTCCTTAACTTCAACATTACTATCAATTTTATTTAACTTATTTGGTCTAGTATTTTCTTTATCATCATCGTCATCTTCCTTTCTTTCCCCCGATTGATTAATGAAAACATTGAAATTTGACGATTGGACGCCATCTTTGTCAATGAAAACAAGGCGGGATTAGTATTCAAATTTTAACTGTACGGAACCGAAAAAAATCCGGATTTTGAAAAAAAAGCCGACCACCTCCTAAAATCGAACGGTGGTCGGCACACCCGGCTTAAATTCCGAATGGAAAACACTGTAAGTTTTCAAGATTATTGGATCATAATAAATTCATACATGTATATCAGTGTTTTCCTTTTTTCACTAAGGGAAGGTGGGTGTTTTAAAAAAATCACTTGCAACCGGGTGGGTTTTTTTTAAATGTCCACCCGTTTTTTTTTAATTTACTGTGGGTGCACGTGGGGGTCACAAAAATAAAGATTAGTATAATATTCACATTTAATGGAGTTGAACAAACATAAATAGACGTAGTCATATTAATTGTCAAATATTCTTTGATTTGATTTTTTTCAACAATTTATCTCTTTTCTCTCTTCTTTCATTTATAATTTTATGTCCTGTTTCTTGCTTTTGTGCTGTATTTTAGGCCCATAGAACAGTAGTATCCTTCCTCTGTGACTATAACTTATAAGCCATTTGAAGTCTTGCTCATATTTGTCTTCACTTGCGTGTCTTTTCCGTTGTTTGGTTGATTTTTGTTCAATTTCCACAACTTCAACATTACTATCAATTTTATTTAACTTATTTGGTCTAGTATTTTCTTTATCATCATCATCATCTGCCTTTCTTGTACCCCGATTGATAAATGAAAACATTGAAATTTGACGATTGGACACCACCTTTGTCAATGAAAACAAATCAGCGAGGCGCGATTAGTATTCAAATTTTAACGGTACGGAACCGAAAAAATCCGAAATTTGAAAAAAAAGCCGACCACCTCCTAAAATCGAAAGGTGGTCGGCTTTCAAAAGAAGGTGGTCGGCACACCCGGCTTAAATGCCGAATGGAAAACACTGTATATAAAAGAATTTAGTACAATCAACAGCCATCAATATTTATGTGTTCAATTGACTGTGATCCTAACAAGTGTCATCCTGTGCAATAAACAAGGGTATGACCCGATCTCCAAGCTGATACACACTTAATTTTTGTTAAGATCTTATACTTATAAATATCTTTATTCTCAATAAACCATATACATAGGTATAGAGAAGACAATTATGTACAATATTTACAACAAGACGGACCAAACAAAGCAATTGCTAAGACAATATATGAAGTCCATTTTAGCCAGGAGTACATACACCTGTTTTAATAATCTATAAATTTACATAGTTAAATCAATTCTGATTTGTTTTTTGAAGACGTAATCTGTTTGTATTTGACAATGTTGGCATTTTTTAAATAATAATGTGACAGACAATGTTTCCTGTTTTCTTCAAAGTATTTACATACTAGTATATAATGCAATTCATCACCAATATCATTTTTGTTACATAGAAGACAAATTCTATTGTTTCTAACTATTTTTTACCATCTACCCTGTTCAATAGGGAGCTTGTGATTTGTAGTCCTAAATCTACACAAATCAATAGACAGTTTGTTCCCAAGAATTTCTAAATAACCTTCTTTTCCAAAAAAAATCTTTAAAAAGTGAGAAATGTTTGATTTGCCGAATCTTTTCTATAAAAGAGGAGACTGAATGCAAGGACATATACATGTACATGTAGCTAACATATGTATGATATTTCCCCTAAGTAACAGGTTAGCACCATAGACTTGGACTCACTTCAGAATCAAACCCCTAAAAAAAATACAGTGACACACTATTCTAAAGTGCCTTTTTTTCAACTGGCACCCTTCTGCCTTCAGATTCAAGCTGGTACACTGACAAATTAATTGAAATCTCCACTCAATCTGAAAATAAAAGTAAGGAAAAGACGTACACATTTATTCAATCTAATCTTTTTTGGCACTTTCAGGAATTTATCATTCATGGCATTAAAATTTATTCAATCTAATCTTTTTATTTTCTGTTTTACATGTACACGATGTAGATATCAGAACCAGGATAATCTTTTGAAACTTTTCACATTTTAACATCACATACCGTTTATAATGTTTTATACATTTTTAGCTTCATATATTGGTCCGAGTACACAGTTATTTCGTAGTGCATTTCCTTTAGACAGTAAATGGAAATAAAAAAAATCCCACCTGCGCTTTCTCCATAATATTTTTACAGTGTGTTGTACTACTTTTGGGACAAATTATATCAAAATTATAGAAAACTTCAGCAGCTCTAACTCAAAATATGGACAATTTTATGTGAAGGGGGGCTTGAAATCTTTTGACAGCTTCCAAAATGCTAATTTTTGACCTTTTTCAACTGGATCAAATCACTACTTTACATTATAATTCATGAATCAAATTTTTTTACAGTGTAATTTTATCCCCCTTCTTGCTACTTGAGGCATAAAACATAAATAAATAAATTTGGAAGGGGTATAAAAAAAAATTGACAAGTAACACACTGTCCACAGTAGGGACTATATTCGTGGACAACGAAAATCAAGGGACGATAACTGTGTACTCGGACCTATTATAAGATATTGGTATTGCTTATCATTGAAAGACGTACAGTGAACTTTAGTTGTTAACATCATTATCCTTTGGTCTTTCTAAGTTTTGAGGAAAGCTGTCTCGTTGACAATTTACCACATTTATATAATATAAAGGGCCATAAATGATGTTGAGTGGAATCTGTAATTGATAATCTTTTAAATTAAGATCAAAGAGAAGTAATGAAATTATTGGTATACAGATTCCCTGTAGTCAAATCATAAATGGAACTTATTATATATTATGATGGTAAACTTACTAAATTAT
This sequence comes from Mytilus edulis, assembly GCF_963676685.1. Taxonomy (NCBI): domain Eukaryota; kingdom Metazoa; phylum Mollusca; class Bivalvia; order Mytilida; family Mytilidae; genus Mytilus; species Mytilus edulis. The sequence continues at coordinate 25,476,740 of NC_092357.1, read as the reverse complement.
GTAAAAAATTTGGAATTCTCATAATTAAGACTTAAGATTACAATATAACACCCATTATGATAAATATTAACTATTGTTTATGCACCTATATATTTTTTTCTATCTGTTCTGCAAGAATACATGTACATGCCAAATTCATTAGAAAATTCAAAATATAATGAGAAAATTGAAATGGTTGAGAACTATTCAAAATTTAAAATGTAATTTATAAGGGTCTATCTACATTGTACAAGTTTGTAAAATTAGATTTCCCATTAATTCTTTAATTTTACATACATGTTACAAGTACAGATTTTAGCTTTAAAACTTCATGTTTTATTCATTATAAAAGATGGCCTCCTGTGTCGCCCAAGTAAATAAGTAAATAATCTAAAGTCTGACGTACTTGTCCTGAAAATTACAACATTAGAAGGTCTTCCTAATTTGTTCATAAATAACACTGACAAAGGCAGCATATTTCATTTAAATCACTTAAACAAATACATTTTGTTTGGATAAATATTCGTTTGAGATTTTATGTAAATAATTTGGCAAGAGTTATATACCTATGCTAAAAAAAAAGAAATTACTGTATCAGTTAAAAAGTTGGTTGAGAAATAACATTCATACAAGTTAAAACTTCTATATAATTAGTGTAATTACGACTTGATTTTATAATTGGCGGACTTCAGTATGTCACCTTGGCTTTTTATATCATATATCATATTGATCTTGATTAATGTTAGTTCCGAGTATTTTGTATATCTACCGTTTGTCTATCCTATATCTTAGCTTAATCAGTGTCTACCTAGGACTTAAGGTTAGGTGCAGTTCCCCTATGCCTTTTTGTGCACTACTTAGCCCTTTTCTTCATGCCCTACATGTACAAATGTATGTATTTTTGTTTTCTATGAGAAGATCAATGCTCTTCATTGCAAAACACAATTTTAACTATAGGAAAAAGCTTTTTATTACTAAAAGATACCAATAATTCATCAAAAAAGAGATGTGGTATGATTGTAAATGAGACAGTCATCTAAAAAAGATCAAAGGAAGTTATGTAAGGCCAACCTTAAAAATATGTTTGTTTGCTGTTTTCCGACTGTACCTTCAGACTGAAGGGTCGGTAGGTAGGAAAAATATTTTATTTTATCAGCCAAAATACAGTTTAAACAAGCAGTTACACTAAACCAAGTTTCTTGTGAAAAAAAACACCATTTTAAAACAACAAACACTGGTCATGCTGAAAACCAACATCAAATGAACAGGCATTTTCAGATAAAAGACTTTTAACCAAAACTGAAACTTGGTGTCATTATCCAATTTATGACATAAAATATGGTATAATTATTAAATACTGGAACACTTATAAACAAGGAATGTCATTATGACTAGAACTGTTTTAAAGAAATATATTCAGACATGTATGCTTCTTGACTAGAATGTTTTCATGAGTAGAGTATTTTCATCAGAAAAATGTAGATATTAAAGATTTATAAGACAATGTATTAAAGAGTGTATTTTTAATTAAAAAAAATAACCATTGAATCTTCCTCAATTGAAAAAAAGGCAACTTGAAAAAAAAGTATTAAGACATTCGACTGTTTTCATATTTCTAACAATATTTAATTATATGTGATAAGGTTATAATTTTGCCAGGCTTTAATGAAAACCAAGGTTATATTTTTAACAGGCTTTAATGAAAACCAAAGAAATCTAAAGTTTGGGGTGAAATCCATAGCACCCCATTAAAAGTAAATGGTCTGTACTGAAATGTTTTTAATGCATAAAAAAAAATTGGCAGAATAGCTCCCAAGGACATTTCTTAATTGAATTCACACAGGCCACACAGTTTGGGGTATATTTAATATTGTAAGAAAGAGAATAATTGCAATGAGTGGGGCAGTTATTTGTCTTAAAATTGATACGAGACGACAGCGTAAAGTACTCCTCCGTGACTTCATGGATACCTGTAAACAATTTCCATGTGCTTTATCATTAAATGGTCACATGAACGCTTGACGGGAAGCTAAGAAAAACCGAACTTGAAATGCGTAATTGACCCAGACTTTAAATCATTTCCGGAAAGGACCCAAAGTTCTGGATCGCGTCAATAGATGTATTAAAAAAATTTCTTAAAATTTAAAGCAATAAAATTTTCACAGTCGGGAGGATTTTCAAGGGACGGTCAGTAAACTGCAAACAAACAATATTTTAATTTAAGCCTAAGCAATTACATAAAAAAATGTATGGGTACCTGGAGGCCTTGGTACACTGTAGCTGAGTAGTCTGACTCACTGTCTGAGTAGTTTAACTACTGTTGTAATCTCTAGTCAGTCAACACTGAGTTTGTGAGTTTGAATCCTGGTGGGTCTAACTGGTACACTCAACTCTATCATCTTAATTGTTAGTTGTCCTATCGAAGGTCAATAATTATCTCTGAGGACACTGGCTTCCACGCTCCACCAATAGATCTGACAATTATGAAAACACATAATAGTGTTGACTGTTGAAATTGGTTATACAGTTTGGGTTTTTCTTTTGTTGAAGTTTGTACAGTTGCCCTTTGATTGAGAAATTGGTGTTTAACACCAATTTATCAATCAAAGGGCAACTGTACAGACTTCAACAAAAGAAAAACACAAACTGTATAACCAACTATAAAAGGCCCCCGACATGAAATGAAAATTATGGTTATTTTTCAGACAAGAAAGTGCTAATCGAGCACTCTTTATTATTATATATGGTCAGGTTGTTGTCTCTTTGACACATTCCCCATTTCCATTCTCAATTTTATAAAGTGATTGTTCTTTGAAATGAAAATGCATGATACATTTCAATATGTAAACTTTGTAGCAAAAGCACCAGCTTCACTTTTATAAATTATGTTATTTTAAGACAGCTCCAAAACATTCAGTTTGCTCCGTTCGTTTACGCCAATTTGATAGTGCATTTATTTATGGGAAAGGCAAATATTTGCCTCCACCTAGAGCGCTTCGATCCAAAACAATAAATGTATTTGTCCTATTAGAATTGAAATAATTAATGGGGGCTTGAATATGTGAGTGTTTTGAATAGAACATAGTTATTTGACAAAGTAAATGTTATTCTTGTTTGTAAAAAGGAAAGAAAATAAGGGCAATAACTCTTATTCGTAACTAATTGAATTTCCTGAAATATTGAATGATTATTTTGTTTTTGGAGTGTGCCTCAGATCAATGCAATATATACATGTAAGGTATTATGAAAATAAGAATATATGGTACAAGTACATGTATGATTGCCAATGAGAAAATTCTCTACCAGAGACCAAATGACATTTAAGTTTACATCTGCATGTATAGATAACCATAAATCATTCAACAATGAACTAGAGTGGGGTGCTCATTTTCGCCATATCTTTCCATGTTTTCTACAGTTTATGTTCAGGTCTATATGTTTTTGAAGTATACTGATATTTCTATATGAAGATAACTTCAAATGCAAAACATTCCTAAGCTTGAAAACATGTTTGTTTGAAAATAATCATCTGTAAAGTTAGATTAAAAGGTGTTTGAAATTTCCTGAAGTTTTGTCAATGGGGGACACATATTCGCCGTTTTTACACATCTATTTAAAACCAAATAACTGCAGCTTTATATAATATTTATCAAATAAATTTCATTATAGATGAACAGCAGACATTTCAAAGGTGTAAAAAACAGAAATTTAGGCCAATCAGTCAAAAAAATGCGAAGAAAAAAATCTATGAAAATCCTGTTTTTCATTCAGGAAATTGACCGAAAATCGTTGTCCGTTTTTCGATCTTTTGCAGTAAGTGCCGTAATTTTGTTTAAGTTTAAAAAATAATCATATTTGTTATAAAATTATAATTTATTCGCATATTTCTTCCATTTCAGCCATCCTTTGAAGTGTTTACACCTCAAAATCATAAAACGGCGAAATTGTGTCCCCGGCGAATATGGGCCCCCCACTCTAACCCATTCCACATTTTTCAGTTAACAAAGGATTAACAAATCAGCTAAAAAATCTTTCATGTCAAACAAAACTATTGACTGAACAAATAGAGAGTACTGGTAGACACATTTAAAAAAGTTTATTCTATCCAACATTTTTTCTATCTATTTCAGCATGTAACTGTGCAACAGATTGTCTCACTAGCTGTGCTGCAGGAACTTACTATGATACTGGATTATGTAAAGCATGTCCCCAAGGTTACTAGTAAGTACAACACTTATTTTGAACAGGGAGATAATATTTGAAATAAAATAAAATAGTAATGGTAGATACACACATGTAGTTTTGCCTAAAATGTGGACTACAATCTGTCACATGTCTGATCACATGTTACATGCAGAATTTGTCAAATATAAGGAAATAAAAACCACAAAAATACAATTATTTTTGGGGCCGCTGAATTGATTATCATCTTTATACATTTATGTTTTGCTTATTTGCACTTTCTGATGTACTTATGTCTCAGTTGCAGATCCAGCAAATTTAAGAAGGATGGGTTCCCAACCAAGACGAAAAAGGGGGGTTGGGGTTCCAACCATATGTCCCCATTCAAATGCATTGATTTGATCGTCAAAAAATGGGGGGGGGGGATCCAAACCCTAGAACCTTGAGCTGGCAGGCTGACATAAAAACTGTATAACTAGCTTCGATTGGGCTGGCAGGCTGACAAAAAAAACTCCTAGTCAGAAAGTTAATTTGAGAAAACACTTACATAATGTCAAACCATTTTTTTGGAAAATTTCACTAACATGAATCAAGACTAACTAGTTACAGGCTTAGAGTTAATGTTTTTGGCAGTCTTTGCATGCAAAGTACTTACAATAAAGTAAGACATTTGATTTAATAAACAAACACTGAAGTTTAACCAACATGACCAATGTCTAACCATTTTTTTTTTAACATTTCCTAAACATGAATCAGGACTAAATAGCCCCAGGATAAGAGCTAGTGTTTTTTTATTGGCACAGTCTATGCAAGTACAAATAATAAAACAAGACATTTGATTAAATAAACAAAAATTAAGTTTACCAAGGTCTAGTAGATTTACTTCCTTACATGCTAGATCAGTTACTTTCTTTTACATAATTTATTAGTTAAACCACCCCTTTAATTGGAGTGATGCCAAGATATTTTGTCTGTTTGAATAAAACCATGACAGAAAATAAATAATTACTGTAATTTGAAAACCAAATAATGTGTTTTAACAAATTTGTACGGATCAGTACGAAAGTTGATACTAACATTCCGACAATAAATAACTGTATAACTATTTTAAATTGATTTGATTTTTCTCAACTCAATTTATATATTGAATTCTCACATATAAGTTAGAAATCAGAGAGTTATATTATGGGTCCTTGAAAGGTTACAATTAACAGTCTAGATCTAGTATCAAGGTAGAATAGTTAAGTCTCCAGAGTAGAGGAAATAAACATGGTTTGACTGGTCAATTGTCTCAAAAAAAGTATATACTAATCATGCTAATAGGTCCTAAACATTATTTACCACCAAAAAGATCTGTGTAAATATTCATGATATAATATAAGCGCTTGCTGGTTATCCTGGTCTAATACACAAAATAGGGAATGACTGATGTTCAATAAATAAGTACATTTGCACTACTAAATAATTATTTATAAGGTGTACGTCATGTAATAGAAATGTCTAAAATTATACCTATTTTTGTCAAGATATGTAGTTCATTTGTAGTTCTAGAAGGTTTATCATTTTTAAGCTGAGATTTAAATCGTGCTGTTACCACATAATGTGAACCAGGTTTTTTTGGGTCATTGTCGTAGAGCAATTCAATCTTTTTCAGAAAATCAAACCTTTGAAATCAAATTATATTAGAACTCACTGATTAATCAATTCAAAAGTTAGCATATATTCAAATTGGCTTTTTAAATATCCTAATTTAAAATTTTAAAGTTTTCATTTGAAGTATTTTGAACTGTGAAATGATGCAGTTAATTGTGGTAACCTTTCAGTAAAGTCCCACAGTTTAACTATAGAATTCAAAATATAACATATATAAAGTTTTTATAGGAGATTTTATGCAGTAAATAAGATATATAAATTTTCATGCTTGATTGTTAGTATGAAAATAGTTTTCGAGTTTTATAACATGGTTTAAAACTAACTCCTGTATACATTTTTATGAAGATTTAACCCTTTCCTCCATAATGATGCCTGTTGATGCCACCCCCTTTACTCCATAATGACGCCTGCGTAGTCCCTCATTTGAAACGTCTCACCTACAAAAAACTTCATCAGACTAAATAAAAATGGTATTTAATAGAAAAAGGATATTCATGAGAATCTATGACTGGAATTTATTGATGAAATATTTGTTTTGGCAATGGATTAATAATTTTAACCTGCAGAATTTTTTTTATTGAAAAATTCTATGCAAATCAAGTATTTAAAAAAAAGTATCCATGGAGGAAAGGGTTAAGAAATTGTAGTATGAGTGCCAATGGGTTTAAACGTTTAAATGTACATGTATTTCTTGCTAATGATTAAACCCTTTGCTTGCAATGTACTGAATATATGCTGAACACTCCTCATTAACTAAGAATCATTATGTTAAAAAAAGTAGGTCAAGATCCATTAAAATATAAGTTTAGGTACATGTAAACCCATTGAAAAATATTTGTCTATCTTATATACTGGGGATGTTTTCTAAAGCATTTTATTTTAAGAATTAGATATTTCTTGATAATATATTGCATATATTCCAAATATAAGACAACTGACTGTATTCACAGGGAATTAGTTTTACTTCTTCGAAATTCATTATATATGTTAATTCAATTCCTTTAAATATTTGTACTTGTGATTTAAAATTTTCTTAAGTTATACATTGAAATTTGGTTGTACTTTTATTTTAACATGTGAACAAGACCTGCTTTTATAACCTGTTATAAACTGTTTGTTTAAATCCATTGGTAAAATGTCAATATTGAAATAAGACATTACAAGAGGTATTAGAAATAAAAAGTTGACTTTTTAAATTTAATTCTTATATTTAATTTTAAAAATTAATATTTTGAAAGAAAAATAAGAAAACAAAAATTTCTAGAATGCCTTGCCAATGAAATTGAAAAATTTAATCATATTTTTTAAATTTTGAAATGATGCATGATTAAAATATTTATTTAACTGAACGGTATGCAGAAAACACATTTTAATTGAGGGCACAAATGCATGTAAAGGAGTATTGAAGACTGTAATAATTTTGGTGACATTATTGGTTAAAACATGTGGATATTAAATAATATTTTGAAAAGTTATGATTTGGCCGTCATTCTGCACATATGGCATACATTAATTATTAATGGACCTAATTGAATAAGAAAGATACTCTTTACACTGGATTCCCTTTATCACAAGACATTTTTATAAAAATTGATGTTAGGTAAAAATGTAAACATCAGTGAGGCAGATGAGACAGTAACCCAATAACAGAAATCATGAAAAGGACATGAGAATTTATTAGGTCAAGGTCATCGATAGACACAAACAAAATGATAGATATTGATATACAACATGTTAATAAAGATTGTCATGTTTTGGATTCTAAAAAAGATGTGAATAAATTAAATAGAAATTATTTAAGATGTGCTTCCACATCATTGTGAACTTTATTAATTTTAAACATTGTTAAATAAACAGATAAAGATAAAAGTTGTTGTTTAATGAGTTCCTTGATATTAAAACTTCTCTCCACAACACATTAAAGATTTAGTTCCTGTAAACATGGCCAATGGATGGTTTTATGTATTGGTATTCATGTGTGTCTGTTTTATTTTCAAGTATAGTGTATGGAAAACAAGATATTTAATAAAACATAGCATAATTAACTGAAAAAAATTATATCAATGTCAACTTATTGAATAGCCTGACAGTATACAATGGTATAATTGTGTTTAGGGTATTTTATTTAAATGTAGTACAAATATACATTTCTGTCTTAAGTATATTTGGTAACTATAGAGAATTATAGGATTAAAATATAGATTCCCAATTAAGTTTAAAATTACTTCTATTGAGATATCCGTTTTCCTATTAAAGATGAAATTATCCATATGCATTGAGTTTTTTTAAAATATTTGATTTTTCGTGAAGGATAAAATATTAGCTGAAGTGATTTAATTTGTATGAGAATTTTAAACATTGCATACAATTTGTGCATCAATGCATTAACACGATAATTAAGTCAAAATTGACATTGACAAATTTAGTATAAGACGGATAAAAATGAACGGATGAAGAACGACAATAGAAGAACTTTTTTGAAAAATATATATATTCCTGTTTTCTACATCAACCCCAGACTCCCTTTTCTTTAAAAATCAAATGTGCCATAAGCCTTCAATATTGTAGATGATTTACAATGGAGATTATGAAAATCATGAAATTTTTTATCATGAAAATTTCTCCTGAGTGTTATAATTCAGTTTGGCGTATGGTACACATTAATCATTACACCTTTTGTGAAAAGAGTCAAGTGTCTTTACAAATTGTAATTGGGATACAGTATACAGTAAGAGTTCCATCTTGACAGAAGGTTTCTATTCATTTATTAAGCTATTTTTCAGATTTTTAGCTCACCTGGCGTCCGTCTTCGTTGTTGTCTGTCGTCCTTAACTTTTACAAAAAATCTACTGGGTCAAATTTACACAAAGTTGGCCACAATTATCATTGGGGTATCAAGTTATAAAAAATGTGTCCGGTGACCCGGCCAACCAACCAAGATGGCCGCCATGGCAAAAAAATAGAACATAGGGTAAAATGTAGATTTTGGCTTATAACTCTGAAACCAAAGCATTTAGAGCACATCTGACAAGCAGTTTAATTGTTTATCAAGTCAATACCTATCTGCCCTGAAATTTTCAGATAAATTTGACAACTGGTTGTCGGGTTGCTGCCCTCCAATTGGTAATTATCAAAGAATTTTTTCAATTTTTGGTTATTATCTTGAATATTATTATAGATAGAAATATACAAATAATTCAACATGACCAAAATGGTCAGTTGACCCCTTAAGGAGTTATTGCCCTTTATTGTCAATTTTTAACAATTTTCATTATTTTGGTAAATTTTTGTAAATTTTTACAAAACATATCCCTCTGTAATGAAAGGGCCAAGTTTATTATAGATAGAAAAAAATTGTAAGTAGCAAGAATGTTCAGTAAAGTAAAATCTGCAAACACATCACCATCACCAAAACACAATTTTGTCATGAATCCATCTGTGTAATTTTTTAATATGAACATAGACCAAAGTGAGTGACACAGGCTCTTAAGAGCCTCTAGTTTTAAACCCATTACCTATTCTGTAAACCCCATTCAGTAAGACCCTCTTTTATGCAACAGTTACATGTGCACAGGCCGTACGGTAATAAAAAGAAATACATGAGTAGCATGATTCAACAATAAACCAAAAACCAGAAGAGGCTATCTTCTTTAAAGTTTTACTTATACTGTTGTTTAATGATGAAAGAGAGAGCCATATCTCTTGCACATTAAAGACACCCTTGTAGATTTTGAAAAAGAGTAGGCTAATGCCGCTTCAAGGCAGCACTCGCACCCGCAAAGTGGAAAGGGATTAATATAAGTTGCAAAACTTGTTTCCCAATCCAATATAAATAAATATATTTAAACTTATAATGAAATGCCTTTAGATTTTTTTCTTTTGCATAAAACACAGAAAAAATTAGTTACATAATCCTTTCTGTGTGTGCTGATCCTTATACAAGTAAGCAAGTTAAATTGAAATTTCTAAACAAATTTGATTTTACAGTAAACATTACAGGGTAAATAGGTTTAACTACATCATAAAATCTGCAATTTTTGTTTGTAGAACCTATTAAAGGTAGATCCCCGTCACATGATATATAGAAATCGTCAAGAATTTATAACCGTTAATATCCGTGGGTAAACAATATAAAATTTACAATAAATCAAGCTCCATATACTCTGTTTCTGACAAGATTATACTTTAAGTCTTTTACAAACAAAGTTTTATATCACCTCCGGAATGAGGAAAAGTCAACACTATACATACATTTTGTACATATAGGTTCTGATATCATTTATCCCATGCATTGAAAAATTTGGAATACATGTACTGTTATTATTATATCTGACAAAAAATAAATATCTTTATCCATAGATTATGCTTCAAATCTTTTACAAATAAAGTTTTTTTCAAAATAACACAAAAGGCTCATTTTGTATAAAATGTAGATTATCTCGTACAAATGCAGATAGAAAGTTCTAATAGGGTTTATAATGCAGTAAGAAAGGCACATGATGGAAAGGGGCACCATTGACAGTAAACATCCATATATGAAGAAAAAAAGTGATATATATTTAAGGAATGACTGTAATATTTTTTCTGTCTATGAAGAAATAACATAAAAAATTTGGTGCACACTGAATAACGCGTGTAGCGGGTTATTTAACAGTGTGCACCACATTTTTTATGTTATTTCGAATAGACAGAAAAATATTACAGTCATTTCTTATAATTTAATTCTAAATGCCATTTTAAACCGTAGAAAACCATGAAAAAACGTCGATGACGTCACGGTCACATGACTAGATTATGTCTATGGGCTCACAACAAAATAAAGTCAGCCAATCAGAAGACGCGTTGCATCCAAAATTAAATAATGGAACATATAAATGAATAAAGTACTGAGGACTTACAAATACAATGCAACATGTATCAATGTACATTGTTCCTATCTGTACTGTATGATTTGTCAGGACTGTCAGTTTATTTGTCTCAGTTTCAAGTTTTGGTTTTAGGTATTTGTGGTTTGCCACATCTACTTTAAACTAAGAACACTATTAATTGAACTATTTATTAATAATATTTATGCCAAATTAGGGTACGTAATGACATACATTTCACAGTTCACTGAACATGAAAGTGTAATTGCGCTAGCTTGGCATGATGTTCTATCGATATGATGGACCAATATTCTTGTTTTCAGCTGTCTTGGCAAATTCTGTGTCAAGAACATGTCAAGAACATGTCTGCAGTGTTACTGCCAATTCATCGTTATTCGTTGGATACCAATTTTCATTGATTTCATGAGTTCAGGTCACACAACCATTAACAGTAGCGGATCCAGAACTTTTCCTAAGGGAGGGCCCGCTGACTGACCTAAGGAGGGGGCCGCTCCAGTCATGCTTCAATGATTCCCTATATAATCAACCAAATTTTTCCCACGAAAGGGTGGCCCGGGCCTCCCAGGGCCCCACCCCTGGATCCGCCTATGATTAATTTAGATGTTGAACAAATAAGAAATTATATATATAGGCTTTTATGCAGACTTTGGCATAACCAGGAAAATTAGATATCCATAAACAGACTAGATTTCCTAAATCCACAAAAACTAGTACCCATGCATATGAAAGTCAGTGAATCGACAGTATTCTTAAAAAATGCCAAAACTATGTATGAAGTGTCAGTGATCAGTAAAATTTAATATTTTTTAAATTTCTACAGCTGTCCAGGAGGAGCCAGTGCAAAGACGATCTGCACAGCTGGGACGTACAATCCTGATCCTAGTAAATCAGCTTCAACAGATTGTTTAGTAAGTATATGTATAAAAAAGATATGGTATGATTGCCAATGAGACAACTCTCCACAAGTGACCAAATGACACTGAAATTAATTACATACAGTGACCTATAGTTCTTCAACAATGAGCCAAATCCATACCACTTAGCCAGCTTTAAAAGGTCATTTGGCCTTTTTAACTTTTTTGGATTCGAGCGTCACAGATGAGTCTTTTGTAGACGAAATGCGCATCTGGAGTATATACAAAATTTAGTCCTGGTATCTATGATGAGTTTATCTCAAAATGTCAAATGTAAAACAATTCAAGCAAACAAACTAATGGCCTTATTTATGTACAAAATAATTAACAAAAAAACAAGTCAGTAACACATCAACAAACGACAACTATTGGATTTCAGGCTCCTGACTGTGTATTGCCTGTTGATAGAACCATGTAGAACTTTATTGGAGTTTATTCTCAGGTTTCATGTATACTTTTGGTACATACAATCATTGAGATGATGTTTTTTTAGGTATTATTCTTTTCTTAAAATATTATCATTCTAGATCGCAACTTAGGTAGATTAATTTATTTTTGTTCATTGAGGAAAAGTCATATATTCTTTTCTTTTTCAACCCATAGAATTGTGCAGCTGGAGAATACAGTGATCCAGGAGCAACCGCATGCATCTCTTGTCCGAAAGGTAAATATTGTCCATCAGCAGGAACAGGAACCCCCACTTCCTGTGCTGATGGAACATTTTCTCTAGGAGGAGACGACAGCTGTACACCATGTCCAATAGGAAGTTACTGTCCAGCAACAGATGATGGGCCTAGAGCTTGTGCAGCAGGACAACATACAGCCAGCTCAAGTAAGTTAGAAAATACTTTTAGACCAAAAAATACATATCTCAGTTTCCAGTCTCTTACCTACCCTAAAATTTCATATCTACCTTAACACCTTTTATAAAAATATTTGGTACATTGTATATCAACCCTGAAGACCACAGTTTTCTCATAGTCCACATGAAATATTTTTTTAAGGGTAGTATTTTATCTGCCTGCACATCCTAGTGTATTCTTCAAGGGCCAGGAAACAATAATTTTTTTAAACTTTTTTGTGGCCTTGCTGATTTCTGTGGCAAGGAGTCTGATATAAAGAAAGTTGACCTTGGCATTGTGACTTTGAACTTAGATTTGAAAAAAGGATGGCATGCTTAGAGTCTATGATCTATGATATCAGTTTTGCTATGGGAAAATTGTCCTTTATATTGTTAACTGGATTAGAAAAATGAACTGCCAAATGAATTATTAAGTGGAAAAAGGGTGTATTACCGGTATCCAAATTTGAAAAATGGAAGTGAAATGAATTTGAAAAATGGCATTTTCTGGTGGGTTCAAGAAACAGGAATTTTAGTTGAATGTGGAATCAGAAATGTGGAAAAAAACACCAGAAATTTACATTTGTTGAAATATCTTTTAAGGTATTTAAAATATGCTTTCCTTACAAATAGACAATTTTTCGAATTTGAATTTAAATGAATTTCTTTTTATTATAGATCAGCAGTCATGTTCCCAGTGTCCAGCAGGTCACAGTTGTCCAAATCAAGGGGCAGCAGTTGCCTGTCCTTCAGGTTTCTATAGCAATGCTGGTGATGGAGCATGCTCAGCCTGTGCCCCTGGTTCATATACAGGCTCAACGGGTAATTAATTATAACACTAGGTATCCACATAAACTATATTTAAAAAAAGGATGCAGCTTAATCATCTGGATTGGAAAACATCTAAAAAAGTAAATTTTTGTAAAGTTTCATTTTACTACATCAACCATTGTAAAGTTTATGGAAATTTCTATAACTTTTTACACATTGCATTGTGGCTTTTCTTTTTTTTCTTTTTACTGGTAATCTTAATTTTATGAAACCCCACAAATGTTTTTTTGAAAGGGCATCAAAATATTTATATACAATCAATCTATCATCATTTAATTGTTGCCAGTTTTAACTCCTTTGTTTTTTGTCAAATAATCTTCAAATTTTAATGACTAATTCAACATCCTGGATAAATTTGATATTACTGAAAAGAAATGAATTGCAAGAGTATTCTAAATTGTAAAAGGGACTGGTAAATATACTCTTTTTTGCTTACTAAAGGTTATTTGAACTTATTTCAGGATCTACTACTTGTGACACATGCCCAGAAGGAAAGAAATGTGAGAATGCCACATCAATACCAACAGATTGTGGTAAAGGCTATGTGGCTGCAGCGGGATCATCCACATGTACACTTTGTGATAACGGTATGTATAAAAAGCCAATTACTTTGGATTCATTTATTTTTCTGTGTGTCAATTTTTCATGGATTGAGGACAAGTTGCTTTTTTCATGAATATTGGATTTTAGGGTTTGACAAAGTCTACATACTAGCATCATTTAACATTTAAATTTGTTGTTCACTTATACCCATGAATTCTACGAAAATTGGTTTCCAATAAATAATAATGAATCCACAGTATATTTCATAGTAATAATACCAATTTTAAAACTTGTCCTAGCTATAGGGATCTGTTTATAGTTCATTTATTTTTTACTTGTATGAGAAAAATCCACACCACTCAAGTAGGGTGCAATTGAAAATTATCATAGGTAAAATCAAAGGTAATTTTAGAAAATTGCAAGGATGTTGACATATTTAAGAAAGAATAACAAATCTGCCAAATCAGAATTTAATGAGGCTCTTTCATGTAACTCCTCTTATTTTAAATTAAACATTTTTGGAAGGCATATTTCTCTGTTGCTTTATTTCCGTAACGTTATTTTTTCCTTTCAGATAAAGTAGCAAGTACTACCCAGAATATATGTGAACAATGTCCTGCAGGAAAACAATGTACAAATCCAACGTGAGTATATTCAACATGACATTGGTGAAGGAAAAAAATAAATAAAATGTAAAAATCAAAAGCTCAAACAAATCAAACACATCAAACGAATTGATAACAACTGTCAGATTCCTGACTAGGTACAGGCATTTTCTTATGTAGAAAATGGTGGATTAAACCTGGTTTTATAGCTAGCTAAACCTCTCACTTGTATGACAGTCACACAAAATTCAATTATATTGACAGCAATGTGTGAACAAAATAAACAAACACAGTCAAAGGTAAAAATGTCAAAAATTGGGGAACAGGAACATATTTACCGGTAACAGAAATATGGTTTATCAATTGGAAAATTTTTCCCAATTCATTTAGTTTTCTTCGATCAATATTCCAATATTGGTTTTCAAATGGAGTACACATTTCTCAGTTCATTCCTGTATGCTTGTGTTTGGACATTGCTATAAATTTGAAACCTTTGAAATATTTGTGACTATTTTACAGAAATGTTAAAACATGGTTTAAAATTCAGTGATTTATTGTGAAGTTGTGATTAAGATTTTGTAACTTTTACTGTGATATCTTATATTGAAGATCTTGGTAATGATTCGCTATATAAAATTTAAATCTTATAGAAGTTATTTAAGAAAAAAATATATTCAATGCTGAAAATCAGGTGTGCTTAAAATATATATCAATCATTAGAAAAATGTTTACTTACAGAAATGACCCAGTAGATTGTAACCCAGGAGAATATGCAGCGTTAGGAGATGCTGCGTGTACAACATGTCCTGCAGGAAGTTATTGTGCCACAACAACAGCCACTCCTGTAGTTTGCCCTGCAAGTAAGCAATTTTTTTTTTAACATAATTATATCTGTTAAAGAAAAGAGATGTGAGAGATGACCCATTAAGAGGGAATCCCAGAGGGGATTTAGAAAAGGCATTTAAAAGGCAACATAATTTTCTTTAACAAAAGACTATGTAAAAACAAGTATATGTCAAGCCTATCTCCAGACAAGCTAGGCAATTTACATCTATTGTTAGCATTACATGATGCATTTAGTGTACTAATAGGTTAGAAATCCACCTTAATGTATAGTTTCAGTTAATATGAATGGCTTATTTAATATCACATATATATGTTTTTGATATTGCATGCATGTTTTTTTGCCGATGGAGGTTAATGGATTTACATTATCTCCCTTTTCAGATCAGTATTCAGCAGCAGGAGCAATGTCATGTACAGATTGTCCAGCAGGATATAAATGTGACACGGCTGCATCAGTACCAGTAAAATGTGCTCTTGGAGAGTACAGTGCTGCTGCTAGTAAGTTGGAATATTTAAACATAGAATCTCAACTTCCAAGGGTTCCCATTATGCTCAAGTACAAAGGGTTCCTATTATGCTCAAGTACAAAAGGGTTCCCATTATGCTCAAGTACAAAATTGTTCCTATTAAGGTCAGGTACAAAAGGGTTCAAAGTAAGCTCAAGTTCAAAAGAGTTCATAGTATTCTCAAGTTCATGAGGGTTCATAGTATGCTCAAGTTCATGAGGATTCATAGTATGCTCAAGTTCAAAAGATTCCATGGAATGCTCAAATTCAGATCATTTCATGGATTGGTTAATAATGTATGTTCAACTTTTAAAAAAACTTTTCTTTGTATTTTCAAGTTCAAAACCTTCCAAAGACAAGATCACAAATGGTTATAAGCATGATAAGAGAAAAGGAAAAATGTTTCCACAAATAAAAAAATTAGTAAAAAAGCTAGACATAGGCATTGTTGTCAGTACTTGTAAAAATATAGCAGTTTAAGTGGAATTAATAATGGTAAATCAATGATATTTAATTTACTATGTATGATAAAATTAAGAATGAACCTGACCAAATAACAGATAACAGCCAATGACCACCAATGGGACCCTTGCTAGGGTAAATAATTTTTACATGGTTTAACTATCAAAGCTTGGAACATGAACAATTTCCCTAGTTCCTGAATATTGTTATTCTAATAAATACTAAAAAATATATATTGATCTGTTTACAGCAATGACCTGTACTACTTGTTCTGCTGGGAAGTATTGCCCAGATGAAGCTGCTGCTGAAACAGATTGCCCTGATGGATTTTATGCTCCCGCCGGTCAAGCAACGTGTACTCCGTGTGAACCCGGGAAGGAATGTTCTGATAAAACTCAGTCTGCAGATTGTGCCGCTGGGACATACTCATTTGGATTACAAACCAGTTGTACAGCAGCTGGGGCTGGTAGGTTGATCATAGATCATCGGGTTTATAACTACTTTTTGAATATTTCACAAGGATCACAAGCTATTTAAGCTTTTGTCCTCCACCCTTAATTTTTTTTCCCACATTCTTGAATTTCCAGAACCACTTGATTTCTTAGCATTTACCCTAAATGTTTAGGTTATATGAAATAAGTTTGGAACTTTTGTTTAATCAGCAAAATTTGGATAAAATCGTAAGGTTTTATTTTCCTTTTATTTACATAAAATTAAAAAACACAAATTTACGTTTACACATACTCATAAAATAATGAGTATTGCAAGTGGTATCAATTTATAGATATTTTAAACCTTTTTAACAATTATTGTAAAACATTTGAAAATTTTCAAACTATATTGCTCCACTTATATTGTAAAACTTAATGATATGTGCTCCTAATATATTGTACTGTTGCATGTTTAAAATTATAATACTTTCTCAATTCCACTGTTGCAGGATTTATAATTGTTTTTCATCTACTCAAAATCTAATTTATTTGTCAGGATTTACAATAAACAGTATGATATTAGTTTTATTTGAACATATGCAAGGACCCTGAAATTTTTTCACCTAATTTCAGTCATTTTGAGATAACTTAAAAGTTGGTGCCCTTTTTCAAAAAAGATTGCCAAAATCACATCACTGAGTATGCTCATACTCGTAGCCTCAAAGAACTTGCTGTTGCTTGCATCGCATTTACTTAATGAATTGTCCTACCATTTCCCTAAAATTGTTCAAGAGCAATTGAAAGAGGGAAGGCAATAGTTTAAAAATGAAATGATTTTAATGACTCAAAATGATAAATTTCTCAGACAAGGCTTACGTTTCTTTCGATTTAGAAGACAAAATTGAAACCGGATGTTTTGAGAAATTCTTAAACGAGTAATTCCAAACTCATTTCCGGGTTTAGTCTTATTTATCAAATTCACAAGAAATCATCGGCTTTTTAATTTTTTTTACCTTTGATAGTGTTTGAATATTTACGTTTTAGTGTCTAATCTGCGGAAGAGGATTTCGACATGCATATTTCATAGTAAACAAAGCATGGGTGTTAGTAGTGACAAAACACTTTTTTCTACGTAAATTAAATCAAGTTTTAATTTAATTTAAAATCAGAATTGACAATTGTCTTAGCTTAAAAGTAATTTAACAATGACGACAGTTGTTATGGAATTTTAATTTCTAAATAATATTAGTTCTGAGCTTGTGATCAATAGCCAGGTGTGAATTAAAAACACAGATAAAGAGATTAGCGATCATTAGCCAATACTTCCCCAATGCATTAATATTTTAATTAGGAGGGCCCTCAGGATTACAACACTTTACTGGAGTGGTAGTTTTATTATAGGAAAGAAATACCAAAACAAAAACAAGTTCAAAATGGCAATTTAAAAACTCGATGAAATTACCGAAATTATTTCTGTTGTAAAATAAAATTTGTCCTAAATCCCAATTCCACGTTTAGGACAAACACTTTCAGTTTAGGACATGACTGACAAATATGACTGTTTACGGACCCTTGAACATTTATCTATAATTGCATGTTTGACGCTTGCTCAAATAACTTATCAAGTATGCTCGAAGTTTGAATTTTATAAAACGAAACACATGAAATTTAGAATTTCATCAAATTAAAAGATGAAAAAAAGATAAGACCCTATGCAAAAAGGGAGGATATATTTATTTTGTTTGTCTTAACCGAAAAACAAATTCTTAACAATTGTATTTTTTTTTTTACAGGATATGAAGTACTTGACAAATCAACATCACCAAACCCTTGTGATCCAGGAGAATACAATCTAGCCGGATCTGCCTCCAATTGTACGACCTGTCCAGGAGGTTCTTATTGTCCAGTAACAACCGCTAGTCCAATAGCTTGCAGTGCAGGTAAGTTGATTGACCAAAGAATTGGTTCAAGTTTTGGATTGCATAATGTGGAAACTGTTTTCAGTATTTCTAGTATTTTCTGATGTTTTAATGAGTAGCATTTGACAATATCTGTCTTAACCAAATTGTGAAGACATTTTCTATATTTGTTTTTACCTTTTCATAGGCTATTGATTATCCTCAATATTATAAGTTGATCATGTACAATAAATACAGTTTACAACAGTGTTCATAGACCTTATCACTATTTCAAAATCTGCCCTGCTTAACCCAAGAATCTGTGCCTCTCAAACTATTGACGTCATGCTACAGATTGTAGCCTACAATCACTTTTCCATTGTGGCGTTAGATATTTTCTTTTGTGGAGTCAAAATGTAACAGGAACTTTTGTGATGTCCAGTAATGGCTGACAAATAGCCATAAGGTGTATTGTATCATCCACTGAGTTAAAATTTTGTAAAACTATCTTTTCTTTTATAGGATATCTTAGTAGTCCAGGAGCTACCGAGTGTGTCCAGTGTCCAGCTGGTTACGAATGTCCAGATAATACCGATGCATCCCAAAATAAACAATGTGCTGCCGGGTGGCACTCAGTTGCTGGAGATATGGCTTGTACTCCATGTACAGCTGGATCTTATTGTTTTAGTGTTTCGTAAGTATCTGGATATTTTGAATGGTCTGTACTCTTTGAAAAGCTGAAGTCTTCAAATTAAGTTTTCGTTACAAATCAATTATCTCCTGCCTCTGTTAAATTTTACATGTAACTATTTGCAAATGTAATACAATCAGAAAGGATGAAGAAAAAAAACAAGGCCGAAGGAAATAAGATAAAAAAGTATTTTACAAACACACATCAAAATGCACTAGGCAGAAAAATTATGATTCCATCCTGGCATAAACTTGAGGTGAACTTGGTTCCTGTATTACTAGTGACTACTACTGCATTACTCATTATTTTATGAACCATTGATTTTTTTATGTAAATTCCGGTTCAATTTCAAGTATTGTAGTGCAAGTGTTCACACAGATATTGTTCATTAGTGGCGGTAAAAACAGTATTATGTACTTGAGTGATGTTGAGAATTTAAAATAAAAAATCAATCAGTAATTATTTATTTTTGCAGGTCAAGTGTAGAGATACCGTGTGCAGATGGTCATTATTCCTTAATCAATTCAACCGTTTGTACAGTATGTGAGGCTGGAAAAATATGTCCAAACAAAGATGGTACTGGCATACAAGATTGTATAGCAGGAACCTACTCTACCGCTGGGCAGACTGTCTGTACCGATTGTCCAGCTGGTCATGCTTGTCCGTCCACAACAACAACACAAACTGATGAATGTCCAGCAGGGACATATTCGATTGCCAAGTCAACATCTTGTACACCATGTCCCGCTGGAAAGTATGATATTTTAAATAGAAGTTGTTAATGTTATTGTATAGGAAACTTGATCACCTGACCAAAATATCTTTCAAATCTATTTCAAACATCTTTATATTTGTTGCTTTTTTATATTGCAGTAAATCTATATTTTTTTGTTTATAACCAATCATGAAAAACTATAATGAACTTGTATGTGATGCAAAGAAATATTATTTTGTAGAATAAACTGATAGAAATAATGAACTGTTAATTTAGAAATTTATAAAAGTTCGCATTATTGAAAACTAGAACTTGATTATATTGCATTTCAAACTAACAATATTATATCACATTACTTGTATTCCGCATTTCTTTAAAGTGTGCTAGTTAGTTTTGCATTTTTTTGCCATTTAACAATCACAATGAAAAATGAAGTCAAAAATTTTATAGTATTCACGAATAGATTTAAAGCAAATAACAGTAAAGTGGTTCTCAATGGGGTCTAGGGGTAAGGCTGGATTGATGATTTTTGTAAGCATGAAATGTGAAAGCCAAATTATTGTGCCATGATAACTGGAAATGAAGTTGAGTGGGACACATGAAATTCTTCAAAAAATGAGAATTGCCTATGTATATAGTGTAAGCGAGATACGTGAATCTGACCCCCCCCCCCCCCCCCCCCCCCCCCCCAATGAAAAAAATATGATTAATGATTAACAATTTATTCAATTAATGCAGAAGTCACAGATTCATAATCAAATCTCAACTGTTCCCATTATCTTTACAGGGCGTGCCCAACAACAAGTCAAGATGTAGAAGTGGTATGTGACCCAGGAACTTATTCATTAGACAATCAAACAGTCTGCACACAATGTCCAATAGGAAAAGAATGCCCTGATGTAGACACAAACTCTACCATGTAAGTAGTCATGTGACCTTAGTTAGCCAATGAAAAAGTCTAAATACAATAACATGTGACCCAGGAACATACTCATTAGACAATCAGACCGTCTGCACACAATGTCCAATAGGAAAAGAATTCCCTGATGTAGACACAAACTCTACCATGTAAGTAGTCATGTGACCTAAGTCAGTAGCCAATCAAAAGACCAAAATACAAATTACAAAAATTAAGTAGACATGTGATCTTATTTATTAGCCAGTCAAACAGTTTGTACATATTGTCAATATATCCTCTTCTCATGGGTTTTGTGATATTAACATGATTAAGAATGCGTTGTGACTTCACAATTTTCATTAAAAAAGTATGCATAATACGAATTCATATGACTTACGAAAACATAGGATCTGACCATACAAGCACAAGTACAAACATAAATAATGTGACCTCAGTTGTTAGCCAATCAAACTCAATGTTTTAAATTACTGCTGTTTACTAAAAGATATCAGAAGTGCACACCAGTCTCTCACAGGAAAAGAATACTACAATGTTATACGAACTTCAATTTCAAATATGTAGATGCAATATCAATTTTGCTTTCAAAGAAAAAAAATACTTTATTATATTTTGTACCCTTCAAATTTTGAATAACACCAAAAAGTTTGATCATTAAATATTTGAAAATAGTTGGGATTTGATTAACTCTATGAATATATTTATTACAGTAAAAACTGTGATCCTGGTTACTATTCCCTTGGCAACCAGAAGGAATGTACTCTTTGTGATGAAGGTTATGAATGTCCACACACAACACAGGGCCAAACAATCTGCCAACCAGGATTCTACAGTGCTGCTGGATCAACAAATTGTACTGGGTGTGAATCAGGATATTATTGTCCTGAACCGGAATGTAAGTGGTTGTTTGACATGTGGTCAATTATGTACCTTATATAGTAGTTAATTATGATGGAATAGCTCCTGCTTCAAAGATGAGATTAAACACAATTAATTAGATTGATAGTTAAATTTTATAAAAGTAGGAGTTTTCTTTTAGAAGTATTTGCAATAATAAAAACATTGCAAACATCACAAAATTTGCAGTACCTTCATTAATATTTTGTTTAAAAGATAGTGCCAGTTTTTTGTAAAATAAGGATAGAGAATAGATTAAAGACTGTATTCAGAGTGAAGAATCATTTCTGTGAATTTTTTATTTTAAGATTCAAGAAGATCAGAATGTCCTCCAGGGACCTATTCTAATGGTGGTGCTACTGCCTGTTCTAATTGTAATGAAGGATACCAATGTGCTATGGGATCAACCAGTCCATCACCAGCTGATGGCTTGTGTCCAGCTGGAGGATGGTGTGACGGGAAGAACTTTTACCGTTGTGAACCAGGACTTTATAATCAATATAATGGATCTACAGATGCAAGTGCTTGTGTAGCTTGTCCACCAGGTAACCAGCCTTTCCTTTTTATATCTGTTTACCTCATCAATTCAGAGTAGTCTAGTCCTACACAGTGGTGGATCTAGAAATTTTCATAAGTGGGGGCCCACTTGCCTGCCTAAATGGGGCCCGCTCCTGTCATGCTTCAGTGATTCCCTAAGTATTCAACCAAATTTATTCTCACAAAGGAATTCGCTTCTGCTACAGACAGAGAGATTTGTTATCTGTCAGACTAGTCTACTACTAAAGGAGGGTAGTTTACCTAACCTTATAATGACTTCACGGTTCAGCTAACAAGCAAGCCAACCAAAGATTCATCCTTTACCTACACACTCAATGCATTCTGCTGTAAAAGTTTTATATATTTTGTCCTATGTCTTAGACAGTAATAGTCTTATCTATTGTTAGCCTACCATTTAAAGAGTCTATATGCATTTATTGTTAAGAGATTATATGGTAAAAGTGACAGTGAAAATAGATACAAAATTATTAAATGCAGTTTTTGATATTTTACAATGACATCCAACAACACAATTGAACACACATCCATAATGTAAAACTGATTTCTTTTGGTGCTATTTCATGGATATTGATCCAATTAAAATGTGTTAATACTGTATGTCTGCATTGTTTCAACATTTTTCCAACAATGGATTCAGCATTATCTGTATTCAAGATAAGCTATGTTGGTTATGGAATTAAATGCATGAGTTTTAAAGTATATTTCATTCAAATCATCTTTATATTCACTACTCTATTTTTGTTATATTTCATATTCCTTTTTGTATATCATAGGATACTACTGCCAAGGACCTGGAGAAGTGGACTACAATAATTATCCCTGCCCTGAAGGTCACTACTGCTTATCTGGGACAACACTCAGTGTACAGTACCCATGTCCAGGTAAGAATCAGGGTAGATAAGTTGAAACAAGGGAAATAACCAGAATCCAGTTCTCTGTTCTATTCACTACTTCTGAGCTTGGGCAGCTTAGTATAGTACCAGTATGGTTCAATTAGTACATCAAAAGTGGAAATAATATTATTTATCTTTATGCCCCTTTTTTATGTCCCATTTATGGCCATTCTGTTTTCTGGTCTGTGCGTCCATCCCGTGATTCATCCGTCCGTTCGTCCTGCTTCAGGTTAAAGTTTTTGGTCGAGGTAGTTTTTGATGAAGTTGAAGTCCAATCAACTTGAAACTTAGTACACATGTTCCCTATGATATGATCTTTCTCATGTTAATGCCAAATTATAGTTTTCCCCCATTTTCACAGTTCACTGAACTTATGATAGGGCTGATAGGGCATCTGTGTACTGGGGACACCTTCTTGTTTTTGCCTTTTGTAAACTGTTAACTTCATTGTTCTTAATAAGTTGAATGAGCATAGTTCTCTATATTTTTTCTTCCTTTTATTGGCTGTTTGATCTTTTATTTTTGGAGGGGGAGAGGGAGAGGATGTAAATATTCAGGGGTGCGAAACTCGAAAGTGCAAAGATAATCTGAAATGTTAGTCATTTGATGTGAATCAGAAATAAAAATGTGTAAGAATAAGGCGAATGATTTTTTTTTAAATGTTAGATTAGTTTATTTAAATTCAGGGAATGGTAAATCAAATAAAGTTATCAAATATGATTTATTTTTCCAAAATCTTCCTCGGCACATTTATCACAATTATAAAAATATTGCATGAATTTCTGAATTCATAAAATTATACAGGAATATTACCAATACAATAATACTATATCCTCACTATAACAGGTGGCACCTATCTTGATGAGATGAATGCCACCAGTGTTTCCCTGTGTAAACCATGTCCTGAAGCTAAATACTGTCAACAAGGATCCACTACAGATGGAATAGATTGTCCAGCAGGATTCTTTTGTGTTGGAAATCAAGCATCAGGATTCCAGAATGCATGTCCCATTGGAACGTATGGACCAGATATTGGTTATAAAAGTAAGTCATTAAAGAGCATCATACTTAAATAGATAATGTCAATATTTACATTATATTTTGCATCAAATGAATCAGGTCATCTGATTGGTTGATAGTTTTATGAAATCATATAATTCAGCAGGGCTCACGCTACCAGGCGACTTCGGCGAAGAAGTCGCCTTCCCGACCATCACTTCGCTTTCCCCGACCCCCAAAAGCGAAAACAAGTCGCCCTGTTCTTGATGACAGTCGCTTTCAGTCGCTTCCGTCATCGGACATTTTCAATTTTTACTAAGTTGATGAAACATCAATTTTTTACTGATAATTAAAGAAATTCAGACATAAACGATTCATAATCTTTAGAAAAGAGGTTGAAGCATTGCCTTCGCAGTGTGTAGCAGGTTATTTGATAAAAATACAACTTTTTATCACTTCGTGTATTTTCGCAAATTCCGGTGCTTGTTACTCGAAAACGTACATCAACCTAAATTTCGGCGGCAAAATAAGTTTGTTACTTCATTTAAAGGTGATAAAAGTTGCCTCCAGTAAATGTTTAATCCATTTATTGCATTAAAACCGTCATGTTCCTTTCCAAATAACTTGTCAAACATCGTTTATTTTGTAAATTTTCTTCCATTCGTCCGCCATTGACCGATTCTAAACTACGGATCTGAACCGGACCAGCTATGACCGAAATCCGTAATTTTACAATAATTACTACGGACGTACGGATGGAACAGCTAACAGAATATTGAGCCCAAAGGGAAAAATTAGGCATTCCACACGCATTAAGAGACTTTTGGTTACATCTAATTGATTGGTGTATATAATTCCCTATATTTTTTATGGATTGTTTCAAACTATTGATTAAAGTTGCTTAACTCTGAGACTATTATACTAATATCAATATATTATGGCCCAGCTTAATAACTTTTATATTTTTTTATGAGAAACACTGAATTTCATACACAAGATAATGTTAATGTTTAATTAAATTGTAATTGATATATTATAATTTCTTTACATTTTTTTAAAATAAATTTTTTTTTTTTTAGTGCTAGATATTTAGTTGGTAGTTTCTCACAAGAACCTTAGTAAAACTTAAACAACTTTTAATTTCAAATGTTACTTTAATTGTAATTTTTTACTCATATGAATTGAACAACATAAAAAGAACATTATTTACATATGGCCCTTTATACTATTGTAAAATCCAAACATTGTAGCGCACCGCGCGAATGAGCACTTCTCTTTCAAATTTCACCACTTCTCCCTATCAGTTTCAAAAAGAGAAGTCACTTCTCCCTATAATTCTGAAGTAGTGTGAGCCCTGATTCAGGCTTTCTGATTGGTTGATAGTTTCATGAAGTGCAGCTTTATGACACAATAAAACTCAGAATTTATAGACCACCTACATAGATTAGTTTGGATTGATTTTTGACCTTTCTCACATTTTTGTATACAAACGACAACAAAATCTTAGTTAACACTTAAATATACCAAAGTTCATAAAATGCATTCAATTCAATTATCAAAATCAAAATTTGAGTATAGAAGAAGCATTTTGACTCTTATAAATTTGAAAAGAAATCTAGTTTGTATGTCAATGTATGAAGAGATTTGATCATATATACTCTTGACTATTGGTGTAACTGTTACCAATGATACTAAAAAATTAGCATAAATGCATAGAAAATTTTAATTGTAAAAACAACTTTTTTTTAAAATGTTAGCTCATTTAAATCCATTAGATAAATGAAACCGGTTCTACAAAAATAAAAAAATACTTAACTACATAAATTGAAAACACATGATAAAATAAATACTAAAATGTGTCTTAGAAGCGAACCATACTAATAACTGAGAGCAAAAATGTTTCAAAACACAGTAACAATTCTTAAAAGAAATATTGAGAAAAATAAAATGATCATTATGCAATAAAAATATGTTTGACTTCTGTCTCTTTTAGATGCCAGTGAATGTACTGCATGTCCAGCTGGATTCTACTGCCCAGCAGGAACCCAGTCAGAACCGAGGACTTCACCAATCCCATGTGAGCCAGGAACCTACAATCCAACAGAACATACTGGTCACCCTCTCAACTGTAAAGCATGTGAAAAAGGCTTTGCCTGTCCTGAAATCAACCAGACTGCATCAACAATGCCATGCAAGCATGGTAAGAATTGACTAACAAAAGAAAGAATGATAATGATAGAAAAACAATGTTCCAACTTGGGAACAGAAAATTTGAATATATAGCATGGATGTTGAGAATTTTTGGCAACTTAATTTATGTACAAGGATAATAAGATAAATGTCTCCATCATTTGTAGATTTTAACATGTGAAAACTTAATAAATTTGGCATGGCCAAGCTGCATAGAATTTGTAGATTTGAACTTGTGAAAACTGAATAAATTTGGCATGGCCAAGCTGCATAAAATTTGTTATGTTTATCTTGTTTACTAAGGATGTTTTGTCTTCAAACAGGTTATTTTTGTCCTGCTGGAACTATAGTGGATGACCAGTTCCCTTGTCCGCCTGGATCTTACACAAACAGTACAAACTTGACGTCTGCAGACGAATGCAGCACTTGCCCACTAGGAATGTATTGTGATTGGGCTTCAGGTGAGGTCACATGTACTTAAAAATAATTTACAAATTTATGGAAAAGCCCTTTGCCAAGCAGATTGTTTATCCTCGTCTAATGGGTTTTCGTACAATTAAGAATGTATTGTGACATCGCAAGAATGAATTGTGACGTCACAAATTCCATTGAAAAAGAATGCATAGTACAAATTCATGAAAACATATGACCTGACCATACATGACCAATTAGAGAAAAATGTTTTGCCCACTAAATCAGGTGATATTTACCATCAGTAGATTCAATTTGTAAGCAAAATGAAATTAGCATCACCTTATTTATTGAACTTTGAATTAGGATGTTTTTTACCTAACAACAATAGTTTGTATGATGCATTTAAAAATATTCCCCAAAATGCTTGTGATTTTGTAATTATGAATTTTGAATACAGCATCAACTCATTAGTTAAACTGCTTTTGTTCTGGAATGCTGTTAGCCAATCACAATGTTTGTTTTTATGCCCCATTTATGGGCATTATGTTTTCTGGTCTGTGGGTCCGTTCGTTCGTCCGTTTGTCCGTTCGTCCGTCTCTCCTGCTTCAGGTTAAAGTTTTTGGTCGAGGTAGTTTTTGATGAAGTTGCAGTCCAATCAACTTGATACTGAGTACATATGTTCCCTATGATATGATCTTTCTAATTTTAATGCCAAATTAGAGATTTTCCTCCATTTGCACGGTCCACAGAACAAATAAAATGATAGTGCGGATGGGGCATCCGTGTACTGGGGACACATTCTTGTTTACTTTTGAAATATTACTGTGGATTCATTATTATTTGTTGGATACCAATTTCTTTGGGTTTTGTGAGTACAGGTGAACCATGAATTCAAATGTTCAACGAATACCATATTTTGATAGGCTTTGTATACAAAGATTGGCAATACCACGAAATCAAATATCTACGAATATGGGATTTTTCAGCAATCCATGAATATTGATATCCACGAAAAATAAATGAATCCACAGTACCCAGAATGCCTTTAAAGATCTTGAATGACAATTTATAAATCCTATTTTATTTTGCAGGATGGCCCGATAATCCACCACAGCCATGTCAGCCTGGTTTCTATTGTCCACTACAAACACCATCGGACAGTACATACCCTTGTCCATCAGGAACATTTTCTACTGCTTCAGACTTGTATGATGCTTCACAGTGTACACCATGTACCCAGGGTTATTACTGTAATGGTGAGTACTTTTAAAAATAAATTGTATTGAATGATGAATGAAGCCATGTCAAAATGTTAATATCTTATACAAAACTGTACTTAATATAATTTGTACCACATTTTATATGTTATTCTTGCAACAAATCCAATATAAATGTGTAACATGTGCTCAAGTTGCAAATGTGTAATACTGTAAAAGCAGAAATTTTCGTGGAGGATTTAAGTTCGTTTATTTCGTGGAAAGTAGATATCCACGAAATTAAAACCCCCACGAAAATTTAACTTCCATATAAAACCACTTCCAGTTTAAGGAAACCACGAAATTAAATCCCCATGAAATCTTACAGAGAGACAAAACCACGAAATTTTAACCCCACGAAAATTAATGTTTCTACAGTATACATATCTATGCAAGGCTATAATAATATAATTTAAATAGTATTAAGATATCAGATATCTATGAATTACAGGAGGAGAAAGTGCAGTATCTGGGATATGTCCGACAGGGTTCTACTGTCCAGAGGGGACTAGAATAGCTACAGAGTTTGGTTGTCCTAACGGTACCTATAATGATGGACTAGGATTGTATGCTGAGTCTCAGTGTAAAAATTGTACACTAGGTAGGTTTCCCATCTGTTTATTAAGCCCTTTCAACTAACTATTTGCCGAATTTACAAAGATTATGTTAATTAGACAAATGTAAGAATTTGTCGCCACAAAAGACAACAACACTCAAGTTTTCACTGCATGATATTGGTTTATTAGGTTGACATGTTTCTCCAGCAAGCGTGGCATCTTCAGGACATTTGAGTGTTGTCTTTTGTGGCACCATATTCTTATTTATTTAAGACAACTGTGAATACCTAGCGGTATCCACTCGTTTTTACCTTACCACACAATTACCACTTGGTGTTGGATCACTTGATAGAATAACAGTTAAACGTATGAATTGTATAGCAAGTTCTAAATTTTCTATATTTAGACAACCTTCATAAATGACAATAAACTCAATAGTGACCACCAAAGACTACTAAAGACCCACAATAAATACCAAAAAAAAAGGGGGGGGTGGTAAAAAATTTAATTTGAAATACAACATGTGACAATATCTACCTTATCAAGTATAAAACAATTAACCTGTACACAAAATTTCATATTTCAAAAATGAAATAAGGGATTTTAATCTATTGTATGTGTATTTCAGGACATTACTGTGAGTTTGCTGTGTATGTACCAACTGAATGTGAGGCTGGAACCTACATGCCTTATGGAGCAGATACACTTGGGGTTGTCGTAGGTTAGTTTATATTTGTAAAAATAAGATATGAACTTTGAGATAATTATTATTTTGGTTACAGTATAAAATTGAGAATGGTAATTGAAAATGTGTCAATGAGACAACCACCCGATTAAAGGGCAGAAAACAACCAAAGGTCTCTAATAGGTCTTCAACATAGCGAGAAAATACTTCACTCTGAGGCAGGCTACAGCTGGCCATTAAACAAAGTGTTTATGATTATCAAACTAAAATTGATTGTTGGATGAGTTTGAGATTCAGATTACTGTAAAGTGGGGTCTACATTGGCTAGAGGTATAGGGGGAGGGTTGAGATCTCAAAAACATGTTTAACCCAGCCGCAATTTTGTGCCTGTCCCAAGTCGGGAGCCTCTGGCCTTTGTTAGTCTTGTATGATTTTTGTCGAGCCTTTGACTTTAGTCGTAAAAACAAGACTAAGCGATCCTACATTCCGTCGGCGTCGGCGGCGTCCACAAATATTCACTCTGTGGTTAAAGTTTTTGAAATTTTAATAACTTTCTTAAACTATACTGAATTTCTACCAAACTTGGACAGAAGCTTGTTTATGATCATAAGAAAGTATCCAGAAGTAAATTTTGTAAAAATAAAATTCCATTTTTTCGGTATTTTACTTATAAATGGACTTAGTTTTTCTGCGAGGAAACATTACATTCACTCTGTGGTTAAAGTTTTTAAAATTTTAATAATTTCATAAACTATCCTTGAATTGTACCAAACTTGGACAGAAGCTTGTTTATGATCATAAGATAGTATCAAGAAGAAAATTTTGTAAAAATAAATTTCCACTTTTCCGTATTTTACTTATAAATGGACTTAGTTTTTTTGCCAGAAACAAAACATAATTTAATCACTCTGTGGTTTAAGTTTTTAAAATCTTTATAATGATCTTAAACTATCCTGGATTTCTACCAAGCTTAGACAAAAGCTTGTTTCTGATCATAAGATATTATTCAGAAGTAAATTTTGTAAAAAAAAAATTCACTTTTTCCGTATTTTATTTATAAATGGACTTAGTTTTTCTTCCAGTTAACATTACATACAGTCTGCAGTTAAAGTTTATAAAACATTTATTAGATTCATAAACTATCCTGGATTTTTTACCAAACTTGGAAGCTTCTTTCAAACTAAAGACAGTATCGAGAGGGAAATTTTTATTGATGTTTTTCCTCATTTTTGTTGAGTCTGCGATTAACAGCAAAAGTAGGCGAGACACTGGGTTCCGTGGAACCCTTACGAATTTTTATTTTAGTTTCTTGTGTATATTTCAGAGTTAAGTATGACGTCCATTATCACTGTACTAGTATACATATTTTTAGGGGCCAGCTGAAGGACACCTACGGGTGCGGGAATTCTCGCTACATTGAAGACCCATTGGTGGCCTTCGGCTGTTGTCTGCTCTATGGTCGGGTTGTTGTCGCTTTGACACATTCCCCATTTCCTTTCTCAATTTTATTTATAATTATTTGCTTATTGTGCTATTCTCCTTGATATCTACTATTTTGATGTTAGATACTTATAATTTTTTTGGAAATTTACAATTTGTTTTAAGGACACCAACAAAGTAAATAAAGATTGGTTTTACACAAGATAAATTACTTACTATTCATGCATTGATTAATATACTTTCAGGCATAATTGTTAAAAACTAAATTTTACAAAATGTCTAACTTCAAAGCAATCATTTTGGGTTACAACACAGACACATCTACTTAAAGACAGTTCTACACAAATAACTTCAGTGCAAAAAATTTTGGATGCAATCTCGTAGTTGAATATTTATGCAGTGCTTACTTTACTTTCAGGCACTCCAGCTAAAAGACAGTTTGACTGTTATGATTGTCCAGGAGGCTTCAACTGCCCTCAAGGTACAGGAACGACCACACCTATAGACTGTACTGTAGGATGGTATTCTGAACCAGGCCAATCTATATGTCAAGTTTGTGAAATCGGGTAAGTTAGTTATCATGTAGGCACACAGTAAAAAGTATGATAATCAATTATAAGATTAAATTGATATGTAGTGTGAATGCCTTTTACTTTTTGACATTGGAAAAATTTGAATGAAAATACAAATAAAGACATTGCTGTAAATTCATTTTTTTGTATGTACCAATTTTCGTGGATTGAGGAAAACTTACATGTTCTTGGATATTTGATTTTGTGGTTTTGCTGAAGTATGCATACAAACTTATGGAAAATTTGGTATTCGTTGAACATTTAATTTCGTGGTTTACCTGATCCCATGAAATCCACGAAAATTGGTATCCAACAAATATTAATGAATCCACAGTATTTCATCATTAAAAAAGCAACATTAAACTTAAAATATTAATTTATTTATTTTTACAGACACTATTGTGACAATGCCACTACATCAGAGGAAGCCATGTTGACTGATAAACGATGTACTGCAGGAAGTTATTGTGTGGCAGGTTTAACCACTCTCAGTGATGCCACTCCATGTACTATTGGAAAATACTGTTTAGAAGGTACAGAAATAAAACTTGTTTTGATTAATAGGCAAAATTATTTTTTTGCTACATGAAAGGATCAAGACATTGACAGAAATTATCTGAAGTGCTTTGCTATGAGACATAATTTTAAATGTCGTCCTCTCCATGTGATAAAAAAAATATTATTAAATTAAAAGACAATAAATTGCATTTACATTGATAATTATAAAAACATTGCTCAAGTTCTTTGCTTTGTCTTGGTTCACAATGTTCTTGGGGGTAACAATCTGCTTTATCACTTTCTCTGCAATGTATCATTTGAATAATAGTTACAATTGTCCAATTCATGATAATCTTTTACTCCAGCCACTGTTGAGGAAACAAACTGTCCTGTAGGAACAGTCAGAAAGACTGTTGGTGCAGCAGCTGTTACTGATTGTGCTCCTTGTGATGCTGGATACTATTGTTTGGAAGGCTCGTCAGTACCTACGGGACTATGTGAGAAAGGATACTACTGCCCTACCGATATAACTAATACCTACGGCTCAGTGCCAGCTCTGATTGGTTCATATGGTTCTAGACAGGTAAAACTTACAGTTAATGTAAAATGGCTTATTTTCTTAAATTTAAAAGTACAGATCTGTTAATGAGATTTTATACTTTTCTTTTCCTTACTCATCTTCCATATAGATCAAAATTTTGTGAGGACAATTTTCCTTTTTCATCGATTGCAAAACTATAGAAAATTCAACTCATTGTGAAATTTTCCACTTAACAGAAATTTGTTTTACCCAATTAAAGAGGCTTAACTTACTGTTACTGTTTATTCAAAATTGTTGGAGATTTTTTTGTTATTGCAAAAAATTATATCATTATAGGTTTTGCCAAAAAAATTAATTGAAATGTTGATAGTATTTATACTTGTATACAGCATTTACTGAGATGACAATAATTATTCTCAGATTTTTGTCCATTCTTAAAAAAAAAGCAAAAATAAAAGTATATGAAATTTCCGAATTTACAACATATTCTGTCATTTCATTTTACAGGCCCAGTGTCCAGAAGGTACCTACACTGATGTTGAGGGTACCCCTGATCTAGCCAGTTGTAAACCCTGTAGTGCTGGATATTATTGTCCCATAGCCTCCAGTGTTGAGACCCTATGTGATAGAGGATATTACTGTGTTGCCAACTCCTCCAAACCAGAACCTTGTCCTATAGGAAGATATGGAAATGTATCTGGTACGTATCATATTGTATTAGATTTGACCTCAGTGACAGAGAGGTCTGAGTAGTTCATCTACATTATCACTAGCCTTTAAACAACAAGGTTGTAAATTCAAACCCCTTTATGACAAAATGTGTTCCCCCTCAGATCTTATTTGACTAAATTGAAGTTTTCCATCTGAAGGTTTGTGGTTTACTCCAGACATTCCACCAACAAATAATGATCTGAATACTGAAAGAGGGACAAAAGATACCAAAGGGACAGTCAAACTCATAAATCTAAAACAAACTGACAACGCCATGGCTAAAAATGAAAAAGACAAACAAACAACAGCACACATGACACAACATAGAAAACTAAAGAATAAACAACACGAACCCCACCAAAAAACTAGGGGTGATCTCAGGTGCTCCGGAATGGTAAGCAGATCCTGGTCCACATGTGGCACCCGTCGTGTTGCTTATGTGATAACAAATCCGGTAAATAGTCTAATTCGGTAGGTCACATTCATGAAAGGGAAGGGGATTGTAGTTACGACGTAGGGAACATGAAAGTGGAGTCAAATAATCATTTAATCATTCAAAGATATAGATTTCTGTATTCCCTTTTTATATGCAGTCTATTAGTTTTTCCCAATACTTTTTAAATAATGGATTAAAATGCCTTGTGAAAAAAGTTGTATTTTTAGCATCCTATTTTGGCCCCCTTTTACTGTAGAAATATTAAGTCACCTGAGGAGAAGCTGTCAATATGATTCAATGATACAGTCAAATGCTTAGTTTACCAGATATTTGCATATTCTTGTAATTTTGTGTTTTCAGGACTACCATCCCTGGAGAGCTGCCCACTCTGTGACCCTGGACAGTATTGTGATGCACCAGGTCTCCTCCAGCCCAGAGCTCCCTGTGACCCTGGTTACATCTGTATTCTAGGAGCTACCAGTTCATCACCAACAGATGGCGTCACTGGATCATTGTGTCCAGCAGGAGGATATTGTGTACTAGGTACAAAAAGTTCAAAAATATTTTGAAAAATTGTTTATTTTAATGCCAATTGTATTGTTTCATTGCTTATTGGTTTTTTATGTAAAATTTGTATGAACAAAGAAAGAGTAATGTGAAACCATTTAGAAAATACATCTGAATATTTTAAAGATGCATTCATAGGGAGTGAAAATATCAGTCAAAGTGGCTATAAGGTAACTTTTATCAAAGTAACCTCTATCAAGCCAAATCCTTTTTTTTTTTGTCACTTTCTTTTTGTCCCTTTTTTTCCTTTTTGATTATGTGTGTGTCTTGAACCTCTAGTAAAATGTCACCTCCCTTTTTAGATAATTTCTCTCTGATTCCAAATGTGATATTTAAGTCCTGGTTTGACTGTACGTTCATATAATTATAATTTTAGGTTCCTATGAAGCAGCGCCATGTCCATTAGGAACTTACAGTAATACCTCTGGAGCTGTGAATGATTATGATTGTACGGACTGTGACCAAGGATATTATTGTTCCTCCGTGGCTGGAGGTGCTCCTACAGGACAGTGCTGGGGAGGACATTTTTGTAATGGTAGTGCTAAAGTACCATACCAGTGGGAGACAGATCCAGGTAAGATTTAGGAAAAGTTTACGTAATACTGTGGATTCATTTATTTCCATGTTAATCAATTTTTTTGGATTAAAGAAGACTTCCATTTTCAAGGATTTTTGATTTTTTGGTTTTGACAATTTGCATTCAAAGCCTTTAGAAATTTTGTAATAGGTTGATCATTTGACTTAGTGGTTCACCTCTTCCCACAAAGACCACAAAATTTGGTATCCAAGTGAAGCAACAGTAGTGTTAATTATGGAAATTTTTGCGACTGGGTTCATTTTGCTATCACTTAAAATGCACCAAAATCAAAATATCTTACTTGCAAATAGTATCTAGAATGCAACAATATTGCACAATATGTAATCCCAAGCGATTGTTAATGTTAGAATTTGTCCTCCACACTAAAATGTATGTATCAAAAACATGAAACATGAAACAACAACTTGCAAAGAAATAAACTGGTGTACAACAGTTAAATTTGCCTTAAACATTCATTTTTTGGATTCTGAAAATAAGAAGATGTGGTATGATTATCAATTAAACATCTCTCCACTACAGACTAAATGATTGTAGAAGATTAGCAACTATATATTATTGTATGGCCTTCTACAATGAGAAAAGTTTATACCACATAGAAAGCTATAAAATGCCCACAAATGAAAAATGTAATACAATTCAAATGAGAAAACTAACTGCCAGATTTATGTACAAAATAGTAATGGATAGCTGCTTAACGTCCAGTGGCAAATTAAAACGCATATTCAGGACAAGAATGAGTTGATGAAATAGGATATTATCCCTGCTTTAATATGTACTAGACCGACAAACTAAGCTTGATTTTTAACATCCTAGTTGACAAGGTAACTGTCTGTAGGAAGACATATCACATTACCTTGACTCATAATTCTGACTCGGAGCTGACCAGTCTTTGCTCTTATTCTTAAATGAAATACTGTGGATTCATTCATTTTCATGGATATCAATTTGTTCGTCGATATTTAATTTCAAGGTTTTGCTGAAGTCTACCTACAAGCCTATAGAACATTCATATTTTGTCGAACATTTGATTTTGTGGTTCATCTTTACCCATGAAATCCACGAAAAACTGATATCACATAAATAAAATTAATCCATAATAATGCGTTTTCAGGTCACTTTGCTATAAATGGCTCTACAGCCCAGGAGGAGTGTGAGATAGCTACGTTCATGCCTTACCATGGTTACGCTGAATGTTTCGAGTGTCCACCTGGAGCCTACTGTCCAAATAAAGCCATGACAGAATTCTTCATTTGTCCAGCTGGAAAATACTGTGCAAACGGAACTTATGTGCCATTAGATTGTCCACCAGGAACATTTTCTGATAGGTAAATGTATAATTCAAAAGTTGCTGCAGTTAGTGCAGTTAGGACAGGCACACTTTAGGTAGATTTACGTGAATTATAAGAACAGCTAGAAAAAGTATAATACCTTATTTAGAAATCAATTTGCAAAGAACAAATTCACTTACAGCCAATATAATGATGCTTGATATATAGATGTAAGAAGGTATAGGTTGAGTCCCAATAAGACAACTCTTCATCTAAGTCACAATATGTAAAAGTAAATCATTTTAAGTCCATGACGGTCTTAAACAAGGAGCCTTGGTTCACACTGAGTCTTAAACAAGGAGCCTTGGTTCACACTGAGTCTTAAACAAGGAGCCTTGGTTCACACTGAGTCTTAAACAAGGAGCCTTGGCTCACACTGAGTCTTAAACAAGGAGCCTTGGTTCACACTGAACAGCAAGCTATAAAGAGCTCCAAAAATGACTAATGTAAAACCATTGAAACAGATAAAACCAACGGTCTAAACTATATTAAAAAACTGAGATTCTATTTTTAAGTTCTTATCAACTGTTTCAGAGTGCAAATAATGATTTAAGGGTTGGAGATATTGACCGCAAGCATGATTAAAGTTACTTATTTCTTGAAAATGAGCATTTAATACATTAACATTGGTATCAACACTCTAAAGTTATCATAAATATTCTTATAAGAAATGTAGAGTTAGAAAGTTTTACAATGAAAATAATGCAAGATTTATAATTTAATAACATTGCCAAAATTTTTCATATAAAATTTGAATTTCAGAGAGAATATGACAGACATTTTTAATTGTACCGACTGTCCAGCTGGGTCATTTTGTCAGGATCGTGGTTCTGTGAATGTAACGGGGCCATGTAAAGCTGGCCACATTTGTTACGGAAACGCCCTGTCGGATGATCCTGTATATAACAATGATACAGCTGGAAATAAGACAATAATTACATATGGAGACTCTTGTCATCCTGGATACTACTGTCTGGCTGGTACTGCAGTGATGACACCATGTCCGAGAGGGACATATAACCCTGACAGAGGCGGCACGTCAGAGGCAGCAGCATGTCTACCATGTGATCCTGGGACATATTGTAACGACACAGCACTCACTGATGTTTCTGGTAAGTGGCAGTTTCTGTTTGTCAGGAATTCATGTGTTCTTTTTATATTATGATGTCAAAATTTTACGGGAACTTGTGTGATGTCCAGTAATGGAGGACAAATAGCATAAAGGTGTATTGTAGTCATTAAAATTTAAAAACAATAATACAAATTATTTTTCATCCCTAAATTAGCCTCAATGTGAAGAAATGTGACCTAATGTGAAATCAACATTGCAGTAAAAATAACTTTAATAATATTTTTGCTGAATAAGGACAACAGTTAATTAATTACTGTAAAAAATCTAACTTTAGAAAGCTTGATATTCTATTTTGTGACTGGTGCAAATAACTAATTATTTTGCAAAAGAAAAAGAAAACTATATTAAGTAAATATTAATTTCATAATGTGGAATTTCATTTGTCTTTTCACAGGTGATTGTGATGCTGGATATTATTGCACAACAGGATCGTGGATTCCTGACCCAGTTAACAGTACCGAGGGTGACATCTGTCCACTATATCACATCTGTCCAACAGGAAGTGATGCACCACAACAATGTGCCATTGGTTACTATGCCAACAACACTGGTCTATCTGTGTGTACCTTGTGTATAGCAGGATACATGTGTTATCCAGGTGTTGCACCACAAATATGTCCACAAGGTAAGATGTGTTTCTATGACAACAATACCTGTCTGTGCTGGTTTGACTTTAACTACACAGGCAGCTGGTACTAATTGTTATCAATAATGTTAACAATTTTGTTAAATTAAAATATAAGTTTGGCATAATTTTCTCTAAAAAGCTTAATCTCCAGAAGTTTAGATTTGATTTTATTAAAAAATGTTGATGTTGTGGTAAAAATTAGAATTTTTTTGCATGTATAATTTTTTGAATTATTGGTGAGGGACAACAATGTGTGATATTCTCTAATTTTTGTGTTATTTTCACATTTCCTGACTGGTGTGAGAAAAATATTTCTCCTCACTAGTGTAAAATCTGTTCTGTGCAAATGATAGGTTGAAATTTAATTGTGACATTAAATTTTCTTGATTTCCTTTGAATTTTCTTATTGTCACGTCATGAAAAAAGGCGACAATGTCTGATGACGTCACATCAAATGTACACAACTTTCCTCAATTCTTTGAGAAGGAAGGAAAAAAATCATTAGAGAAACAAATTCCTCCACTGTAACTGGTGTATTACAATATTTCTCCACTCTCAACAGTTAAATTTTAAGCCTCACACTTTAAATATTAAAATTTAACTGTCTTGAGTCGATAAATCTCGTAATACACTTGTTGCAGTTGTGGAATCTATATTTACGATATCAGGATATGCAAGTTTTAATTTTGCAAAAAATCTTTCCTGTTGTAATTTTTCGCAGAACGAAAACATAACAAAAACTTTGAAATTTATTTGTATTTCATTTGATGTTTAAATAAATAATTTCAGGATATTACTGCCCAGCTAGTACAAACGCCCAACAATTACGTCAACCCAAGGCCTGTCCTGTGGCGACCTATGGTAATCGTGAAGGTCTGGAGGCGGACACAGACTGTACAACATGTGATGGAGGATATTACTGTGAAACCACAGGTAGGTTTTACTATATTACTGTGAAACCACAGGTAGGTTTTACTAATGACTATAGATTCATTCACTGTAATAAATACGGCAAATTTCACAAGAAGTAAATTTCTTATGTCACACCAAGTTTTACTCTTGTCTGTCTGTACTACCGAAAGTAGTTTCCGTTCTCTAATTTTAGTTTGCCTCAATCCATTGTTATGCTATCAGGGGCATTATCTATGTCATTGCCTCAATCCATTGTTATGCCATCAGGGGCATTATCTTTGTCATTGCCTCAATCCATTGTTATGCCATCAGGGGCATTATCTTTGTCATTGCCTCAATCCATTGTTATGCCATCAGGGCATTACCTTTGTCATTGCCTCAATCCATTGTAATGCCATCAGGGGCATTATCTTTGTCATTGCCTCAATCCATTGTAATGCCATCAGGGGCATTATCTTTGTCATTGCCTCAATCCATTGTAATGCCATCAGGGGCATTATCTTTGTCATTGCCTCAATCCATTGTAATGCCATCAGGGGCATTATCTTTGTCATTGCCTCAATCCATTGTAATGCCATCAGGGGCATTATCTTTGTCATTGCCTCAATCCATTGTTATGCCATCAGGGGCATTACCTTTGTCATTGCCTCAATCCATTGTTATGCCATCAGGGGCATTATCTTTGTCATTGCCTCAATCCATTGTTATGCCATCAGGGCATTATCTTTGTCATTGTCTCAATTCATTTTTATGCCATCAGGGGCATTATCTTTGTCATTGCCTCAATCCATTGTTATGCCATCAGGGGCATTATCTTTGTCATTGCCTCAATCCATTGTAATGCCATCAGGGGCATTATCTTTGTCATTGCCTCAATCCATTGTAATGCCATCAGGGGCATTATCTTTGTCATTGCCTCAATCCATTGTAATGCCATCAGGGGCATTATCTTTGTCATTGCCTCAATCCATTGTTATGCCATCAGGGGCATTATCTTTGTCATTGCCTCAATCCATTGTTATGCCATCAGGGGCATTATCTTTGTCATTGCCTCAATCCATTGTAATGCCATCAGGGGCATTATCTTTGTCATTGCCTCAATCCATTGTAATGCCATCAGGGGCATTATCTTTGTCATTACCTCAATCCATTGTTATGCCATCAGGGGCATTATCTTTGTCATTGCCTCAATCCATTGTAATGCCATCAGGGGCATTATCTTTGTCATTACCTCAATCCATTGTTATGCCATCAGGGGCATTATCTTTGTCATTGCCTCAATCCATTGTTATGCCATCAGGGGCATTATCTTTGTCATTGCCTCAATCCATTGTAATGCCATCAGGGGCATTATCTTTGTCATTGCCTCAATCCATTGTAATGCCATCAGGGGCATTATCTTTGTCATTACCTCAATCCATTGTTATGCCATCAGGGGCATTATCTTTGTCATTGCCTCAATCCATTGTTATGCCATCAGGGGCATTATCTTTGTCATTGCCTCAATCCATTGTAATGCCATCAGGGGCATTATCTTTGTCATTGCCTCAATCCATTGTAATGCCATCAGGGGCATTATCTTTGTCATTGCCTCAATCCATTGTAATGCCATCAGGGGCATTATCTTTGTCATTGCCTCAATCCATTGTAATGCCATCAGGGGCATTATCTTTGTCATTACCTCAATCCATTGTTATGCCATCAGGGGCATTATCTTTGTCATTGCCTCAATCCATTGTTATGCCATCAGGGGCATTATCTTTGTCATTACCTCAATCCATTGTTATACCATCAGGGGCATTATCTTTGTCATTGCCTCAATCCATTGTAATGCCATCAGGGGCATTATCTTTGTCATTACCTCAATCCATTGTTATGCCATCAGGGGCATTATCTTTGTCATTGCCTCAATCCATTGTTATGCCATCAGGGGCATTATCTTTGTCATTACCTCAATCCATTGTTATGCCATCAGGGGCATTATCTTTGTCATTGCCTCAATCCATTGTTATGCCATCAGGGGCATTATCTTTGTCATTGCCTCAATCCATTGTTATACCATCAGGGGCATTATCTTTGTCATTGCCTCAATCCATTGTTATGCCATCAGGGGCATTATCTTTGTCATTGCCTCAATCCATTGTTATGCCATCAGGGGCATTATCTTTGTCATTGCCTCAATCCATTGTTATGCCATCAGGGGCATTATCTTTGTCATTGCCTCAATCCATTGTTATGCCATCAGGGGCATTATCTTTGTCATTGCCTCAATCCATTGTTATACCATCAGGGGCATTATCTTTGTCATTGCCTCAATCCATTGTTATGCCATCAGGGGCATTATCTTTGTCATTGCCTCAATCCATTGTTATGCCATCAGGGGCATTATCTTTGTCATTGCCTCAATCCATTGTTATGCCATCAGGGGCATTATCTTTGTCATTGCCTCAATCCATTGTTATGCCATCAGGGGCATTATCTTTGTCATTGCCTCAATCCATTGTTATGCCATCAGGGGCATTATCTTTGTCATTACCTCAATCCATTGTTATGCCATCAGGGGCATTATCTTTGTCATTGCCTCAATCCATTGTTATACCATCAGGGGCATTATCTTTGTCATTGCCTCAATCCATTGTTATGCCATCAGGGGCATTATCTTTGTCATTGCCTCAATCCATTGTTATGCCATCAGGGGCATTATCTTTGTCATTGCCTCAATCCATTGTTATGCCATCAGGGGCATTATCTTTGTCATTGCCTCAATCCATTGTTATGCCATCAGGGGCATTATCTTTGTCATTACCTCAATCCATTGTTATGCCATCAGGGGCATTATCTTTGTCATTGCCTCAATCCATTGTTATGCCATCAGGGGCATTATCTTTGTCATTGCCTCAATCCATTGTTATGCCATCAGGGGCATTATCTTTGTCATTGCCTCAATCCATTGTTATGCCATCAGGGGCATTATCTTTGTCATTGCCTCAATCCATTGTTATGCCATCAGGGGCATTATCTTTGTCATTACCTCAATCCATTGTTATGCCATCAGGGGCATTATCTTTGTCATTGCCTCAATCCATTGTTATGCCATCAGGGGCATTATCTTTGTCATTGCCTCAATCCATTGTTATGCCATCAGGGGCATTATCTTTGTCATTGCCTCAATCCATTGTAATGCCATCAGGGGCATTATCTTTGTCATTGCCTCAATCCATTGTTATGCCATCAGGGGCATTATCTTTGTCATTGCCTCAATCCATTGTTATGCCATCAGGGGCATTATCTTTGTCATTGCCTCAATCCATTGTTATGCCATCAGGGGCATTATCTTTGTCATTGCCTCAATCCATTGTAATGCCATCAGGGGCATTATCTTTGTCATTACCTCAATCCATTGTTATGCCATCAGGGGCATTATCTTTGTCATTGCCTCAATCCATTGTTATGCCATCAGGGGCATTATCTTTGTCATTGCCTCAATCCATTGTTATGCCATCAGGGGCATTATCTTTGTCATTGCCTCAATCCATTGTAATGCCATCAGGGGCATTATCTTTGTCATTACCTCAATCCATTGTTATGCCATCAGGGGCATTATCTTTGTCATTGCCTCAATCCATTGTTATGCCATCAGGGGCATTATCTTTGTCATTGCCTCAATCCATTGTTATGCCATCAGGGGCATTATCTTTGTCATTACCTCAATCCATTGTTATGCCATCAGGGGCATTATCTTTGTCATTGCCTCAATCCATTGTTATGCCATCAGGGGCATTATCTTTGTCATTACCTCAATCCATTGTTATGCCATCAGGGGCATTATCTTTGTCATTGCCTCAATCCATTGTTATGCCATCAGGGGCATTATCTTTGTCATTACCTCAATCCATTGTTATGCCATCAGGGGCATTATCTTTGTCATTGCCTCAATCCATTGTTATGCCATCAGGGGCATTATCTTTGTCATTACCTCAATCCATTGTTATGCCATCAGGGGCATTATCTTTGTCATTGCCTCAATCCATTGTTATGCCATCAGGGGCATTATCTTTGTCATTGCCTCAATCCATTGTTATGCCATCAGGGGCATTATCTTTGTCATTGCCTCAATCCATTGTTATGCCATCAGGGGCATTATCTTTGTCATATATTTCATTATTTGTTATTATATTAGAGTAGGATTACAGAACAAGAAAATTCAGTGACATAAGCATTTAGCATAAGAATGACAAAATTGAATATAGCAAAAATTAAACAGTCTTGAAATCTTGACAGTTTATCGTATTTCTATATTTTCTTCAAATACATTATAAACTTGTTGAACGTTGACAATGAATTATATGAAATACAGTATTTTTTTTTAAAACCATTGCATATTTTTGATTCTATGTTTTATTTTTTCCATAGCTCTCACCAATGTAACAGGTCCTATACAAGCAGGACACTTCTCACAATATGGATCAGGAGTGTCCACCCCTGGTGACGACCCTGGAATCATTTCTGGCGTTTGTCCAAAAGGTCATTATTGTCCTGAGCAGAGTTCTCTACCAACATCCTGTCCAGCCGGAACTTATGGGTAAGTACATCACAAAGGTTACCATAGTGATTATTGTTGAATAATTTCTATTACTTATTTTGTCTTGAACAAAAATATATCCAGTAAAATGTTGTTGATTTTCTTTGTGTATCTATTGTGATGACCTTGGTTGTCCTTCAAAACATAATTTTCATTACTATGGATTCTGTATTTTTCTCAGAATTCCAACTTTTTTATTTTATTTTATTTGCAAAACTGATTAACAGTTATTTGTAAAAAAAATGTATCTAAACTGATTTATGGCTGCATTAGATAATACAACTTTTTCTAAATCAATGAAAATAAATGAATCAAATGCTGTTTAGTTTTTAGGGTTGTGGCTAATATTTACAGAGCTGGTCATACTTCAATGGTTGACGAAATACTCATTAAATTGCTAACTACAGACTGTAAACTAGTGTCAAACTATACATTCAATATTTCAAAAATCAGAACTCAGTTACTTTCTCATTGTGATATTTAAATAATCTTGTTATAAAATGTTCTTGAAGTATTAATTTCATATTTTCTATATTAGCGCAAATTATAGATATTAATTGACAGTGCTTCGTAAGCCTTTGAAGGCTGGCTGATTGACTTTGTATCAATGTATGTAAAATAAATGTTATATCAGGTTGCACTATAAATTAAATTATATATATATCAAGTG
The DNA here is from genome assembly GCF_963676685.1 of Mytilus edulis. Taxonomy (NCBI): domain Eukaryota; kingdom Metazoa; phylum Mollusca; class Bivalvia; order Mytilida; family Mytilidae; genus Mytilus; species Mytilus edulis. The sequence continues at coordinate 25,432,777 of NC_092357.1, read as the reverse complement.
TTCAAGTTTTATTAAACTCTGAGTCAATCTAATTCAAAAAGGATATATTTTATTCTCATTGAAGGGTTATTGGATAACATCTTTGAAATCATTGAGAACAAGCTAAAAATTAATAATAGGTTGTTAATTATAAAATCTCCTTCCCTCACATTTAATTTAGGACCAGCCTTACTTTTTTCATTATTACAGATTTTCGATCAAGCTACAATCTGAGGCTGCCTGTACAAGTTGTGATGGAGGATACTATTGTCCCAGTCAGAACATGACCGACAAAGGACCACAGTGTACTGCTGGGTACTATTGTAGCGCTAAATCACCTGAACCAACACCTGTCAATGAAACCTTTGGAGATATATGTCCTGCAGGTATGTCAAACAAATATCACTCTAGCTATTTATATAAGAATGTATAGACTTGGTGCAGATTTTAGATGGAAAAAAATGAGACTGGTTTATATCTATTAAAATAAGCTCCCTTTAGTTTTTCATAAATTTGTAATATGACATTGAGGAGTTATTGTACTTGATACATTAAAAAAGGAACATGCATATCATGCCTTCATTATGGGATATAACTGATGAGACAAGTTTATTAAATGTACACTAAAAAAACCCAGGTCTATCTAATTGACAATAATTAGGTAGATACTTAAGGAAGTCATATATTCCCTTCATACACAAACATGACCATGTTTTGAATCAGTGGCATTTCAAACAATCATTATCTTTAGGTCCTGCTTTTGAATTTTTTGTTTAATGCACTTCACTTTTTTTAAATTGTCAGATATAGTAATTGGCCCAATGCATCTCGGGAACAACAGTTTTCTATATTTAAAATATTATATTATTCTTTATAAAATAAATCAAAAGTAGGAATAATGCATTTAGAAACACTGTACTACACCAACCAGACAGGAATGTCAGTATGTTACATTATACCATTGATCTATTTTACTTTCAGGATCCTACTGTGAGATTGGATCACAAGGTCACACGCCATGCCCAGCAGGGTACTGCACCAACCAGACAGGAATGGCATCATGTTACATTATACCATTGATCTATTTTACTTTCAGGATCCTACTGTGAGATTGGATCACAAGGTCCCACGCCATGCCCAGCAGGGTACTATACCAAGCAGACAGGAATGTCAGCATGTTACATTATACCATTGATCTATTTTACTTTCAGGATCCTACTGTGAGATTGGATCACAGGGTCCCACGCCATGCCCAGCAGGGTACTACACCAACCAGACAGGAATGGCATCATGTTACATTATACCATTGATCTATTTTACTTTCAGGATCCTACTGTGAGATTGGATCACAAGGTCCTACACCATGCCCAGCAGGGTACTACACCAACCCGACAGGAATGTCAGCATGTTACATTATACCATTAATCTATTTTACTTTCAGGATCCTACTGTGAGATTGGATCTCAGGGTCCCACGCCATGCCCAGCAGGGTACTACACCAACCAGACAGGAATGGCATCATGTTACATTATACCATTGATCTATTTTACTTTCAGGATCCTACTGTGAGATTGGATCACAAGGTCCTACACCATGCCCAGCAGGGTACTACACCAATCAGACAGGAATGGCATCATGTTACAATTGTCCAGTCGGACACTATTGCTTAGTCGGTACATCAAGTCCAGAACCTTGTCCCATGGGATACTGGTGTCCTATCAATTCAGAGCTACCATATGCAAATCCATGTCCTACAGGGAAATACAATAACAACACTGGACAGGATCAGGCTACAGATTGTACTGCTTGTCCACCAGGGTGAGTACAGGATTGTGATGATTTTATATAAGAATTCAAGATGATGTGAGGAATATATGAATGAGACAGAAACTTAATGACAAAAACAAAATGGTCAAGTAGTGCATCTACTGTTTAACTTACCTGTCAACACAGAGTTTTCGGTTGAAATCTCATAATCAGCAGGTGTGTCTGACTCCAGTCTTAAGGATGTTTGCAAACTCTATTTTTTGATTTTCTGTCAGATTTTCGGAATCCTCTGGTTTATCCAGGTATTGTCAATGAAAAAAATTTGCCCACTAACCCTTACTTTTCTTTTCATAATTTTATAACATAAAGTTTAAGAAGCCATATTTCAAAATTTTATAAAATTCTTGTTACTTTTTCATAGTTTTTGAAATGAATAAGGTGCCAATGTTAAATATATGAAAAACCTAGAGAGAATTATTTCCCTCCATATTTTCAATGGCTTATATCTCGAAAACAAGCACATGGACCCTCCATTTTTTTCTACTGTTTAAGGTTCATGTGGACCCTATGGTTAAAATGGCCGTATTTTCACCTCAAAATTTTCTCTGAGTACAGGCAAACCTGTGCATCTGGAAAAGTTTTAAGGCATAGCATGCCCTAGATAAATAGAATTCAAATGCATTGTATGATTTAGAAAATTCATAACTTAACTGGATTTTGCCGTACACTTTTTTTGTGATAAAATTAACAAACAGTTGAGTTTACCTTGAAATGGTCCACTCAGGTACACAGTTTAAATAACCAATTATTGTCAGGTATCTATTGTCCATCTAATGTCCATGTCAATTAAAAATGCTCACTTTAATTTTTACCTGTGGGGAAGTTCTCAAACCTGTTTCCCAACTTAGTTTATTTTGGCACCTTCTGGAGGAATGAAAAAAAGTGCATGGCAAAATCCTGGTAAGTTTTTATTTTTCTAAATCATAAAACATATTTAAAATTCATTTATCTAGGGCATGCTATGCCTTAATTGTTTTACAGATGCGCAGGTTTGTCTGTACTCAGAGTAACTTTTGAGGTGAAAATACGGCCATTTTAGCCATAGGGTCCACATGAACCTTAAGTTACTTTATTTATATACTATCAATTTATAATAGTCTTTTAAAAAGCTTGTTATTTTTTAACAGAGGAGCGAACATCCTTAATTGGCTAGGGCTGTCTGTTTTCCTGTCAATGATCGTTGTTTCTATATGTGATCTATGGCTCTTCCTCCACAAATAAAAAATAGCCATCATGCTATATCAAAGATGGCTAAAGGTGGTGTTGAATACCAATTTCAATAAAGAACTGAAGGTCAACAATCTGTCTTGAAATATCTACGTATACAAAATGTAAAACTCCTTATGGGTCTAATACTAGTATAGGTGGTTATTATGATGTTAGGTTAAAACTCCATAGATGTATTGATTTTCACAATGACATGTATACAAATTCTTGCAAATTAAAAAATGCTGAGCTAGTGTTTTAATAATTTGAATGTATAAAGAATTATATTGAATATAGTGTTTTAAGCCAAAAACAAATTTTAAGAATTATGACATAAGCATTATGAGTTGGAAATATTTATGAAGTTTCTTAATTTTGTTTACCACAGATATTACTGTGAAACACAAGGACTTGCCATGCCAACAGGGGAATGTAATGGAGGATGGTATTGTATAGAAGGATCAGAGTTTGCAGAACCTAATGTGGTGGCCCAAGGAGGGGAGTGTCAGGCAGGCAACTTCTGTCCTAATGGTAGTTCTACACAGACACCTTGTACACCAGGATACTATTGTGACAATAATGGTAATATGTCTTGCCTTCTTGCCCATCTTTGACAATAGTTGTAAATTTCTTGTATTCTTGCAAATCTTTGACAACAAAGTTAAATTAGACGATGAATTGAATATTTTGTAACACTGCATGACCATTTGAAAGTAGCTGGACAATTTAAAATCATTTTAGTCAATTATGAGGAAAAAAAGGTAAAACAACATTTGGTTTAAAAACTAAAGGTTTCAACAATATAATAACAATAGAATTATAATTCCATGTGCTCACAAAATTTAATTTTGCAGATGCAGGACATTTTATGACGAATAAAATGATTTGTATTTCAGGTTTATCCAATGAGACTGGTCTGTGTTCAGCAGGATATTATTGTAATGGGGGATCTTCTACACCAACACCAGTAGGTCAGGCTTATGGTAAGTATTTGTTTTATTGTTTGTTTAAGCTAGACAACATAGTCCAGACCATACAACATTTTGTTTTTGTACCTGTTATCTGGACCATGTATTCTTTGTTTGTCTTTGTTTCTATATCTGATTTGGAAAGTACTTTTGATTACACCATAACCTGTGAGCCAGATTTATTGAAATTACATCAAATATTTTCCACTCTCACCTATTTCCTCAGGCGTGCATTAATAACCAGCTATATATGAGGATCTTTTTTGTCAAGACATGTTGAAAGTCAATGCTAGTTTAGGTAAACCATTGTATTTTGTAAATTAGGGTGAAATTGGTGTATTTGACAGTGGCTTCTAGGATAATTGATATTTCTGAAAAATTGATTCTTAAAGTTCATAAAGGAGAATTCATGAAAATACTGTTGACTATTAGCAACAGCTGTACTGGCTATCATACAAAATATTTATTTTTTTTAAATAATTTAATTCAACTCTATGCTAAAGTATGATATTCAATTTATCAAATGTCATTCTTATAGATCCTATATTAACATTATATAGTAATATTTTTTTCCATAAATTCCAGGTGATGTATGCCCAATGGGTCAGTATTGTCCTATTGGTAGTCCAAGTGGTACTAACTGTCCCCCAGGGACTTACCTTAATACAACAGGGAGTACAGACCTCTCTGACTGTCATACCTGTCTACAAGGGTATTACTGTGCTGGGTATGGAAACCCTGCAGCATCAGGACCATGTACTGTGGGATATTATTGTCCTACTGGAATGAATATCACAACACCAGGAGAATACACATGTCCTCAAGGTATGTTGCGATATATTGCCTTTAGATTGTTATAAAAAAATCAATAACAGGCTTCACACTCATGCAGTGGTATTCTATTACATAAATAATATACATGCAGGCACAATTTTACTGAATGAGTGAATATATATAAAGTAGCAAAAAGTCAACTCCTAAATGAAAAATATGGAGTATTTGTTCAGGGAACAACACACAGAAATATACTGAAAATAGAAGCAGACATAAACTTCTCCTTGGAGCTTTTTTAGAAGCCTGGAATCTTAGGGGTACAAAATTAGCAACAAAGCCACTCACTTTACATTCTGTAGTGACACCTGTTTGATCATCATATACAATAAGAAAGTAAAAATTACTTAGTAGAAAAAAAGAACAAAAAATGAAATGTTATGGGCTTAAATATTATTCTGTAATTATAGGCCATTACTGCCCAGAAGGAAGCCATCAGCCAATCAGATGTGATTCAGGAACTTATCAAGATGAGACTGAACAGGGAACCTGTAAAGTATGTCCTACTGGTTACTTCTGTGACAATGTCAAAGCACCAGTAGTATTGTATAACAGTTCTGTTTGTCTAGAAGGTTGGTAAAATGATTTCTGTTAAAAAACCCTTAAAAAAAGTATTTTACTGGTACTATTTTTATCTGATGCATTTTTGCCATAGACCTAGTAATTCACTTTTTACACAAATGATTTTTAAAATTCAGCTAGACTGTTTTCAAAATAAATAAGCCCCAAAGAAAATATTTTTGATGGATTCTTGATCAACACCTATTACTTTTTATTAATAGCGTTAAATTTTAACCTTTATATCATTGGTTGTTATTGCAAACTTTTTATATCAAAATATTTGATCAAAGCAATGTTAATCACAGTAACTTTATTCATTGAAAGAATGATGTAGGTCAATATTCCCTATTATTTTAATTTCAGGCTATTACTGTCCAAATGGTACTAAGTATGACAATGAGTACCCTTGTCCCACTGGAACATACAGTAACTACACAGGTCTACAAACGGAGTCTGACTGTCTCTTGTGTCCTGGTGGATATTATTGTGATTTACAAGCCCAGACAGATTATTCCAAGATTTGTTCTGCAGGGTAGGTGTTCAAGAACTATACCATGTGACTTGTCCCTGATATATACTCCCACAAAAAGCCACAAGTTACCTCTGTCCCACAATAACAAAAATGTCCCACAATAACAGAAAGGAACTACACATGTCTACAGATGGAGTTAGATGGTTTTATTGAAGTTTTATAGTGTTCACAGTGTTATATTGAAGCACCATGACAAATCTTGCAAGCATTTACTTGTTTTAATTAATGAGACTGTTCACAATGACAACTCTTGCATGCATAACTTATTTTTAAAGATTAAACAGAATGAATAACATAGCTGACTGTTTTATTGCTCTAATGATGATATCTAAATCCAAATGTCATTTTTCAGATACTACTGCCGACAAGGGGCAATGACTGGAACACCTAACCAAGGAACAGATGCTGATGAATGTCCAGCTGGTCACTATTGTCCAATCCAGACCACTGAACCGGTCAAATGTCCAAAAGGAACATACTCAAACATGACCAAACTGATTGCAGAAAGTGAATGTGTCAACTGTACTGCAGGTAATGTCTTATTATATCCCAACTCATTGATTGGCTGGTATGCTACAAAATTAGATAAAATTAAACATTAAGGTGGTACCCAACACTTTCACTAAAATTAATTTGGCTCGTTTAATTTTTATAAAATTTTGTCAAAGTATTTACTTCGACACTTAAACAAAAATATAAAAATTAAAAATTTTTTGAACCAACCGTTTTGCCAGAAAAATTACACTGGTTATATAGCAATTTGACAAACACCAATTTTGATCATTGAGAAGCTTAATATTCCTTTTACAACACAACATAATTAAACGTTTAGCTGACTTTACAGAGTTATCTCCCTGTAGTGTTAGGTACCACCTTAAAGAATAAAAAGATGTCAACTCAACAACACCACAAACTGATATAGTTTATGCTTCTGTGACTTCATGATTTGAAACAAGATAATCAATTTTAGATTTCCAAAAGGCCTGAGTAAGCCTATCAAAATCAGTGGTGATATTTACAGAAAAGCTATTCCAAGAATTCAAGATATAGAAAATTATTTAATTACATAATGACAGAAAAAACACTCTTTAGTTTTAATTGTTGTTTGATCTTGAAATGAATATGATTTAATATCTAAATTCTTTGATTAGCTGTTCTTTCTATTACAATTTTGGCCATGGCCTTTTTAATCAAGTAAAACAAAATCTAAGGAATTTTATCATATTTTTGGCATTCTCAATTCATTTGTGATGCAACTAATCAACACACATTATTATCTGATTAATTAAACAAGAGCAACCATTAGTTTTTTACTTTAATGAAAAATCACTATTTCATTGCATTCATATATTTCAGGTTACTATTGTGGACAGCTTGCTTTACTAGATCCAGAGGGTTTCTGTCAGGAGAGATACTATTGTCCTGAAAGTTCTGACCTGGCTACATTCCTGGACTGTCCAATGGGTGCCTACTGTCCAACAGGAAGTGCTGTACCCACACTGTGTCCAAATGGTATGAAATAATAATTTGGCTTGCATAGAAATAAAATACTTTGTTCTTTTTTTTAATTATCATGTAACATGTTTCCTCTCCATGCTTTTTAGTCTATAAGTGAAAGGCGGAAGGAACTTTTTCTAGAAACCATGATTGAGCTTTTATTTTTCAGGAATTTCTGAATTGACATCTATAGGGAATCAGGAATTCAGAATGACACTGTATTTAATTTTTTTAGGAACCTACTCAAATGCAACCAACTTGAAGATGAGTTCTGAATGTACAATTTGTCCAGGTGGTTATTATTGTGAAACAGAGGGACTCATAATACCAACAGGATTGTGTGGAGAAGGTAGGAGAATTATCTTCTCATAGTTTATCTATTGCAAACCAAATGAAAGTTTTCTACAGAGTTATCTCCTCTTGGTTAAGGTATTCAAACCTTTGTCTGTTCTATCGTCCCATTGAATAAATCCAATAGCTATTGTTCCCTGTGTATTTTATTCTCAGGGACCTTTAAATGTCTTCTAAGAAAGAGAAATCGATCACTCATTGATTAATTTACCTGAGTAAAAACTTTTAAGTTGATGAAAATGCATATATATATATTAACTCACAAACTGCATATGATGTAGTATTTATTCAATATCAATAATATTTTGATATATTCAATGAATTTTGTTATGGCCCTGCAACGAAGTTGTCGGTGCCATATAGTGTTACCCTTGTCCGTAATACAGTCATTCCATAATTCCGTCATTCTGTCATTCCGCCATTCTGTCATTCCGCAACAAACCATTATTCAGACTTTTTTCTAAATGCCTTCTGATATTGGGCAGATTTTTGGTATGTGAGTTAACCATGATGAGTTATGGATTGAGTTCAAGTTTTGTTCCGCTCAGCTAATTTTTGCCGAAATTACGGGCTATGGACTTTGATAAATTGTTGAAAATCACAGTTATACAGACTTTTTTTAAAACGCTTTCAGATATTGGGCTGATTTTTGGCATGTGAGTTTAACCATGATGAGTTACAGATGAAGTTTAAGTTATGTTCTGCTCGGCTAATATTTGCCGAAATTATGGGCTATGGACTTTGATAAATTGTTGAAATCACAGTTATACAGACTGATTTTTGATATGTGAGACTACCATCATGTTTGTGTCCACATGTGTTATTGAAATTGCAGATTTTTCAACTTTTTGAGACGGGGCCATTCATGTCACTTTGACACATCTAGTTTATACATATATTGATAATATCTGAATACTGTTTGAAAGACTTTTTTTCTTATTTTTACATGTATATTACAGGTTTAACCCTCTAACCTCATACTTTTGTTTATTTTCAGGATACTATTGTCCAGATGGAACCATACAAAAAGAACCACCATTGACCTTCTGTCCAGTAGGAAATTACTGTCCAACAGGTGTCTCCCAACCTATACCATGTAGAAATCAGACAGAGGTATGTATAGTAAGAATGTGCTATGTCAAACCTTTCTTTTCTTGTCGTGAAGGGAGGTGTACTAAGAAGAACGAAGAATGGAAAAATTGCTTGTATATTGCTGGGTAACCAATTGCCATGAAACAATAAATAGTGGGCTTCAAGCACAAAACACATGAAATGAAAACAGCATATGCTATATATTTTTTATTCATTTAAGTCCTTGGTTTAGTAACATGGCTGATATCAGGACTTATTTTGGAAGCTGTTGTGACATTCATTATAACAACTTTTTTCTTCAGAATAACCACACCCATGCCATTGAATGCTACCCATGTCCAGCAGGATTCTACTGTGCCATCTCAGGCCAAAGTGAGATCTGCCCTGCAGGATACTACTGCCCTGCTGGCACTGGATTGGACTGGAAGAGCTGCCCAAGAGGAACATACAGTAATGTACTAGGACTATACGATGAAAGCCAATGTAAACCATGTCCTGCTGGGCAATTTTGTGATGGGGAACATCTTACAACACCTTCAGGTAAAACATAGGGAGTTTTTCAAATACTTTTTTGTGGTAGAGGAATTTGTAATGGGAATATATACCACTAATTTTTGGGCTTGAAAAAGTTTTTTGAGAAAAAATCCACAATAATTCCATTTTCTGTAAAAGATTCTCAAGTATTTAAACTTATAGTTTCACCCTCCTCATGAAAACATCGAAAAAATAATAACACAGGATAAATAATTAACCCACAGTATACACTTATTATTATGTGTATTTATATTGAACAAGATGATTATGAAATTTGTTAACACTTCGATAGCTGGTACAAATAATTCAACTTAGATGATGTTCAAAATTATATTTGCTTTAATATTTCAGGTGATTGTTCTGCTGGTCATTGGTGTATGCAGGGAATAGACAGAGATTATCCAAATGGTCTTAACCAATCTAGTCTGCTCAACAACACATGTTATGATGACAGAGAGCTCGGATATGGTGGTATTTGTTTCCGTGGTCACTACTGTCCAATGGCAACATCTTATCCAATCGTTTGTGACAATGGAACTTATGCAAATGTAGAAGGCTTATCATCATGTGATCAGTGTCCAATGGGTAAGATTTTATCTGTACATGACCTATAACAGTATTTTCTGCATTCTTGATGCATTTCCTCGAGAAAAAAAAAAAAAAGCGTAGCGAACAGGCTGAAGAACTTCACAATGTATTTAGCAGCTGAAAGATGATATCTTTATGCCAAAAAAATTGATAATCTGTTTAAAGTACAGTTTCTGGTTTTCACTCCTGAACAATTTTATGTTTGTTGACCGATGACAAAGATGACATTTCAAAGTTATGATATGAGAATAATCGAGCAACTGAGCAGTGAGATAAAGGTGCAAGGAAATATCATTATGTTAATTATTTTTTCAGGTTATTATTGCCCACAAGGAACAGCCAATTATACTGATTACCCATGCCCTACTGGTCACTACTGTCCTGTTAGTACCAAGAACTGGAACCAGTATCCATGTAACTCGGGAACATTTAACAACCAAACAATGAGAACTGCTAGTGGAGACTGTCTAAGTTGTACAGGTAGGTCAACACATTATTAAAATCAAGTCTAGAAAACCTCATTAAATTTAAGCAAGCTTTAAGCCAGAAATTATGTAGAATTTGTAAATAAACTGCATATTTGTGGAGGTATAAATATCTTAGTATTTGTCTTGCTGACTTTGAATGTTTTACATAGTTTATACATGTTTACATATTGCCATTTTATTTTCAACCTTCAAAATTACAAACAGTGAGTTATATCTTGATGTTAACTATTTATAAAAGATCTTCATTCTGTTATTAACAATCTCAAGCTGGAGTTTTGGAACAGGTTTACTTTTTATTATGAAGTTGAGATATCTAAAGCTGATATACCCAAATTCATACTGAAAGAATTTGACCTCCCTAGCAGGTGACAGGTTCAAATTGGACTTTCCCCCTTATGACTGTTGTCTTGGCCTGAATGAAATCTTTTAATTGATTTTCCTTTTTTCAGGAGGATATTACTGTGGACAGACTGGTTTATCTGAACCATCTGGTCCCTGTGCTGCAGGATTTTATTGTGATGGTGGCTCCATTGTTGACATGCCATCTGGTGCTGGTGGGAACCATTGCACTGCAGGGTACTATTGTCCTGAAGCCTCAGCTTTTGCTGTAGCATGTGACCCAGGTTATTACTGTGCTAATGACAGACTTAACGAAACATCTGGAAAATGTAATCCTGGATATTACTGTACCAGTCTTGCTACTGTAGCTAATCCTATTGATGGAACAACAGGTAACCAGTTCATTTCTTAAACTGCTAATTTATATGGCGGTGTTCATGTGAAGTATAGATTCATAGGTATACAAGTAAATTTTAAAAACATTGTTTCAAATTTTTCTTATCATCCAGTTTTTTTTTTAAACAGAATAGATTAGAAATGAGGAATCTAAGTAGGAGAGGGGAATTAATACCTTTTTCATTTATTTTCTGTAGTTGTAACGCCTCATTTTGTGGTTAGGGAATTTCATTGGTAGCCAGAATGGAGTAGATTGAATTGTAAATGGCATAATAAAGACTTTTAGTCTGGCAGTTCCCTTGTCTGATTCATACAGAAATTTCCCTTTGACCTTCAAAATGCAAATTTAAGAACTTATCACAACTCTTAAAACTGTATTATGTACAATGCATAGTATTGTGGAACTTAAATCAAATGATTACAAAGTTAGTTATAACATATTGAATATGGGCATTCAAAACAAATTAGTAAATTTTGTATATAAAGTTTTGTAGTAAATATAGTTAATTTCATAAATTTTATGATCTGATATAATACAGGAAACATCTGTCCAGAGGGAGCTTATTGTCCAGAAGGAAGTACATCTCCTACCCTGTGTCAAGCAGGATATTACCTCAATAGTACGGGAAATGACGATATGTCAGACTGTATTCTGTGTACGCCTGGAATGTACTGCGGTGGAAGTGGTAACAGTGTTCCCGATGGATTGTGTAGTGCTGGATGGTATTGTCCAGGTGGTCAAGACACGGACATGCCGACGGGATACAATTGTACACTAGGACATTATTGTGCAGAGGGTAGTTCAGCACCATTGCGATGTGCTTCAGGTTCATACCAAGATGAGCTCGGACAGTCGATTTGTAAGGGATGTCCAGACGGATTTTTCTGTGATAACGTTATGGATCCGGTGGTACTATACAACAATTCCTACTGTCCAACAGGATTTTACTGTCCAGAAAATACAACCATGTCCAATGAATTCCCTTGTCCAACTGGAACATTTAATAACGGAACACACCAATCTTCAGTGAGTGATTGCCAACAATGTTCCGGTGGTATGTACTGTGACCAAACTGGTCTCAGTCAACCTGTTGGACAATGCCAGTCGGGTTATTATTGTCTTTATGGAGCAAATAGTTCTACACCGTCTCAACCAAGTAATGCTGATATCTGTCCTGAAGGTCTCTATTGTCCAATGGGTACAGTCAGCCCTCAGTCTTGTCCTCCAGGAACATTTAATCCTACAACAGGAAGACAGAGTGTAGATGAATGTACTAATTGTACCTCTGGTTATTATTGTCCTAGTTACAACATGACAGCAGCAGTCGATCTGTGTCAAGCAGGTAAGTAAATATATGTTTAGTTGGTAGTTGATTTGTGTCTAGCACATTTGTTGATTAGTGTCTAGCACGTTTGTTGATTAGTGTCTAGCACATTTGTTGATTAGTGTCTAGCATGTTTGTTGATTAGTGTCTAGCAGGTATTTGATATTTCTACAAGAAGGCAAGATATATTAATTATATCTTTTCTTTTGAAAATGTAAAACAGTACTTTTTGCCAGACCAAGAAATGCAAAAAAAAAGATAAAACTAGAAATGTTTCTTGAATAAAAACAATTTTAAGTTTCTAAATATACAGGATATAGGAGATCAGTTTATTAGAAAAACTCCTTGATAAGTTTTAAAAAATATTTTTACAATGTAAAATGATCTAATTTGAATAAGATGTATACATTTTTATGCAAATGTAATACTTTTTCCAGGATATTACTGCCCCAGTAAGGCTGATGTAGCTGCCTTCATTATATGTCCAGCTGGATCTTATTGTCAAACAGGAAGTGGTACACCAACAGCCTGTCCAGCAGGGACTTTCTCAAACATGACAGGACTCACAGCAGAAGCTCAGTGTACTAATTGTACTGGAGGGTACTACTGTCCTGATACAGGTAATTATTTCATTTGATAAAAAGGCTATCTAGTATGAAAGGTCATTGTGTGGCCTTCAAAAATGAGCAAAACCCATACTTCAAAGCACTCTATCAAAGGCCAATAAAGAACAAATTTAAAACAATTCAAACAAGAAAACTTAACATCCTGATCAATGTACAAAACAATAAACAAAACACAAATAGGATATATTTAAATGCAACTACCGACAACCTCTAAATTGCAGGCTCATCATAGCTCATTCAATTTATGTCTTTTCAATTTTGAAAATGTGCATTTAACTGTAATACAGAAACAATAATTTTCATTATACCTCTCCCTATTAAAAATGGGGTATACTGTATTACCTCTGTCTGTTTGTCCATCTGTTAGTCTGTCAGTGAGCACTTATTCTCAGATTCACTTGTTTAATCTTTTTATAACAGAATTAGATTACTGTTTTATAAAAGGGAAAACTTTCACTTGAGGTTCATTTTTACTAAATTCAAGGTTTAAAATATGCTTTGCTTAGTAAGAATCAAAGATTAGAAAAATATGAAAATAAACCATCATAAACAAATTTGGCATTTGAAATTTTGTAACTTAAACTCTGTGATTATTCACCACTTTTCAATATACATATATGTTTATGTTTATGTTTTGTAGGAATGACAGACACTGGATACCAATGCTGGGGAGGATACTACTGTCCCACAGGAATATCTGTTCCAAACCCTGTGGGGTACCTCTGTCCACAGGGACTGCATTGTCCAAATGGAAGTGAAATTTACAAGGTAATATTTAAGTTAATCTCAAGTGAACCATGACAGAGCCATACTTTGTATATATGTTACATCTATCAACATTAATAATTCAGTTATGACCGTTAAACATCTAAAGGAAAGATTGACTGTAAATGAATGCCAAATGCTAATTTCTACCCTATTTCCACTTAAACAATGATACTGCTTTCTCCATCAAAAGTTATATGTTTTTCACATAATTGACTTATTTTAATTCATCTAACTCAGAGACATCTTAAAATTCAAGAAGAAGAAAAAATACAACAAAAGTAATAAGGTAGAAATACTTGATAGAATACTTGAGTACTGGATCATAGACAATGAACAAAGGGATTTATCGGTGCATTGAAAACTGTTGAACATCGTTTAACTAATTGTGAATAACTTTTACAGCAATGTACAGATGGAACTTACACCAGTACAACAGGGGAGAGTTCATGTGCAGTATGTACTCAAGGTTCCTACTGCCTCCCTGTCATACCAGATAACTCTACAGATAACATCAAAGATTGTCCACAAGGATATTATTGTCCTCAAGGTGAGAAAATAGAATTACCTCCCATTATTGTATCATAATAGATAATTTCTGTAAGGAAAGGTGTTTAATACATGTTCTTTATGTTATAGTAAAATATACAGTGTCAACAATGATCTAAAGAACTGCCACTTCTAAGCAAGACCAAGACCGTCTCTATAATTGACTAATTATGCAACACTCTTTAATACTATAAAAGAGGGACAAAAGATACTGGAGGGACAGTCAAACTCATAAATCGAAAATAAACTGACAACGCCATGACTAAAAATGAAAAAGACAATCAGACAAACAATAGTACACATGACACAACATAGAAAACTAAAGAATAAGCAACACGAACCCCACCAAAAACTAAGGGTGATCTCAGGTGCTCCAGAAAGGTAAGCAGATCCTGCTCCACATGTGGCACCCGTCATGTTGCTCATGTTATAACAAATCTGGTAAGGCTAATTCGGGAGGTCACATTCATGAAAGGGATGGGGATTGTAGTTACAACATAAGGAATATATCGGATATCATCTGTGAAACGGTTATTCCATAACGGTCAACCAACTTGTGATGGCGTCCGTAAAATTTATGAAGGGATGATTTCAACTTCACCATTTGGAACTTTTGGTTGAATAGCTTACTATCCTGCAAACAAAACAGCAACACCAATAACTGGTGAGATCATCCTACAGAGAATATCATTTCCAAACAACACAAAAATATAAAAAAAACATAGATTTGATTTGCATATTGGAAAAAAAACACATTTCCTAATACTAGATAACCTTGAAATAGTATTATGAACTATTTCAAATATATTTTTGCACCTCAAAATACAGTGTTAACAAATTTGATATAACATCAAGATCTTTAAAAGGCTATTCAATATTATAGTGATACCAAAACTAGAAGTTCTGTAGAAGAAAGATTAAAAATTTGAAGGAAAAACTACGATTTTAATTTTTTTAACAGGTACTGGAAGAGATTGGATGTCCTGTCCATCAGGGACATATTCTAATGCGTTGAGTCTGTACGAGGAGAGTCAATGTTTACCATGTACTGCTGGGAAATATTGTATGGGAACACATCTTACTACTGACAGTGGAGATTGTTCTGCAGGTATGGTTTGTGTTATATTTTAAAGTACTTTTTAAAAACTGTTTTACTAATATTTTAGAATTATGATTTCATTTCAATAAATAAAACACGAAAATTGTTTATATAAAGGAAAGGCACATGCATTTGCCTGATAACAATTTATGATTAATATGTTTTTAAGAAGAAGATTGAGATATAATAATGAACTGAATTTGAATGGTTAAACGAAATCACAAAAATGACACGCTAAAAGCTAAATTATCAAGAGAAAAAACATAATCCCACATTAATTAGCTGATCCTCTTTACAATGGGAGCAATTATTAAAGCAGTGAAAATATGCTATATTAATTTGTTAACATAGGTGGAGGCTTGCTCACCAAAGGTTCCTTCATTTCTGTATTGATTGTCCAAAGTATTTATTGCGCAATCCCAATCTAACACTATTTCTTATCTTTCAGGCTACTATTGTACATCAGGAGTGGATCGTTCAATGCCTGGAGCCAGTAACGACACAGCCACAGCAAACTGTTCCTGTCCATCTACGACTTACTTCACTGGTGTGGGAGGTATCTGTCCAATCGGTCACTACTGTCCAACAGGTACTGATGTACCCAAAGAATGTCTGGCTGGAAGCTATACTGATATGATTGGTCAATCTGCATGCACAACATGTCCAGAAGGATTTTACTGCCTGACCAATGCTACAGAATATTTGTCAACACCTTGTCCAGTTGGTATGTATCTTATTACAAAGCATTATTGTGTAGTCTGAAATTGCCATTTTAAGTGGTTTAACTTTAAGGAAAATATGTGGATGTTTGAATATATTGTTGTTTTGCGAAATTCTGTTAACAAGCATTTGGGAAATATGTACTTCAATAAACATTTAGATTTATAGTTCACCTATACTCATATAGATAGAAATAAGCAGAAAATTAACTATGGCAATTTTCCAGTTTTAGAAAAATTTCAAATTAAAGACACAAATTTCCACCTTTATATAAGTCTCAGGGAAAAAAAATAAGGACTCATATTCGAGAGTAAAAAATTTAAAGAAAAGTGGTAAAAAGAATTTTTATAAACATGTTCAGAGAATGTAATGTAATATAATGTATTATTTCTACCACTGTTCTTTAGGTCAATACTGTCCAAATGGTACACAGTTTGGAACACAGTACCCATGTCCAGCAGGAACATACAACCCATCCACACAGAGAACATCACTGACCGATTGTATTGACTGCCCTGGTGGAGAATATTGTGAAGGAGTAGGTAACTCTGCACCGACTGGAAATTGTACAGCAGGATGGTACTGTTCTGGTGGTGCAGATAGTCCAAATACAACAACAAATGGCGGGAAATGTCAGCCTGGATACTATTGTCCTGAACGTAAGTTGTTGTGGTAGAACAAGTTATTATTCGAAATGTAAATTTAAAATGAAAATATAATAAAAAATTATATGTAAGTATCACCATAATTTTAAGAAACAATAAATCCCATGGAGGTTATTCTGTTTACTGTTAACCAACTCATTTTCTCGGATACTTTATTTTGCATTTTACCCTTTCTGGACCACTACACGGCTATTTAATTTTGCATTTTTCTGACTTACTTCATGAAGTTTAATAAGGAATAATCCAAGTTTAACATATTCGTGACAATTTATATTCACGTTATTTTTCTACTTGAGAAAGTTGCGAAAATAAGTTAGTTTACAGTATTTGAAAATTTCATTAGATTTTGGTTTATTTCATGGGAAGAAAGGTCAATTTGACTTATTTTTAAAAGGAAAATCAATTAAATGCATCAATAAAAGAGCTGTTGTGTAAAATTGATATTGGAAGTTCAGAAATTTTTGTGTGTATTTATTAATATGATTGTTGAAGAATGTGCAGAAATAGGAGATTAACACCGCTTGCAAATAATGCTATCAAAATTTAAAATGAGTTATTTTTACAAAACTTTCTCCTTTATAGTTTTTGTAACATACAGAAATGTATTTTGTTTTTAAATGCAAAGAAATGTTTTTTATAAAAAAATATTTGTTTTTGATTCATTCCAGATTCTTCTGATCCCACACCATGCCCTGGAGGCCAGTTCTGTCAGTTTGATGGTCTAGACATGCCAACAGACAACTGTTCTGCTGGGTACTACTGTATAGCAAGGGCAACAACTCCAACACCAACAGATGGCACTACTGGTGACCTTTGCCCTGCTGGATATTATTGTATAGCAGGAGCATCTTACCCTACACCATGCAGCCCTGGAACGTACTCTGGTAGTACAGGAAACACACAGTCTGGTGATTGTCTGCAGTGTAGCTTTGGAGAGTACTGTGGCAGCTACAATCTCACTGAAACAACAGGTAAAATGGCAAAATATGACCTTGAGTTGAAAGTTTTTCATAAAAAATCAAGAAGGCTTGTATTTGGTTCTTGCATGGATCTATTTACAAATTTTTAATGCTAGGTTAATATATTTTATCATCTTAGGATATGATTTTGTGCATTCTTTTGACAGAAAAGTAACCTTGGTCAAACCTACTATCCAAAAAATGACTGGGTTTATATTGCATCCTTAGACACAAATATTTTCTTGATCAAGGGAGGCAACAGGTGTTACAGAACAAATCTGTTCAGTGTGATGTGAGAAATATTTATTCATGGGTGAAATATATAACAGGCCATAAACATATATGAGAATGTTATATCACCGTAAGGAATTAGATGAAAAAAAAGGTAAGCTTTGAAAAGGTATTGTTGTAAAATTGCTTAAAAAGACCAAATATTTTCACAATTAAAAAAAAAATTAATAATTTAAAATATTTCATTTATTTTCCAGGAAACTGTACTGCTGGCTACTACTGTCCGCAAGGGCAGACAACTGACACCCCATTTTTGTGCACTGTCGGCCATTATTGTAAAGAAGGAACAGCGACACCTACAATTTGTCCAAGTGGATTCTATCAGGATTTGACGGGCCAATGGGACTGTAAATTATGCCCCAGTGGTTATTATTGTGACAACACAGCAGGAGTGGTTGTCGTAAATGACACAGTCACATGTCCTGAGGGATATTTCTGTCCAGAAGGTAGGATTTGACTATAGATTAGAGATTTTATGGGAGGGTGGGTCTTTCGTTTTAATTTATCATTTATTTGAATATAATTTTTGTATTTTCTCTCAAAATAAGTTGCATTTTCTCTGAAAATGAGAAGTCGGGACAGTTTCATTCAACAATTTGTTATTTTTAGGTACTGAGAGAAGCAACCAATGGCCTTGTCCACTAGGAACATTCAACAATCTAACTGGTTTGAATCAGAGTTCTGACTGTACCCCATGTACTGGTGGTTATTACTGTGGAATTGTGGGACAATCTACACCAACAGCTCAGTGTGATGCAGGGTATTTCTGTAAGAGATATGCCGAGATGTCAGCACCCAATCAAACAACAAATGCAGACACTTGTCCTCAAGGTACTAAAGATTACATTATAAGACCTCTGATGCAATCATATAGTGTCCAAAATATCATATATTTGGCTATTTTTGTAAGATTTGGGCCCTAGATGAAGTATTGTACAAAATTCTTGCCTCATGCCCTTGAACATGGCCTTCAATCGTTCAGTGAAATGATCATGTAGGGTAAATTTTGGGGATAAATGTCTTCTATGATAATTAGCCCATATATAGTATTAATGAATAAATGAATGTAATTAGATACTGGAACTGGAAAACTTGAAATAAAAACTTGTAAATATAGAGATAAATCAGTCAAAATACAGATTCTCAGCCACCATATACATGACAATGAACAGTCTCAGACTGAGACTCTCAGCAACCATATACATGACAATGGACAGTCTCAGACTGAGACTCTCAGCAACCATATACATGACAATGAACAGTCTCAGACTGAGACTCTCAGCATCAATATACATGACAATGAACAGTCTCAGACTGAGACTCTCAGCAACCATATACATGACAATGAACAGTCTCAGACTGAGACTCTCAGCAACCATATACATGACAATGAACAGTCTCAGACTGAGACTCTCAGCAACCATATACATGACAATGAACAGTCTCAGACTGAGACTCTCAGCAACCATATACATGACATTAAACAGTCTCAGACTGAGACTCTCAGCAACCATATACATGACATTGAACAGTCTCAGACTGAGACTCTCAACAACCATATGCATGACATTGAGACTAATCTAAACTCAGAATATCCAAAACATTCATTTAGACAAAACTTGCATGTTCATTAGCACATTATATACAAGATGCAAGAGGAAAATACTATTGATTAAAACCCAAACATTGTTGATTTGTTTTGTCATTTGGGTTGCTGTTTTATTAGCATCCACTATCTATAAATGCATTCTATCTACCAAATAATGTTAACACTAAAGAAATTATTATAAGTTAAAATAAATCCTTCTATTTAACTTCAGGGTCTTATTGTGTCATGGGTACCACTACTCCTGAGGCTTGTCCACCTGGATCATTTGGAGCCTCAACAGGATTGAGAAATGTGACTGAATGTACACCATGTACAGCAGGATACTACTGCCAGACACCAGGACTGTTGAACAACGAAGGTCTCTGTAATGCAGGGTACTTCTGTGTAGAGGGATCAGACTCTCCTAACCAAGAGATATGTACCAGTGGTCACTTCTGTCCACAGGGTACAGGTACACCTGAGAGATGTCCAGAGGTAAGTTATGTGATAAGCTGCTGACCCTTTATTATGTTTGTCCATAAGATCCTTTATTTAAATATTTTCCAAAAAAAGCATGTATAGTGATCTATAGCATTTAGTGATAAGAAATTACTGGTCTTGCATACTGAAAAAACATATATTTTTCACATGAGATTTATCTTTCAAGATTTTCTTTAGTAGATAATTAATATAAATATAAAACATATTGCAAGGTTGTTTTTCTTTTATAAATACCCAAAGTAATGATTTTAGATTTTAAATTTCCTTCAAAAAAGACTAGAAAGGTTGAAAAGTGAAAAAAAGTATGACAGGAGATTTTATCTAATAATATTACATAAGAAAGTATGCATGCAGTGCTATTTGACTTAGGGCTATTCCAGAAAAAAATGTATGGGGGGTTGGAAGGCAGTTTTTGTCAGCACCTGCCACCCAGACAATTATAATTGAGAATTATAGTGCATTATAGTGTGAAAAGTTGCTCTGATACCCATCACCCATGTATTATTAATATAATGTGCTATCCAACCCCCCCATACATTTTTTTCTGAAATAGCACTTAAGTAAAAGGTATACTACCTGTTGTTTTGTTTTGAAGATATTTTAAGAATTTGATTTCTTTCCTTCAGGGCACCTTTAATTCCTACACAGGATTAAACAGTTCTGATCAATGTACACCTTGTACAGAAGGACAATATTGTATGGACGAAGGTTTGAATGCTACGTCTGGACCTTGTGAACCTGGTTATTACTGCCCACCTGGGCAAAATTCATCTCGCCCATCAGACTATCCTTGCCCAGTGGCATATTATTGTCCAATCAATTCGTCACAACCAATACCATGTGACAATGGAACATACATGAATCATACCCAAGGATCAGAATGCTATACATGTCCTGCTGGTTGGTAAGTACAAAACTTATCTGCCTTGCTGCTGGTTGATAAGTACAATAGTTATCTCCCTTGCTAATGGCTGATATGTACAATAGTTATCTCCCTTGATGGTGGTTAATAAAAACAAATGCTATCTCCTTACTGGTAGTTATCACTCTTGCTGCTGATTGGTATATTAGATAATATGAAATTTAAAGTTCAAAAATTTAGCAATTTCAAGTGCATAAATATTGTAATCAACAGGATTACATAATAGATTCTATATTTAAACAGTCCATGAAAGAAAACTGTCAGAAAACAAAGCTTTTAGAATATTAGTTGAATTCTTTACATAAGTTTTAATGGTTTGTCACAACTAAATAAACACAAGACTTACAGATATATTTTTATATGATTGACTCTTTGTCTCCAGCTGATTGTAAAATTGTCAAGTATTGTTGTGTACCGGTAGTTGAAAATTTGATGGTTCTAAACCTGATATAATTCATACCTGTCAACTGACCCGTATTCTGCGGGTGTGACCCGAGATTTTCACAATTCTGAGGGATCACCCGGGACACCCGCCAGGTCATTGAAATAACCCGGGAATTCCGAAAATGACCCGATTTCACCCGTATTTCTTAGCCTTGAGATTGATTTCATAAGTAATATTCCTTTGAAATATCGGCAAATTCGTAATTCTTCCATGAACAGGAAGTTCATCTAGCTATGTAAACTGTCAAATGAAGTGACCCATGGCTTCACTTGACAGCTTTGGTGTCAAACACACTGTTAATTAACACCAATTACCTTAGCTTTAGGTCGTTAATAATTGTTTGTTTGGTTTACAAACATATTTCACCTAGAGAGTTACTTCCCCTTATTTGTCACCATTCAAAATTATTCCTTATATTTACGTTTTATGGGTGAAAAAGATTAAATCATGTAAATATAAAATTCAAATATATATTTAAAAATAACTTTCCATTATTTTTATACCTTTATACAATTTTTAAATAAAAATTGAAAATTATTTTTTACATTTATACTTCCTTTAACTGTATTACTATATTTTATCATAGTCTAATTTCCTCTTCAAACGGCTGATGGTATGTTTTATAAGACTACATAGCCAGTAGTCTCAAACATCTTAAAATTACATGAAAATAATTGTAGTATTTGATGATGACAAAAAGTAAAGAACATAAGACTGTGTTACACAAATTCATAAAAATCAGTAAAAGTGCAATGAAATAATAATTAATAGGATTTAAATGACTTAACCATTAAGTGAACATGCATTGATGTTTTGGTATCTTTGATATACATTATAAGAAAATGTACCATAAATACTGAAATTCAGCTCGAAAAAGTTCGTACGCGTTATGACCTGAGATTTGATTCTTCAATGCAGGTCATGGCCTGCATTTTCATCGTCACAGGTTGACAGGTATGATAATTGTTATCATGATATTTTAAATTTTATGACTTATAAATCTTCAGTAATTCAGTATTTTGATGTATTTACTTTTTCACATTAGGTATTGTCAACAAGGATCTGTAGTGGGTCAATGTCCGATCGGTCACTATTGTCCAGCTGGAACAGGATTTGATTGGCAGCAGTGTCCAGTAGGTACCTATAACAACGAGACTGGACTGACCATAGACAGTGAATGTAAACCATGTCCAGGCGGCCATTATTGTGACTCCCTAGGAATGTCTACGTCTTCCGGACAATGTCTGGCTGGTTACTTCTGTGAATACGGTGTAGATAGACATGATCCAAATGGAAATGGAACGTGTACTGGTCCAGGTGGGTAAACCTATACATACTACACTCCTCCCTGTAATTAATACTTTGATTGTTTTTTAACATATGGTTATAAACGACACAGTGAGGGAATCCTTACTTATCTAGGAAAGATTGCGCTGAATTTTTTCTAGTATGGCATTATTGATTATAATCAACAGGACTTTCTTTAATTTAAAATTGTACTATACTTCCTACGCAAATTTATTACTCTCTTCATCCCTGAAGTGTAGATATGGAGATTCATTCCCAGGAATCAAAATGCTGAAGTAATAAGTGCCACTACTATGAAATCTTATGGATCTTTATTAAGATGTTTCATAAAGTATGATACTTCTAATTAAAATTGTGAAATTAAAATGAAGTCCAGCTATCTTGTTTGTCTATTCAAAGTAATTTTAGTTTCTAATGGTTATTATAAAATCAGTTTTTGTAAATAAAAAAAAATACCTAAAATTTTATTGTGTATATAATAACAGGTAGTCAGACTGGAGTTGGAGGAATCTGTCCAGTTGGTCATTACTGTCCAATAGAAACAACCCATCCTATACCATGTGCTGCAGGATCATACAGTAATGTGACAGGACTATCTACATGTTACAACTGTCCAGAGGGATATTACTGTCTACAAGGTAAACATACATTATAATGAATTGATGCAAATCAAGTTTTGTCCATATGCTGATTAGACAAATTAGTCTGGTTTGGAATAGCATCAACAACATTGAAATTGAGCATGAAATAAGAGTAGCTGTGTGCAAATATTGTTTGGCTTGATGGCTTATTAAAAAAAACAATACAAATTTATAACTTCAACAACTTATATCTTTTCTTTGTTCAAAAGCACAAGCTTCAGTTGCTTGTATGAGGAAATACTTTCCAAAATTTCTTGTTTTTTTCTTAACCATCAATGTAAATTGAAAAGTATCAGTACTTTTAAGCCATAACCAAGGTACTGAGTACCAAGGGTGTTAATAGTCCACAAGGAGAGGTTAAATTCAAAACAGTAAATTTTCTTAGGCCAAATAAAATAGTATGTGTGGTTCCAGTTACATCTGAAGAAAAGTTAGGATAGATAGGTAGGGATTTTTTTTTATTTTATGGTTTTCTTTTTACATTGAGTCTATGGGAGCATCATTCTGACTTTAACAGTGCTTAATAAAAATGACAATAAAACCTTAAGGGTAGGCTAATTTCAAGACAAAAAAGAAGGGAAGGTAGGGTCACTGGAACCACACATATATTTTTATTTGGCCTTATACGAATACTAAAACATGTTATTAAAATAGAATAATGTTGTTTTAATTTTAGTATAGAAATGGATCTCAACTTAAATTATATGTACTTTTCACCCTATGTTGAATAAATATTTTACTATTTCAGTTTGCAGCAACATCTTTATATTCAAATCTTTTTTATTTTTTTATTTTGTTCAGGTGCTGAAGAATATGCAGCTACACCATGTGACCCAGGCTACTATTGTCCATCTGGTACTATTTCATCTACACAGTATCCCTGTCCTGCTGGTACCTATTACAACCTAACAATGGCAAGAGATGTAATGGATTGTCTCCCCTGTCCAGGAGGAGAATATTGTGCAACAGATGGACTCGGTTATCCAACTGGAAAATGTTCACAAGGTATATTTATAAGTTATCCCCCTTGAAGTTTTCATTTATGCATTATTCTAATGTTCAGTAGGTGTACTATTATCTGTTATCATAATTTGTTAATCCAATATAAAGATAGATATCTCCCATATATATGTTTATATCCATGAAACTAAGAATTACAGTTTAAAGATTTGATATCTAAATCAAAATTGAAGAAAAACAATCTTCAGTCATCTTTAGTTCAAACATCATTCATTTTCAGCTGAATCAGGATTGTGCTTTTAATTTGACATTTGTATTAATAGTATTATGACATAATAAGAATGCTATAATGTTTTAGAGAAAAAAAAATGATTTTAAAGTCATAATTTTAATATTTTATTAAAGAACCACTATGCTTCAGTAACAAAGCTCTCATATTACAAGATAGATATGTTTTTTGGCTGATGCAACCAACGATCAATCAATGTTTTATGGCAAACATAATTATCTTAAAGTAAATGACCAAAGATTCAAAATTATATTGCCTTTTCTTTACAGGATGGTATTGTACTAGTAATTCTAGTTCAGCCACACCCACTAGTCCTGAGGGTGGGGAATGCCAGGCAGGGTTCTACTGTCCAGAAGGATCTTACGCCCAACAACAATGTACACCAGGAACCTACTGTCAGACAACTGGACTAGCCACACCCACTGGCAATTGTACAGCAGGTAAATGTATTTTCTTGTAATAACTTTAAAGTGAAAACTGAGATTTAAGGTAGAAATTGGTTAAAAACAACAAGAACAAGCCAAATGCATATAAAACCAACATTAAAATTTATAAAAAAGGGGGATGGGCAAACCTCCTTCCATGTTTATTCCAGTCTAAAATATGAGTATTTTAACATGATTGGATATCGAAGGTTGAATTTCAACCTCCTGTACCACCATCCTGATGTGCTAAGCAACAAGTGCTATAACCATAATTTGAAATTAGAGATCAGTACATGGACCATTTGTGTTGTTCATGCCAGTTCTGTTACTTATTAGAACACAGTTAAATCACAATGAAATGAGTTGAAGGTGTTATGCTCCTTTAAGTTAAAAATTGTACTCGATTATTATTAAAGATTCATCTTGTCTTAAATGACAGAGAATATATTATAGACATATGTAAAAAGGCAAGAACATTATCCCATAATTTGTTTATAAAACCAGCCACAAACATCAGTTTGTCCAAAAATTGTTGTACTTTTGTTTCAGACCTCATTGAACATTTGTTTTGGAGTTAAATTGATTTTTTACTGGTTTGAAAGTTGATGTCTTATTATTTTAGGATATTACTGTGTATTGGAGGCTTCAGTCCCCAACCCAACTGACAACATAACAGGAAATGAATGTCCAGTCGGTCACTACTGTCCAGAGGGAAGTGCGGACAAACAACCTTGTACCATGGGTTATTATCTTGACGTTACTTTACAGGACGAAATCATTGATTGCAAACTTTGCCCAGGTGGTCAGTACTGTGCAGGATCTGGTCTAGAATTACCTACTGGTAACTGTTCTGCTGGGTACTACTGCTCTGGTGGTCAAAACATGTCAATGCCTACAGAATACAAGTAAGTATATGCAACTGAAGTAACTATTTAAGATTAAAGCAGGCAGTTGTCTCCCTTGATGCAGCTTCTTAAAGGAGACAGTATTAATTTAGTATTTTATAAAAAGAGTTACAGCACAACAGACCACACCCACCATCCTTAAAAGATAGAAGCTAAGCAAACAATAGCAAACAATAGCAAACAACACATGGTCCAGGTAGCTTAACTTGGTACAGACATTAAAATACTGACAAGCAACAGAAAAATGGCAAAGAAATCTTTAAAATAATTCAATCAATTTCATGGGGATGTGTCTTCTATATGGTAGGTATACAGAGACATGTCACTGGTATGGGTCACTTTTTGAGAATTTCAGATATATATAAATGGGGTGCAATTTCAGGGACGTAATATTCCAATGTATAGGCATTTATATGTCAATGAGTCATGGATATTCAAAAGATGTGTGTCAAAACTGTATCCAAATTTATACATTGTATGTTGAGACTCACTGTGATCAATTTACAATAAAATGTTCAAACTGTATTGAACATCTGCAGTATGGGTATTTATGTATATAACTTAATATTTTAACCATTGCAGCTGTCCAGTTGGCCATTGGTGTCCTGAGGGTACAGATGCAGCCCTCAGATGTGAGAATGGAACATACCAAGAACAGGAAACACAAAGTTTGTGTAAGATCTGTCCATCTGGCTACTTCTGTGATAATACTGTCAGTATTGTTGTCCTTGACAACACAACGACCATTTGCCCGATGGGATACTATTGTCCAGAAGGAACGAGGTACAGCTTGGAACACCCATGTCCTATTGGAACCTTCAATAACAGAACAGGTATAATTACTCATCTGATTTTAAGACTTCATTATTCTACATAGACCTTTTTTCTTGTGGCATATATATTTTGTAGGAATGTTCGATATCATGTTATAGCTGAAAAAAAGGAAATTTTATCATGTCTATTTTGTTTGGTCAGAAGTTTTATATGTTTTGAAACTGCAGACATCTGGCATAATTTTCAATACTCTATTAATTTTTTTTTTTTTTTTACAATTTATGAAGTTTGAATTATATGTCTTTTTTTCATATTTTTCCTTGTTGAATATGATTATTTCCATCTTAATGGGAAAAAAAACCATTCACAATATGGTTTAGTAATACTCTTTTTTAACAGCACTTGATTAAATCAAGGTTTAAAATCTAACCAAGAGGATAAGTCAGATACTCATGCACAGATTTTGATACATGGTATGAATTTTACTTTTACTTATGTTTGTAGGTCTTCAAATGGAATCAGATTGTACCCCATGTTTAGGAGGATATTATTGTCCTATGGTTGGCATGGTAACACCAATTGACATGTGTGACTCAGGATTCTTCTGTAAACAGTCTGCCAATATCTCAGCACCAGATCAAGGTAGGAATTTATGTTCTTGTCAAATGTGTGAAATCAATGTTTTTTCATATCAATTTCTGTTGAATTTTTTGCTAAAACATTTCTAATAATATTGTGAACAATTATTTAAAAAATTGGAATGCTGCATACAATTAATGCTTTCAAAATTAAAAATGATACTTTTTAATTTGTGAACACCTGTCATGTAGCAATTTTGGCAAAGTATAAAAATTGCTAAGGTTGTAAACTATAATTATTTTGTTGATTGTAGTGTTAATAAAGAAAATTTGATGTCAAATATTTTCCAATGCTTATTTTTTTTTTGGCAACTTAGATTTTACTGTGAATGAAAGTATTTCTGTTATGATTTTAAGATTCGATGCTAATATTTATTGTTCTTTATATTTTTAGGAGTGGATGCTAATATTTGTCCAGAAGGATATTACTGCCTGGTGGGAACAGCTAATCCTATCCCCTGTCCCAAAGGTACCTACAGTAATGGTACTGGACTAGAGGCTGAAGTGGACTGTGTACTATGTCCAGCAGGAAGTTACTGTGCTGAAACAGGCTTGACCAATACCAGTGGTCCATGTTCTGAAGGGTGAGTTAATCAAACTGTGTTGAAAAAGGCATTGCCAATACACCTTGTTCATGATCGGTGGTGAATAATGTTTGATTGATGGACTCTTTCAGAAGTTGCACATCTTTTCTTGTAAATAATTTTTTGCAGTCTCAATCACTTCCACAATGACAGTGATGGTCCTTGTAAATGAGATGTTGATCAATCCCAAACTCTTAATCAGTGGTTTCCCCACTATGCAATGCAATATCTAAATATTGTCTTTAAATAATAGCGCTAGTACTAAGTTATATCAAACATACTGTTGATGATTGGAGACTTATGTACTACACAGTTGAAAAGAGGCACTGTATGTTTCTTTTCATTTGGTGATACACCTTTACAAGCATATTTTCATAACTTGCCATTTTAAAATTTCAGATACTACTGTGAGATAGCCTCTAACCATTCAAGAAGAGACATATGCCCTGTTGGTAATTATTGTCCTGAAGGATCTGGTTCCCCAACTCCATGTCCAAGTGGAACCTATACTAACACAGAAGGTCTGGCAAACGTAACCCAGTGTACATCATGTGATCCTGGAAAATACTGTAATGATACAGGTAAAACATACTTAAGTTTAAATGTGAAATTCTGTTGAAAAATAGTGAATTTATGGTTTGTCGGAAGTTCATCCGTTTACAGGGAAAAGAAACTTTAATAATGAGCCATTCAAAATAGTTTACATTTCATAGTAATAAAATTGAGAATGGAAATGGGGAATGTGTCAAAGAGACAACAACCCGACCAAATAAAAAACAACAGCAGAAGGTCACCAACAGGTCTTCAATGTAGCAAGAAATTCCCGTACCCGGAGGCGTCCTTCAGCTGGCCCCTAAATTTGAAACAAAACATTGCCATCCAGTATGCATGAAATATCTACTTAGGATCTAGAGATATTGGATGAATCTTTATGGGCAAATACAAAAGTTGTTTGATGATGAACAGCAAATTGCTTAATTACCATTTGCACGAAAGATGTTGAATAATAAATGTCTTCACAAAAAAGACCTGCAATGAAAATTGCAAACAGCTTGCGCAATGAGTTTTAGCACACGTCGCTATGTACAGGGCTTTGAACATACAAAAATGATATATACAGGTTGCATGGTCTTTTAACCCATGTTTGAACTTTTAACAGGACTTTCAACATATACTGGAGATTGTGATCCAGGATTCTATTGTCCAGGAGGAGATTCAGTACCAAACCCAGTTGTTACGCCTTGTCCAATTGGTCTTCATTGTCCAATGGGAAGTGGTCTACCAGTACCATGTGAACCAGGAAGTCATACCAATCTGACACAGCAATCAGAATGTCTGATTTGTCCTGCTGGATTCTATTGTGTACCAGAAGAAGTTATTCAAGGTATGTTTGCCATTTTCAATATCACGCTGACCCTATTGTTAGCTTGATCTTCATTTGAATTACTACAACAGTATTCCTAAAAGATGACATGGCTTTTTATGTAAATTTCTCTCAATATACAGAAATAAAATTAGAAGAGGTCACTCCTTTTCTTTTCCCTTCTTTTTTTTGAGGGGGTTGGGAGTGGGGTTATGGTCAAAGAATGAAAAGTTGATAAGCACTGATATTTCTAACTAAATCTAAAACTTCCTGTTTCACATGTGATCTAATAAAACTACATTTTAATAGACAACTTTCGAGTTCGATGCATTTCCGTCAAAAACTTTGGTTTTAGTGAACGTCACTCGTGCGTTTAGGTGCGTCATGACTTCCGTTTCAATGTTGAGCGAGTGGTTGAAAAACTATAAAGTTATATTGCACGAATAATTCGGCAAATCAAACTCTCATAATTGACAATCTGCACTGCTGTCATTAGGGAATTGTGATAAGTTACCTACGGAACAAATATTATTTCTAGTTTACACTGCAAAATGACGACCAAGTAGACGCTTGATGAATGTTTATAGTGCAGGGATACAGGCGATCCCCTCTATCTGGTAAATGATGTCACAAAGGTGTGTATAATTGACGAGTTTTCTCCGGTGACGGATGAACTCGAAAGTGGTCTATTGGTTCTAATTTCCCCTCAAAGTCTCATATGATGAAATATAAATTCCTTCTTTTAAATTGATATTATGATACAACATAGAATGTATATTTATTTTCTTGGTTACAGGAAATTCAACATCAGGATACAGGTCATGTTCCAAAGGATTTTATTGTCTGGCTGGAACAGGAAGGAACGAGTCTGCTTGTCCAGCTGGAACATACAGTAACCAGTTAGGTCTGGCTGACCAATCAGAATGTCAACAATGTACTGGTGGCATGTATTGTGATAGGACAAATCTTACAGCACCAGTAGCATCATGTGACCCAGGATACTATTGTTCCATTGGTGTAGACACCCCAACTCCAACAGGGAACCATACAGGAACAGGAGGAATTTGCCCACTGGGATACAAATGTCCTGGCGCAACTGTACTACCAGAAGGCTGTGAACCAGGATCATACCAGGTACAGTAATTGTATTATGGATAATATATGGCCTGCAACGCAAACTGTCCAGAAAAATTTCAAGTGTTTTGCCTCTATTCATTATTAAAGTATGATACATGTAGATAAACAATACATGTCTCGCATTTTTGCGCCTGTCCCAAATCAGAAGCCTCTGGCCTTTGTTAGTCTTGTATTATTTTGACTTTTAGTTTCTTGTGTACAATTTGGAGTTTAGTATGGCGTTCATTATCACTGAACTAGTATATATTTGTTTAGGGGCCAGCTGAAGGAAGCCTCCGGGTGCGGGAATTTCTTGTTGCATTGAAGACCTGTTGGTGACTTTCTGCTGTTGTCTGCTCTATGGTCGGGTTGTTGTTTCTTTGGCACATTCCCCATTTCCATTCTCAATTTTATTCTTTTGATAGAAATATCCACACTTTATACTCTGTAATTGAAAAATAATAATATTGGTCTTCATTTTATAAAAAAAACTTTTATCTTTTTCAAAAAGTATGTCATTATATTGTAACAACATGTAAAATGCTCTGTTGCTGAAATATTTAGAGCTTTGTTGCTGAAATATTTAGAGCTCTGTTGCTGAAATATTTAGAGCTCTGTTACTGAAATATTTAGAGCTCTGTTACTGAAATATTTAGAGCTCTGTTACTGAAATATTTAGAGCTCTTTTGCTGAAATATTTAGAGCTCTGTTACTGAAATATTTAGAGCTCTGTTACTGAAATATTTAGAGCTCTGTTACTGAAATATTTAGAGCTATTACCTGAATGTTTAATAATGTAACAACATGTAAAATAATTGGCCGTAGTATTTTAGACTGGTACTATAGTCACAAATGAAATACCATATACTTATAGATATATGTATTTTTTAGGATCAAGAGAACCAAGCATCATGCAAACCATGTATGGCTGGATATTACTGTATTTCTAACAGTACAGACTACTCTGACAAGATATGTCCATCTGGTCACTACTGTCCAACATCTACAGAGTATGATATACAGTATCCTTGTCCAGTTGGAACCTTCAATAATCTGACAGGTAAGCTCTCAAAATATCTACCTGGTTCATTGTCACATGACATTTTCATGAAGCTTGAAATGTGATGATATTTTGAGTTCATGGCTCAACACCTTCCAGTTAACAGAATATTTATTTATTTTAACACACAATGGCCATTTATGAACCTTCATTGCATTTTTCTGAGACTACAAATCAGGGCATCCTGAAACTCTATATCAAGCTTCATGTGAGCATGTTATACTGTCTGGTGAGTTTCTCTCTCAAAGCTTATCAACAACCTGTTTACTAATGCTTAAAGCAGAGTTATAATTAGTCAGCAATACCAACTTATTTATTTTATTGGTAAATACAACATACATCTTCATTGTGCCTTAAGTAGATCATATTTCTTAATATATGAATGGTTTTTTTTTATATTTTAGGTCAAGCCAATGATTCTGCCTGTGAACAATGTAGCCCAGGACATTACTGTGCCTCTCCAGGACTGTTTATGCCAACAGACATGTGTGACCCTGGATGGTATTGTACACTTGGGTCATCATTAGCCCAACCCACCTCACCAGAAGGTGGCAAATGTGTGGCTGGTCAGTACTGTCCTCAGGGAAGCTCCGCCCCCTTGGGTTGTGAACCTGGACAGTATTGTGATGTGGACATGATGAGCAGTCCACGTGGTGACTGTGCTACTGGTTATTACTGTAACAGCAACTCTTCAACAGACAAACCAACAGGAACTGGAGGTAAGGGAGATAACTCATGATAATTTGCATATGATTTGCATATCTACTTATTCTCATTATATAATGTGATTGGTCTGTAAGCATTTTTGATTTGATAGACCATGTCATGTTGATAAAACAACTTTTCTAGCCTATGTAATCTCTATGTCATTTCTTTGTGGTATAGTTGTGTGCAATACATGTGAATGGAATCCTGGGGTTTCAAAAAAAGTCAAAGTTGAAAGGAAAATTGAATGGTTTTTTTAGATGAAAAATGTTTTAACGTTATTTTTGATGAGATTGGGAGTTACCTTTTCAGACATTGCTCAACTTATTTATTAGCGACTTGAAATTTTGCCTTCTCTTCAGGAGATTTTCTGTTGTTCATTTTTTATCATTTATTTATTTTGTAGGAGACAGATGTCCCCCAGGCTATTATTGTGAGGTCGGAAGCCACACCCCTAGTCCATGCCCACCTGGATATTTCCAGCCAAGTTACAGAGCAGAGAATGTCACCTGGTGTATACTGTGTACAGGAGGCAAATATTGTAATGCTTCAGGATTGTCAACAGAAGATGGAGATTGTGATGCAGGTATGTTAGGGGTGATAAATTCCGAAGCAAACCATTTATTTAGGGTCTTCTGCATGTGTAGTGAAAAAAATGTTCAAGTATACTTAATTGAGATAACTGATTATATAAACCCCCACTCTAGATATGTATTCCTGTTTATTAGTTATAACAAGATGTGGTATGAGTGCCAATGAGACAACTCTCCATCCAAGTCATAATTTGTAAAAGTAAACCATTATATGTCAAAGTGCATGTCTGTACTTCTTGTCTTTCAACAAATATTTTCTTCAAATGTATCTTAGAATGTGTAGAAAGTACCAATCAGAATAGCTTCATATTTGGTAAGCAGCTTTACAGTGATCAGTTGTATTTAACGTTTGGGCATTTTTCAGATGCCACAGATATCTACTTCCTGTTTGTGGACACATAGAAATATTCAATATGTTGAATGAACTTTTTTTCACATATTTCTCCTGTATCCATTATACTTACTACAAAATGATCTCTCAAATGATGAGCAGGTCCATAGTGATAAGTTGTAATTGCAGAGAGCTATTTTGGATCTGTTAAAATATCTTTCTCTTGTTTTCTAATACTTTGAATGAATTACCGATGAAGTATACGTTCTTCTATTGCCTAACATTGAAATATATGATTTAATGTGAGATTAATTATGTTTTAGGATATTACTGCCCCGAGGGCCAGGTTGTCAGAGATCCCTCAGCATACCTGTGTCCAGCAGGGTATTACTGTCCACTGGGGTCACCTAGTGAGACATTGTGTCCGTCAGGGTCATACCAAGATGAGACTGGTCAGTCAACATGTAAAGATTGCCCTGAAGCTTTCTATTGTGACAGTTCTGTAGGACCAATAGTCAACTACACACTTTATGTGTGTCCCGAAGGTGGGTTTAATGTTATAATGGGGAAGTGTGTCCTGAAGGTGGGTTTAATGTTATAATGGGGAAGTGTGTCCCGAAGGTGGGTTTAATGTTATAATGGGGAAGTGTCTTCAGTTTTAATATGTTTTCATCATATCATAAGGAACCATATATTAAGGGCATACGATACAGTTTTGATCCCGTATTTACAGTTTGATAAAAATTTCCATATAGACTATTTTTTACCTGATTAAATCAAATATGTAATAAAAAATATACCTTCATGTGCTACTTTTTGAGAAAAATGAGGCCGAAATTTTGTATATTTGCTGAAAATTCGGATTTGTGGCCGTATTTTCCCTTTAGAAAGAAAGACATAACTTTTCTGTTTTAAAAGATAAACACAAATTGTTTCTTGTTAAATATTTGTAATTTCTGTAATTTATAAGTATCCTAAAAATTTATACATGCTTTATTCAGAAATAACTCATATTTATCAAATGTTCATGAATGTAGAAAAAAACATCATTTTTTGCTGTATATTTATCAAATTTTAAAAAAATGCACTATTTACGTTTACATGAAAATTGGCACACATAATCTTCTCACGTAATTAAACCAAATGGCATTTTTAAAAAGAGGGGTCCATGAACTTGTTTTCAAGTTAAATAAGTTTGAATGGTAAAAATCAGTCAAAAACTGAATCTTTTCACGATAAGTCATAGTTTGACGTCGCGAAAATAACAATTTACGTTAGCAACGTCATTACCTCCCCTGTAACGGTATCGTATGCCCTTTAAGATTATTGTTTAATGGAAAGTAAATTTAAGACTTAAACAATATTTTTTTTGATTTCGCACATATTTTTTGTACAGTGCGTTGAAAATGACCTATTTTCCAGTACTTTATACACCCTTCATAAATTTATTACTGTTGGCAGTGTTTTTGGAGATATTATTGAAACTTTTATTAAAACTTAGTTAGTTTTCTTATGGTAATTTTGTTATAAAGGAACAGATCACCCTTATTCGATCTTTAGGGATAAAAAAGCTATTATGGTAGTGATTTTCACTTCATAATATATTGTTCAGATGAAAAAGATGTTTTCCACCCGATATTTATATCTTGTTATTTTATTTTAATATTATGATTGTAAAGACAAAATTTTAAAGTCAGTACTTGTGATTTCAGGTCATTATTGTCCAAATGGAACCAAAGTTTCCAGCCAGTACCCATGTCCAGCTGGAACATTCAACAATGGAACAGGTCTTCGGTCAGATACTGAATGCTCAGACTGTCTAGGTAATTTGTCTTTATAGTCATATGTACAAGATAAAAAGGAGAACATAAGATTTTGGACAGCTGTAAAGCAACTCATATTGAATGATACATTTTGGGGGATTTAGCCCTTTCTTGCCAATTTCAGAAGGATGTTTTGATATCCTGACTTCGTTGATGTATTCTTGTAAGGGAAGATCCTATTTTGTAATAATCTGAAACAATTTAAATTCACTATAGTTTTGGTCTTGTGAATAGCTTGCAAAAATTAGTCGGATAACAGTATGTATTTGTGTCCATTTTTAAATTTCTAACTATTATCTTTATTTATAACAGGTGGATATTACTGTACCAGTGGTACAACAAACCCATCCTTACCCTGTAGTGAGGGTTTCTTCTGTCATACCGGAGCCATGACTGCAGCACCAAGTCAAGGGGTCAATGCTGACGAGTGTCCAGTCGGTCACTACTGTCCAGAACAAACAACTGAACCAATAAAGTGTCCTAGAGGAACTTTTTCCAACAATGTCAGACTAAGGAATGAATCAGATTGTACTCCATGTACTCAAGGTAATAATTTATAGAAAAAATAGACTTAAATGTGCTCTGTCTTAGATATGGCTTTTTACAGCGACGAGTCAGATTGTACTGCATTTACCATATCTTAGAAATTTGTCTCTGACACAAAGAGTCTAACATGGGTAATCCGTAAAAAAAATGTTAGAATGTACATTTACAAATTTTGGCAAAGGGTTTAATTTTCGCTAATTTAGTGATCAATTGAAAGTTGTACACATTTCCTCTTCACAGGAAATTGCTTTATAAGGAAAATAATAGAAAGGAACAAGCAATATTCAATAACTAAACCTCATGAACAGGTTCTTCATTAGAAATGTCATATCAAGCACAAAAAATTAAAAAAAATTGCAGTAATTTATTTTCCAAATTTTTACCATGGGATATGTTTCCTGTTGCAGGAGTGTGTCTTTATTATAAATAGATTAGCAGATTGTTAGTCAATTGTAATCCACAATAAACTGCCAGGGATCACTTCACTGTCATTTTTTTCTGTTAAATGGCTAATGATTTTTATCTTTTTAAACTTTTCAGGATCTTATTGTAATGACACAGCTTTGACCGCACCAACTGGTCTATGTACAGCTGGATATTTCTGTGTTGTGGGCTCGGATAACCATGCCCCGGAGATCTGTACGGCTGGCAGGTATTGTCCTGAAGGTTCACACACGCCAACCAGATGTCCTGCCGGAACATTCTCCAATACAACAGGTCTTACAGCAGTAGAAGAGTGTACAAACTGTACTAAAGGGTCTTATTGTCAATCTACAGGACTAACAGACGTGGAGGGAAATTGTACTCAAGGATACTACTGCCCTGAAGGTATGTTAGGCCAAACAAATTATCCTTACTATGTAATTCTAATATTATTAATTCATTTTTGATTGTCAGATCCCACAAAAGTTTTCTCTTGTTGGTCTTTAAGGAAGATCAGGATAAGAAATGAGAAAAAACATCTTTATAAAACCTCTCAAACTTATTTGACCCTAGAAACTTCCAAATTTACACTCCCATAAAATAATTTGGAAGGGTTTTGAATATCAGAGTTGACCCAGTTTATTTTAATAGTACTTTCCGCTGTTGACTGTTAATGATGAAAACGATTACTCTTAGCAATTTAATAATAAAATGTAGATGTAGTTTTTCAGTATGAAATGACATAAAAAGTTTGTTAATGAATAAGCCACTAAAATACTTGTATTAAGTAACTAAATAAATTGAACTGATAGTAATTTGTTTTATTTTGATTTTACAGGTTCCGACAAAGCAAACAACATTATTTGTCCTATAGGGTTACATTGTCCTGTAGGAAGTGACGAACCAAGATCATGTTTATCTGGTTACTATACCAACAGAACTGGAGAATGGGAATGTGATATCTGTCCAAATGGGTAAGTCTGATTACCTCCCCTGTTCTGTACTAGATAACAATACAACCTTATAGGGCTCAAAAGTGGAAGCTTTATACCTATCTGAATGTTGATGTCAGAGCTGCATCCCTTGTCTAATTACCATATGAAAAAAAAAGAGAAATGCATTATGATATCAATTGGACAAGAAACATTTGAAACAAGATTTCTAAACTATAAACATTAAAAATGAAATTTGAAAAGATGAATTTTACAGTTACTGTAATTAAAAAAAAAAAATTCTGAAGTTTTAGTCATTGCAAAAATTATGAGGGAATAAGTTATCCTAAGATTAAAACTTTCATTTAAAATTTATAGCATCCTTTGTATGCAGCATTATCTGAAATCTTGTATCTTTTGAAAATGATTCAACAATCATGGTAATAAATGCATGCAAAAATGCTTGAATATAAAGCAGGGGCGGATCCAGCCATTTTAAAAAGGAGGTTCCCAACCCAGGATAAATGGGGGGTTCCAACTATATGTCCCTATTCAAATGCATTGATCGGACGAAAAAAGGGGGGGTTCCAACCCCGGAACCCCCCTCTGGATCCGCTACTGTATAAAGTGTTCTAGTTAAAGTTCTGTATTAACAAGCTTATGTTTTTTGTCTGTAGATTTTACTGCCTACCAGAGAATGTAACAGCAGGTGTACCTACCTCTGGTTATTTCGACTGTCCAGCCGGATACTACTGTCCTAATGGTACTGGACTAGACTGGATGCCATGTCCTAAAGGAACATACAGTGCCAAGACTAACTTATACATGGTATTATATTTATTTACTCTTAATTAAGATGTGAAAAGTAGACCTGACCTTTATATATATAACTTTGCAGCAGTAAGTAGGAATGTTTTTTTAGATGTTCAGAATAAAAGTAGCCCAGAAATAAATTAGGAATTAAGATAAAATAGGATCTCTGTGAAGGGTATAAAACAAAACAAAAGTTGCCTTTACTGTGGGTCTCATTGGGGTCTTAACGTGACGCGGGATTGCCAATTTTTTGTAAGCGTGATACGTGAAAGTCAAATTATTGTGTTGTGAAAATGGGAAATGAGGTTTTGCGGGACCCGGGAAATGACAAAAAAATGAGAATTGCTTACGTACATAGTGTAAGCGAGATACGGGAATCTGACAAACAGTAAGCGGGATCTGGGATTGGAACCCCCAATGAGGCCCCCTTTACTGTGCTCATTGATTTTGTACTTGTAATGCTTCTGCAACTATTTACACAAAAAAATTGATCCTAATTCTGAAATGTTCATGACTTACTAGTGTTATTACTACAGAGCTGAATTTTCAAAATCTTTTTTTTTCCATTTTTACTGCAAAAAAATAATAGTAATTATATTCGTACATGTACTTGTCAGATTTGTTGTGAAAAAAGCCATTGGGTTTTCACATGATTTATCTTTTCTTTGTGGTTAACAGGTCAGTCAATGTACTGATTGTGATGGAGGAAAACATTGCTCAGTAGATGGAGCCACTACCGTAACAGGTGACTGTGATGCAGGCTACTATTGTCAGTCAGGAGTAGATCGACCAAACCCAGATAACTCTGCCACAAATAGCTCCTACCCACCAACCTGTCCACTGATTGGAGGTCATACAGGTAAGTCAATATTAGTTATCTCCCCTTTTTAAAAAGTGATTTAAAACTAAGGTTGAAGAAACTTATACTGGTAATATGAAATGGTTCCATTAAATTCTGTAAAGCTGAACAGAGCAAAAATATTGTGATTAAAGGTTCCATGATTATTTTTAAATGAATAGATAATGTGAAAGAACTTATTTCCCAAGTAGACTGATTTTGATGTTAAAATGATTAAATATTGTTACAGTATTCCTTTTCTCGGGAAAGTAATTTTATTCAAAATTCAGGGTACTAAAAATTAATTTATTTGACAACTTCAGAAAATATAAATTTTAAAACCCCAAAAAACAATTAATCTTGCAGGATATGGTGACATTTGTCCAAAGGGATACATGTGCCCTGTTGGTAGTGAGCTACCTACAGAGTGTCCATCTGGTACCTATCAAGATGAGGAAGGTCAAAGTACATGTAAGACATGTCCTGAAGGATTTTATTGTACGACCAACTCCACCGACTTCTCTGACAAGCCCTGTCCAGTTGGTCACTACTGTCCAAACGGTACAACTCATGCTAACCAGTATCCTTGTTTGAAGGGAACATACAATCCAGCACAACAACAAACAAATATCTCATCATGTTTGGAATGTGACGGAGGAAAATATTGTCCATCAGATGGCGCTGAAAACCCTGCTGGTAACTGCAGGTAGGAATTTTTATACAGTTGTTTGAATTTAAAAATCATATGTGATAAAATGACAATTTATTAGATATCCATTGAATGTACAATATTAACATAAATAGTCTTTTGTTTCTATTCTTTCTTAAATAAATTTTGTAAAGGTGTTTAAATTTTAGTTTTCAAAGTCCATACTAGGTTGTAAGGTATCTGATATTCTACAAGCTCAAATTTATGTGAAGAAATAGTTTTACCATTTCAACCTTAGTTGTAAAATGAGCATATAAACCCTCACCAAAAGTTTCTACCTTACAGCATGTCCTATATTTTAACCTTGAAAACTAAAGGTTGTTATATCTGACATTTGGAAATTTGCTAATTTTTGAGATATATAATAATATTTTGCTGTACGTTTCTTTCAGTGCTGGTTGGTATTGTTATGGAAGTTCAATTATGGCCATGCCCTCTGACCCTGTCCAGGGAGGTAGATGTAGTGTTGGTCAGTATTGTCCAGAAGGTAGTGAAGCACCAATAGAATGTCCAGGAGGAGAGTATTGTCAGACCACTGGACTGTCCACTCCTACTGGAATATGTTTCCAAGGTAGAGTAAAATATTTAATTTCATATTAATGTGAAGGATCTGGAATTACAGGATCTTTTTCAACAAGAACAATTGACAAATTAAAGTGTTATATTCTAGATTTAACTAGAAACCTTCATCGGTAGATGTTTGATAAATTCTGTGTGAGTACATGTGCACTAATCTTACATCATCCAGTCTATATTCTGCTAAAATAATGAAAATACCTTTTTTGGGTTATTTCTGCAATAATAATAGCTTTAAAATTACATATTGAAAAAATTGCTTGAATATTTAGAAATTAGACAAGTCTACACTAAGCTTTTTCTAGGTAGATAAACAGTTAAACTTTCATAAAAATGTATGGAGAATTTTCTCTGAAACATGTCTTCAGATCACAAAATTAATCAGAAACATCATTTCCATTCACATATTTATTTATGACATGATTGTATGTTGACCTCTGAATGCCATTCAGTGTGCTGTGTCATCAGGTTGCTGTCTCATTGACATATACCCTAC
Organism: Mytilus edulis; assembly: GCF_963676685.1. Taxonomy (NCBI): domain Eukaryota; kingdom Metazoa; phylum Mollusca; class Bivalvia; order Mytilida; family Mytilidae; genus Mytilus; species Mytilus edulis. The sequence goes on along the minus strand of NC_092357.1, from coordinate 25,392,285 downwards.
CGAAGGTTTCCTTCTTTAAATTCCATGTTAAATACATGATATTGTTTCTTTACACAGGATACTATTGTAACATAAGTGCTTTTGTACAGACACCACCTCCTGGTATGACAGGTGACAGATGTCCAACAGGTCACTACTGTCCAATACAGAGTAGTACACCAACACCTTGTCCTATTGGATATTACTATGGATCAACTGGAGCTACACAAGAATCAGACTGTGTCATCTGTACAAAAGGTCAGTTGTACTTTTATATATAATGACATTTGAATTCATGTCATATGTACTTTAGATTTGTATAACATTGGTTGATCCAGGAGGGGTCCAGGGGTTGGAACCCCCCTTTTTTTGGCCGATCAATGCATTTGAATGGGAATATATAGTTGGAACACCCCCTTTGTCCTGGGTTAGGTTTCAATCCCCCTTTTTTAAATGGCTGGATCCGCTACTGTATAAGATGTTTAAATAGATGAGTAATATTGTACTCCATATAACTCTAAAGTTTTTTTTTTATTGAAAGTCAAATATATTAATCTGAAAAAAGGTTGAAAACTAATTGCTGTTTTAAGTAAAAGATTAAAAATTCAAAGATTGTGTCATAAGACCAAATTAATTGTTATAGAGTTTGTGAATCAAATCATACTTTTCAAAATAATATTAAGAAATACTGATTTCACTGTAGGTAAATATTGTGGATCCTATGGACTTACTGCAGAAACTGGAGACTGTGACCCTGGTTACTACTGTCCTGAAGGTCAAACTGTGGCCACACCTGCCAACTATAGCTGTCCATTAGGATACTTCTGTGTGGGAGGGAAAGAGCTACCAGAACCCTGTGCATCAGGAACATATCAGGTATGCATCTATCTTAAAAAAAAGTAAACATTCTCTAAATGTTGTACTCATTGTTGAAGGATGTACAGAGACTTATAGATGCTTAAATCCACCTTATTTGGACTCTGGTGGATCGATGTCTCATTGGCAGTCATATCTTATATTTATAAATTTAGGATAATGTGATTTATAATGACAATACAAAATTGGCTGATTAAAGTCATTTTATCCACAATTGAAAAAATGAAGTGTGACCCTTATATTATTGTATGTTTTTCCTGCAAAAAACAGTTTAAATGTTAACATACTTTTTTTAGTAATTTTACATACAACAAAGTGCCATACTCCTCGAAAGGAAATTAAAATAATATAATCTCTACTTTCTAAGATGATGGGCAGACAATGTCAACTGTACACTTAAGGTTGGCCTCCAATTTATTTATTTTTTCAATAAGTGGGTATATATCTTCCATTCATTGGGTAATAATAATGTTACTGTATTTTAGGATGAACCAATTCAAAGTACATGTAAGACCTGTCCAGCAGGATTTTACTGTAATGCCACATTTGGTCCAGTTATTAACTATGCTACCTACATCTGTCCAGAGGGATTTTTCTGTCCAGACGGAACCAGATATCCAGAGGAATTCCCATGTCCTGAAGGAACATTCAACAATAGAACAGGTACATACCTTAGACTGGAGATATTGTCAGATTACTACGTAAATAGAGAATATCATATGGCGTTTTCAATATCGCATATGTATAAACCCGAGACACCAATATAATCCCAAGAGCTCTGCTCGAGGGACTATATTGGTTGAGGGTTGATATGGTGTGTGATATTGAAAAAGCTATATCATATACACTTTATTATATACATATACCTCAAGTAGATGTTTTTTATGTGACATGACGTCATACAGATAAGGTTTGAAATGATGTCATACAGATTATAGGTTTGACATGACGTCATACAGATTAGGGTTTTGATAAAGCCTTTGCAACAGTGACTGCAATCAATGACGTGACGTCATACAGATTAAAGGTGTGATAAAGCTTTTGCAACCGTTCATCAGGAAAGTTCAATTGAAAAATTTCTAAAACCAGGAATTTGAACATTTGTGAGCAAGAATACTGTTAAATTCCCAAATTACTGCTTGCATTTATTATTGCAGTTTTTAAAGAATTGACAAACATGCAAGATTAATAATTGCAATTGTAGGAAAATCTGCTTACAAATATAAGTATCAGATATATAATTGTGAGCTCTTATTATTGCGATACTCATCCATTTGATTTATATGTATTAATAAAAACCTCGAAATATTTCTGAATTTCCAGATCAACCTAAGGTCAACTTTGCCTGAGGGAGTTGAAACGATATTTTTTTGATATTTTTAAATATGTCCATGAAGAATTTTATGAATTTTGTCAGTAGCATGGACTGCTGAAAATGATGACAAATATTAATATATCTTAGTTACTTAATAAATGAAAGGTGATGAAATAAGAAATTAGGACACCCTTTGTGATATCTTTATTCAAACAATGTATTAACATATTTGTACGTGTGTTTACACAGGCTTGAACAGTACCTCTGAGTGTTCGGAGTGTGTTGGAGGTATGGCATGTGATGTTGAAGGATTGACCTATCCCATAAGGCCATGTTCTGCTGGATACTTCTGTCGACAGAGTGCTGACTCAACAACACCAAGCTTAGGTAAATCTTATAGTGTTTTGCAATGGTGGTATTACATGAATTAATATTTGCAAATTGTAAATATTTTTAAAACAGAAATTTTTCTTTGATTTGATAGTTAAAAATTCCATACCACAAAATATAAATCTCTTAAAAAACTATTTTTTTTATTGCAAAATGTACTCCATACATATTAAAAGGTTCTAAAATTGTCTTTAAAGAAATGTTCTCTTTATTTTTAAGATGTACTGAAATGAGATATTTGTTTGAATGCTTGTAATATGAAAAGGGGATGGAACATTTCTGGACAATTATAATAAGTTCAAATGTATAAAAAATGTAAGATTAAACTAAAATAGGATCATTAAACATTACTTTAGGTCTAAAATGCACATTCATTTTTTCTTTTATAGGATCATTGGCTGACCAGTGTCCAGCAGGATCATATTGTCCAGTAGAGACAGCAGAACCAATAGGTTGTCCTGAGGGAAGTTACAGCTCTGCCATGGCACTACAGATGGAAAGTCAGTGTATCAACTGTACTGGAGGTTACTACTGTAATGAGACAGGTAGGCTTTGCTCATTGTTGAAGGCCGTACAGTGACCTATAGTTGTTAATGTCTGTGTCATTTTGGTCTTTTGTTGATAGTTGTCTCATTGGCAATCATACCACATCTTCTTTTTTATATAAGAACATATTTTCTCCTGATGATTTAATTTAGTATATGAAAATTTTACCAAAGAGAGAAATTTAAAATTAGCTTGCAGATTTCATCGTTGAATAGGTTGGGATTTTTGCACAATATAATAAGACATTGTAATAGCTGTGTTAAATCAATAAGAGATAATCATTTGTTTTGTACTATTGTCAAAATACCGTATGGAAAACTGACTCCAGACCAATTTATAAGACACCGGTTTCTATTATAATTACAGGTCATATATACCTTTATATTTCGCATTCAACTGTTCTGGTTTGCTTATGTCTTTTAGGCCTGATATATAACAACAAAGGGTAAAAGCACTTTTATACTCAAAAGTTATATGTACTTTGATATTACACTATCAACTGTTCTATTTGGGCTTTGTCAACTTGATTTTTTTTACAACAAAGGTATATTTATGATCAACAAAAGTCATATCAAATTTTATTTTTCAATAGTACACACTTGCTTTGTATAGGCCTGATTTGTTTTATAAGGAAGATCATGTGTACTTTTATATTACAGGATTGACAGCTGTTGTTGGCCAGTGTCTGCCAGGCTTTTATTGTCCAGTAGGGTCTAAAGTATCAACAGAGATCATATGTACTGCTGGAGCCTACTGTCCAATAGGAACAGAAAATCCAGTACCATGTCCTGCTGGAAAGTACTCGGATGTGGGAGGACTTAGTATGGAATCACAGTGCAGTCTCTGCACCGAAGGATATTACTGTGAAACAACTGGAATGACAAATGTAACAGGACCTTGTAAAGAAGGTGAGTAAAATACTTAAAAAGGGGTGAATGAAACTTGAGGAAGAATCAAAACTTATTAACCGAGGAGAGATACAACTATCATGACAAAAAAAAAAAGACAAAAAGACAAAAGTCCACAAAACACTACATTATAACGGGACGATTAAGCAACAAAAATCATGCTGCTCAATAGTACGTATTTGTGACTCAGAAATATTAACATCATATTTAAAATGATGTCTTAGAATATATATATTCTGAAGAGTCCCAATGGAAGGATGAAATCGATAGAATGGAACTGTTAACTTTTTACTTATTTTATTATTTTATTTAATGAATATATATATATATATATAATAAAAACTATAACACAAATTCCCATACGTTTCGGCCATTACGGCCTTCTTCATTGGAATAAATTACAACATATATATATATATATATATATATGAGTACCATGAATATAAAGTTCAGATTTCATCTAAAAAATAGCTGAAATAAGGCCTAACATGTTTCTGTCCTTTTCAAAGTTTCTGCTATATGGTCAACTGAACGCTTTAAATAAATGTGAAATAAGAAATATAATAAGACTATCAACTTCTTGTTTGAATAAAATCCTAGTTTTGTTGTATGTCTCTTTATTTCAAAGTTTACTTTTTAAGAAAAAAAATGTTATGATTTGAGTTAAATGTTGCTTGGACTCTTCTTTCCATCTTGTTTTTCTAAGTAACTCAAGTCCAGAAAAAGTCTCATTGCAAAAAAAGTGAATAAACAAATTCCTATTATCTTTTTTCAGGATATTATTGTCCCAACGGTTCTAGTGTGGAGACTCAGATAATCTGTCCAGCAGCCATGCATTGTCCTACAGGAAGTGCCACTCCACAGGAATGTCCAGCAGGAATGTTTGTGGACTACGATGGTGCTGCAGCATGTTCAGTGTGTCCTGAAGGTAAAGGAAAATTTATTTTCACCTAACTCAATATTGTTTAATTCTAACATGACGTCCTTCAAATGCTTTGAGTACACACCAGTGGTAAAATTAAATATATTTCCTGGGCTGTTCCGATCGTACTACCACGTCATATGCTTTTTTATGAATGAGCTTCCCGACGTCATAGAAAGATGACGTAAGAATATAAGCATTTTACGGGAAAATACCCGCTTGTGAAACCGAAAATCATCACAACAAGGAAACGTAAACAAATGATGCTAAAATGTGATATAAGCCTCTTTTTTTTTTAAACATATAAGACATATAAGTAAATTATCATTAGATTAATCCAAAACTTCTGAAAAAACAAAGATATAATGTCATCAAAATCGCAAACAAGGCTTTATATGGTCAATGTATATCACAAAGGATTATACAATCAATACAATTTGAGTAAGCAAATAGTTTACGTTTTTTATACATATATAATTTGTTTGTATTATTGCTTTTCAGGTTATTATTGTGTACCAGAACTCTCAATAGAAGGAAATTCAGCTTCAGCCAAGAATATCTGTCCAATGGGATTCTTCTGTCCAAATGGAACAGGTCATGACTGGCAGCCATGTCCAGCTGGAACTTATGGTCTAAGTCAGGGACTGAAGAAAGCTGAAGACTGTACACCATGCACAGGAGGACAATATTGTGAAGGTATAATTTCTGTAATGATAGTTTAAACTCATGTAGTTAAAATTAAGTATGACCTTACTCTCTAATTTATCCTTCAAAGTGAGAAACTATTTGTGAAAGGATTGTTAATATGGTAGTGAGTTTGTCAAGTTGAAAATTCTTCACTGAGCACATTCTTAAATCAGACAAATATATTTTGAACAGAGAAGTCAATTTAGACATGTTATGATAACAGTTAAACCGTTTATAAAGTCACCTCTTTGTTGTTTTGCAAAATAAAAAGTTTTTATGTCAGTTCAATCACTTCTTGCCTGGGTCTAGTAATACCTATGCATTTCAAACCTTAGTTCAATTGTCTACTCTCTTTAAAGGGTGATTTTTTTTCCCCGCTCCCAAAAGATTACCTTTATAAACAGGTTTGACTACAGATTCAGAAATATCCTTAGTCACTTTCTGGTGAACAGGGCTACGTTTGTATACAGGTTTTAATGTAGTTCATTGTTTCATATTATCTTACAGGAACAAACCTTACCCAGCCGACAGGAGATTGTCTAGCAGGTTACTACTGTGTTTCTGGTGTGGACAAAGCAAATCCACTCATGCTGAACGATTCACAATGTCCAACTGGTACTGTCCATCCAATCATTGGTCACCAATGTCCAGCAGGACACTATTGTCCAATTGGTACAGAGTATCCCATTGGCTGTCCTGCTGGATCTTACCAAGATCTGACCAATCAGAACTATTGTAAGGCCTGTCCTTTGGGTCACTACTGTTATGCTAACACTTCAGATTACACACCAAATATCTGCCCCGGTGGATATTACTGTGAGCTGAATACCACAGACATTTATGAGTATCCCTGCCCGCCTGGTACCTTCAACAATTTGACACAACAGCACAGTATAGCAGCATGTGAATCGTGTACACAGGGAATGTATTGTCAAGGTTACGGAAATGCTTACCCAACCGGAAACTGCTCAGCTGGATGGTATTGTACTAATGGATCAAGTATAGCACAGGTGAGAAGTGATGGGAGGAGCTAAAGGCAATTGCCATCTTTCTTCTTCAAAATAAACTGTCCAATTTGAGAGTTTTAAAAGCACATCTTTGTCTGCATTTAATATCTGTTCTCAGAAGCTTTAACAGAATTGTCTGAGGATGGGGGAAGGACCTTTATCAGGACTCTGGGATCTGGTGTTTTTAAGCTTGAGATTTGGGTATTGATCCTTTCAGGATTTTTTTTTCTTCGAAATTTCGTGATGGCTTTATTTAAATTTCTTTAAATTCGGGACCTCAGGATTTCATGTTTTTTAGTCCGGGATTTCTGGATGAGGACACCTCCTACCCCCCCCTCTCTGAGGAAGACAGGTCTAAAATTGTAATAATAGTTTGATGCATGTAGTTCCAAAATAGACTGTGCATAACTGGCTTTTCTTATTTGTTTCCAGTTAACTCAGTTTGTGATCATCAAATAACCAATTTGATAATGAATTGATGCCCAAAAATCTTTAAAAACAAAACTGTTATATTGTAAACATACAATGTTATTTTCATCTCCTTTCATTCATACAAACTAGCTCATGGTAATGACTACTACAGAAAAAAATGTATGGCAGGGTTAAACATGAAAAAGTGTTGTCCAATCTCCATTTCTCTTTCAATTGCTCTCATTTGCACTGAAACCTGAGTTTCTTGTCTTTTAAACTATCTTGTTATATTTTACAGCCTACCGTAACAGGTGGTGAATGTACTGCTGGTAATTTCTGCCCTGAAGGATCATACGAAATGCAGAACTGCACAGCAGGGAAATATTGCCCAACTAATGGCCTGGATGCACCCCTAGCAGATTGTGACGCCGGCTACTACTGCCCAGCAAGTTCCACTTCACCACAACAGATTGACTGCCCAGTCGGTCATTATTGCCCAACAGGAAGTGACCTCCCAGACCCATGTGCTAATGGAACTTATGGACCTGTAATACGTCTCCAGGTCCCTAGTGATTGTACTCCATGTGATGGAGGATATTATTGTAACGGAACAGGACTAAATGCAGTTAGTGGACAATGTGATGCAGGTAGGACTTATTTTTGGAAGCAGAAACTAAAATAAATTTTTCCGTCCCCATAGTGGGCATTATGTTTTTATGCCCCACCTACGATAGTAGAGGGGCATTATGTTTTCTGGTCAGTGGGTGCGTTCGTTCGTTCGTCCATCCGTTCGTTCGTCCCACTTCAGGTTAAAGTTTTTGGTCACGGTAGTTTTTGATGAAGTTTAAGTCCAATCAACTTTAAACTTAGTACACATGTTCCCTATGATATGATCTTTCTAATCATAATGCCAAATTAAAGTTTTTACCCCAATTTCACGGTCCACAGAATATAGAAGATGATAGTGCGAGTGGGGCATCCATGTACTATAGACACATTCTTATTTTTGAAATATACCATTTTAAGAACTGGCTTTGTCTCTGGTGGATAGTTGTTTCATCGGTAATCATACCACATTAAACAAAAAGTAACAATTTTTAGTGACACAATGGCACCCATGATTATTTTCTATTGGAGAAAACAATAAATTTAAAATGACCTTGAATATTTTTATGATGTACAATCTGAAGAGAAACTACACAAAATATGACATTGGTGATTTGTTCATATGTTTTAAGAGGTTTGCATAATACTGTAATTGAACATATTTTTTATTTTAGGTTTCTATTGCCCACCAGGACAGACACAACCTAACCCCTATGATTACAGATGCACCCTGGGACATTACTGTCTGGTACAGACAGCCACACCCACCAGATGTAATAATGGATTCTTCCAAAATGAGTTAGAGAAGGACTCCTGTAAACCATGCACTGAAGGTATGACAAAAACATTGCTTATGATTCATAATTATTACTGTGGATTCTTTTACTTTAGAGGATAAAAATTTGCTTTGAAATCCACAAAATATTTAACCCGAAGAATAAAAATGATTCCACATACTATAAGAACAAATAGCGATGTTAAAAAATCATCTCAGAAAAAATAAAATACAATATTATCCTTTGAACTGTTTTTTTTCACAGTTCGGTATAAAAGTTAAGTGCAAACTTTATGCTACTAAAGATATGATTTTCATTTAGGAATATCTTTTGCAAGCTAAAATAAGACAGCTAGAGACGGCATGAGTTTTGCTCATATAATTTAATTCTATGTATAAATGTTCAATTGTACTTTGTTATGTTATAGGTTATTATTGTGATAACAGCATAGAAGCTATAGGAGATCTGACCAACTACACTTGTCCTCTTGGTCAATACTGTCCAGGCCAGACAGAATATGGTAACCAGTATCCCTGTCCATCTGGTACCTTTAACAACAGAAGTGGTATGGTGAATGAGACAGACTGCCAGCAATGTACACCAGGATATTATTGTCAGAATACGGGTCTTCCAGAGCCTCAAGGACTATGCTTTCCAGGGTATGTATTATATTACTATTCTGACAGAGCCTCAGGGGTTTGTTTTCTCATTTTCATTACTACTTCTTAGGATACATGAGAGAATGTTCTTTTTCTTTACATTTACTTAGTTTGTGATTTTTGTATTCCCAATGAATTTGGACGTACCTAATTTCACCCTTTTTTTAGAGAAAAAAACATCAAACTTAAATAACTGACTTCAAACATTTAAATGTCATTAATAAATCATATTTGATTAAGAATATAAAACAAAATAAGCAAAGATAACCATTATCAAATATTATCCTGCAATTGGGTGTCCTACTATACAGATACAGCCCTACAGATATCGCTATGCTGTATCTGTATACCATACAGATATCGCTTTAAAGCTCCACCCACTGCCGGACTGAGTATTGTTTGAACCTGTATATGTTTACATTCGTGGTTTACTTTAATACACTGGTACTCACAAAATCTGCAAAAATAGTCCTCTGTTATTATTAGATTTCCCTGTACCACAAGGAATTTGATAAAAAAAAAAAAAAAAAACGCAATGATACAATAACATGATAAAGATTAATGTATATTGTATTTCCATGAAAATCATATAAACTTTTTGTTGTCCACTTTCAGTTACTATTGTAATGGAAGCACCATTGATCCTAATCCATCAGACGGTCTTTGTCCAGTTGGTAATTACTGCCCAGAAGGAAGTTATCAACCGACTGCCTGTCCCGATGGAACTATAGCGGCCTCTACAGGAAATGACAACCTTACCGACTGTCAGCTATGTAAACCAGGAAACTACTGTACTCCTGCTAGTTCTAAAAATGGTAAGTTATAAAATTTGGTAAATAATGAAACAATGGCATGAAAAATTATAACTTGTAACAACAATGACATAAATATGCAAAGTTATAAAAACAATGGCATATTGAAACATAATTTTAAGTTATAAAACAATGGCATATTGAGTGATAATTTTAAGTTATAAAACAATGGCATATTGAATGATAATTTTAAGTTCTAAAACAATGGCATATTGAAACGATAATTTTAAGTTATAAAACAATGGCATATTGAATGATAATTTTAAGTAACAAAACAATGGCATATTGGATGGTAAGTTATAAAACAATGGCATAAAAAGATTAGTTCGAATATTATGTTTAAGACATAATGAATTAAAAAATGTTAGATTTTGGTTAAATGAAATGTGAAGTTTTTTGTGTCATGAATCAGAAAATATGTGTATAGAAATTCAAATAGTGTCAAGGTTACATTTGCAAAGCTGTGAAATGATTTGATTCAAACACCAATTGGTATGGTGTCTGGAAAAAAATGTCCTTTTTAACCCTTGTGAAAAATGCTTGGATCAAACCAAACTGTTAAAACAGGTCAGTTATGAGAGCATGGGTTTGTAATTTAACAATTTGTCTTTTCTAGGCCACAGCTTGCCCTGTGATGCTGGTTTCATATGTATGACAGGATCCAATGTTGCTAGTCCTACTGATGGATTAATTGGCTACATATGTCCTGCTGGACACTACTGTCTATCTGGTGCTGTCACAGAAACTCCTTGTGATATTGGAACATATGCTCCAAGTACTGGATTAGGTGGGTACAAAGATGATTAGTAGTAATTTGCTATTTCAGAGTCTGATGCATTCTGGATAAAAAATTTAAAAAGTGTAAAATATTTTGATTGGCTAGTAACTTCATAAACAATGGAAATTTAACCAATGATGTGATTTTCTACGGTTCTGAAGATTCTGAAAAGGCAAATTAGATTGAGATTTTCATGATGGAAAAGATAACTGTAAGACCTAAAATTAAAAAAAGTTGGCATTGTTATTGCCAAAATTTTATAAATTTTGTTTTTTAATACATTTTCGTGAATCTTTTATTTTTTTAGAACCAATTTGCAGATTCAGAAACAATTGTATTTTCTTTACTGCTTTTTTTTTGAATTTGACAAATTTTGCAAAAAACAAAAAATGTGTTAATTCTTTGAATGTTAAAATTTATTGTTTGCCTATATATCGGATATCTATAATTATAAATATTATTCAAGTTTTTAGAACTATTGTCTTCATATTTATGTTTCTATTGACAGGTGCTTGTTTGGATTGTCTAGAGGGAACAACGTGTCCCACTATGGGAATGAATGCAACACTACCTTGTCCGTCAGGTCACTACTGTCTGAATGGCACTTATAATGATGGAATACCCTGTTCTATAGGTAATTAAGAGACACATTGAGAAAAATCCAGATAATATGTGTCTTTGTTGCTGTCACACTTTATTTATTTACAACTCTTTAAAATGTTTAGTACCAAAACATAGACTTTGTCATTCTGCTTTAATTATTTGGAGATGGCAGACTTTTTTCAAATCTTTTAATCAATCAAATATGGTTGTTTTTTTTCAAATTGCTGTCAAATAATAATAGGTCAAATTTTAAAATGGCTCTATTAATTACAAGTTATATCTTTTCTATAGGAACCTACAATCCACATGAAGGCCTGTCATCAGAAGATGAATGTCTTGCCTGCCCACCTGGTTTGTATTGTGACCAGTCTGGATTATCTGCCCCTGCTGGTAACTGTTCTGCTGGTTTCCTCTGTTTAGGAAATGCCACAGTCGCGGCACCAAATGATGGAGTCAATGGACCTTGTCCTCATGGTTATTACTGTGAAGAAGGTAAGAAAAATATTGTTCTTGCAAGTTTTCCTTTTATTCAAATAAACAAATATGTCAACAAAGAAAAAAACATGGCCTATAGACAAAGCACATAAGCAAAAATGAAAAACAAAAAACACAAAAAAAGAACATAGCACTCTAGCACAAGTTCAGGAGATATAAGTACTGATTTGCCAAAAATGCTATAACCAAAAATGTACTAAACAGTAAAGGTTAATAATTTACAAAGACAAGTAAAAGAACAATATAAAATATAATTAACATGAGAAAGTCAATTGCCACATCAATGTAACAATTTTAAATGGATGCAAATTTAATATTTTCTTGAATTTCTACAGGTACAGTAGCAGCCACTCTCTGTCCACGTGGAACCCAACGTAACCAGACAAATGGAGCATCAGAGAGTGATTGTTTCCCTTGTGATGCTGGATATTATTGTGCCAACGAAGGAATGTTAGGTCCATCCGGAGTATGTCAGGAAAGATACTACTGTCCAGATACTTCTAAGATCCAGAGTGATGCACCATCTGGTTACCAATGCCCACCTGGATTTTATTGTCCACAAGGAACAGCTAATCCAATAGCTTGTCCACCAGGTAAAGGAATAAATGAACTTTGTCAAAAATATCTATCCAGGTTTTTCTTAGGGAGCAGCTTAACAAATATTTAGTAATCGAATGGTTACATTTTCAGTCAGTAGCATGGAAGTGATAGGTTGTAACATATGAGTCTTTCAGAATTCTACTTCCAGTTTGCAGATAATTTGTTAATTTATGATATGTTAAATTTACTAAGGTTAATGTCTTCATTGCACCTTTTCTCCCGTTGTCCAAAACAGAATTATTTCACATTTGGTCAGTAGCTTGACAGTGGTAAGTTGTGCCATGGAAACACTTTCAGATCTGTCAGACACTTCCTGTCTTCAGATACTTTGGATAACAGTAGGGGTATAAGGACAACACATACAACTTGTTGATTTGGTGACCTGTTCTTGTATTAGTTTGAATATGACCTGAATTATTTGTAAACATTGGATATAATTTATTTCTCTAGGAAAGTACCAGCCAAACTATGGTTCCATAGAATGTATCGACTGTCCAAGTGGTTTTTATTGCATGTTAAATTCCAGTGATCCCGAGCCATGTTCACCATTCTCTTACTGTCCAAATGGAACAATCAATCCAATACAATGTCCAGACGGTCAATACACAGACAACTCCACAACAGGATTAGAAAGAGCAGATGATTGTCCTTACTGTCCAGCAGGTAATTATAAATTTCAAATACTGAGGATTCATTATTATTCCTGTGATACAAATTTACATGGATTTTGCTGGTATAGGCTTAGTCACTATATGTTAACCACAAATGTATATGTCCAATGAAGTACAAATTTCATGGGTACATAGGCAAAATTATGTTCAAATCAAACATAGCAAATACAGTTTTTCTTCAATCCATGAAAAGGAGTAGGTTCAGTAAGACCCCTTTTTGGCCCCAAAATATAGCAGTTTTAGAAAATTGTGAAAATGTAATCTTTTAGCTATATATTGGAAAGTAGAATGCTTCTGCTACATAAATATGGACTGTTTTTGACAATACAATGCACATATATCGGGTACTAGCATCATGAAGTCATGTTAAATTACTGAAATCTTCACAATTTGAGCATTTTAGTTAGATTTTAGACGGTTCCCGTCTTAAATGAAAGTGGCCGCATTCACGTTCATTCATAATATTGAAATATAAGTTGTATTTGATGATAATACATAACATATATAAAGGTTGAGGATGAACACGGATGCGGGCACTTTCATTTTTGACAAAAAACATCTGAAAAAGTGATGTTTTTTTGGCATATTTGATAGATTTTTCATATTTCAGCTTGAATCGGAGCGTTTTTAATGACTAAATAAGTGAAAATCTGTCACCTACACTAATCGAATCAATTGAAATAGACAATTAAATGTTTAAAAAGTGTCTAAAATCTTTCCTTAGATGAACCTGAAATTTGAGGCCATAATAGGCCCTTACTGGACCTACTCCTTTGTACCAACTGAAATTTAAAAATTTAAAAGGACAAAGTATAAAGTAATTTTAAATTATTTGTTTTCTTTATATAATAACATTCTCTAATTCATGCTTGAGATATGACAACCATTTTGCTGCTAATGATCTGCAAAGAGTTCCACTTATTTTTATAATAATAACAATTGATTTGTTTATATTTTTCAGGAAAGTACTGTACAGGAGGCCAAATCACAGGTCCTTGTGCTGCAGGTTACTTCTGTCTGGCTAATATGACTATACCAAACCCTGACAACTCCCTACGCCCTGATGGTGGCCTATGTCCATATGGATATTACTGCCCTGAAGGTAGGTTTAACATTAGTTAGGAAACTTTAAAAACTTGTATTAAGGTATTATAAAAAGATCTATTCTAACAACTCCTCCCTGACCTAATAATGGTGGTTTCTGTCCCTATGGATATTACTGCCCTGAAGGTAGGTATTACATTGGTTAGAAAACTTTAAAAACTTGTATTAAGGTATTATAAAAAGATCCATTCTAACAACTCCCCCTGACCTAATAATGGTGGTTTCTGTCCCTATGGATATTACTGCCCTAAAGGTAGGTATTACATTGGTTAGAAAACTTTAAAAACTTGTATTAAGGTATTATAAAAAGATCCATTCTAACAACTCCCCCCTGACCTAATAATGGTGGTTTCTGTCCCTATGGATATTACTGCCCTGAAGGTAGGTATTACATTGGTTAGAAAACTTTAAAAACTTGTATTAAGGTATCATAAAAAGATCCATTCTAACAACTCCCCCCTGACATAATGGTGGTTTCTGTCCCTATGGATATTACTGCCCTGAAGGTAGGTATTACATTGGTTAGAAAACTTTAAAAACTTGTATTAAGGTATTATAAAAAGATCCATTCTAACAACAACCCCTGACCTAATGGTGGTTTCTGTCCCTATGGATATTACTGCCCTGAAGGTAGGTATTACATTGGTTAGACAATTTTATTGAACTAACATATCAAGTTCTATCCTAACAACTCCCCCCTGACTTGAAAATGGTTTCTGCCTCAATGGATAATACTACTTGATGATAGGGAATATTTTCTAAGCCATAAACTTCTATTAGGTATTTATTTAACATGTCAAAACCTCTCAGCCAATTCGAAAATTCATTATACAGTTTTAGATGAAATTCAATTTAAATGTTATTTCTAAGCACAACTGAAAATTGAAAAATGAAATTCGGTTCAATTCATAAATATTCATAATTATAACAGTTACTGAAACATTCTTATATAAACTATTTCCAGACTTTTGTTCACATTGTAACAATTCTTAAAAAGCATTTAATTATAATTTATTTACAGGAACACCAGATAAGCTGACTTGTCCAGCTGGAAAGTTTATCGCCATAGAGGGCGCCAACAGTTCTGCCGATTGTAATGAATGTCCAGGAGGAAGAGTGTGTGCCCACAATTCCACATTGTCAGAACCATGTTACAGTGGATATTATTGCCCCTTTGGAGTTGCCAATCCTGTCCCATGTCCTGTAGAGACATACAATGACCTTCAAGAAGCAGACGACATTGCCTGGTGTAAACTTTGCCCGTCTGGATATAGATGTAATGAAACTGGAATAGCAGACTACACTATATATCCATGTCCTGTGGGGACCTATTGTCCAAATGGGTCTTTGGATATACTGCCCTGCCCTGTTGGAACCTACAGGTAAATTGCTCTCTCAATAGAGTAACTGTGCAATATGAATAGGATACAAAGTTTCTGTTTGAATCATTTCATTTGTGAGGCCCCTCATGGAAGGGGGGGGGGGGTCCTAGTAATCACATAATCACCATTTTTTTGCCAATATAATCACATAATCATTAAATATTTCCTTATCTTTAGTAATCAAATAATCATAACTAAAAATACAGTCCTAGGTAATCAAATAATCATGAAATATTTGGCTTAATAATCAAATAATCATTAAAAAAACGGCCAAGTAATCACATAATCAAAAACCCCATGAGGGCCCTCATTTGTAAATCCAGTTTTTTCCATGGAATCTTGAAAAATACTAATGTAATAAATTGTTTTGTAATTTTGAAGAAGAAAAAAAATTCAATATATTTTTAATAGCTTATTAATGTTTTACTCTCAGTTTGAAATTTTACCTATTGATAGTAATAATAGATTTTGATTATGTAATTATTTTAATATTAAATAAATGAATAAAAAATAATTAGGGGGTGCTAAAATATAAAGTATAGAGAATAATGTACAACAACAAAAAAATAATAGTGAAAATGGCCCAAAAAATTCAATTGTACAGAAATAAAGTACACTTTTGATATCTGATTGTAATTGTTTTATTTATAGAGATACAATAGCAGCTGGTAATATCTCAGATTGCCATCTTTGTCCTGCTGGAAACAGATGTCCAAACGAAAGCATGACCTACTCAGGAATACAGTGTGACGAGGGATACCATTGTCCTGATGGCGCACAGATCCAAGTCCTTTGTGCAGCAGGATATTACTGTAACTTCTCTATGGCCCAAGTCCCATGTCCACCTGGGTATTACTGCCCTAATGGAACAGCTTATCCAATACCCTGCCCACAAGGTCATTACTGTGGAAAACTGGACAGTTGTAATGTTTCAGATGCAGGTAAGGTTTTATCATTAGCATAGCATAAGCTATTTTAACTGAACCATTTATGTATTTTTAAGTGAAAAAATAAATATTTTGGAAGCATTTTATCTGTTTGAGTGCCAGATACTTAAGGAATAACAGTACTGTGGTTGAAGAGTTGCCACCGTCAATTGTAGATTTGACGGTCGCAAATGCAGTTTTACTGGCGACGCGTAGCGGAGACAGTAAAACGGAGATTTGCGACCGTCAAATCAAAATTGACGATGGCAACTCTTCAACTACAGTACTGTTATTCCGATTCTAATGCATTACAAAAAGAAATATTACGATAAAACTTGAAAAAAGGTCTAAATTTGACAAATAAAAAAAATCCGCGAAACTTCATGAATGATTTTGGCGCAAAGACGTCATGGCTAAACGTGACGTCATACAAATGAAAACTTACAAACTAGAGATTTTTACGTTACCTGTACGATTCAAATTCGGATAAAATTACATTAAAACGGCGAATTCGAGGTAGGTGTTGTTTTATTTTCGATTATATAGTAGTAATCGAACATTTGTTGATTCAACAATTCAAAATGGCGGGTCCATCCTTAGTTACGCCTGGTCAACTGTGGATTTGACGGCAACTTTTAGCCAATGAAAAAAATTGTTACATACAAATTGCATTAGAAGTAATGTTTTATCTATATATATATTGGAAGTTTTGGTGGAACAAGTTTGCAAAAATGCAATCATAACCTGATGTTGCTGGCTTAATAGCAGTATCTTCCAAGTTTTATCTCTAGCATTTTAAGTAAAATTTAATAAAGGGAAGCAAGATGAACAATTTTTAAATCATGTTCATGCCAATGTCGAGAATTAGTTTATGATATTCACTCTGCAATTTTAATCACAAAATATAAATTTTTATGTGTATAATCACACTATTTGTCTGAGTTTCTTGAAAATACTCAATGACAATTAATAAAGTGTATTCCATATGATCATTTTTTTCCCAGGTGCCATTGAACCTGTCATGTGTCCCCTTGGTTACAAGGAATATGATGGATCTCCCAGAGCCACTTTCGAGGACACATGTGAACCATGCAAACCAGGAACATTTGGAGCACACACGAGCAGAGCTGTATGTGAAGCGTGTCGAGCGGGAGTTGTATGTCTGGCAATGGCAACAACAGATCAACCTGTGGCAAATGCCAGTTCTATAGCGGAAATATTTGGACCGAATGCTACAAACTCCTACCTATGTCCAGCTGGTAAGTTTATATACTGTTGATCAACAAAAAGTCACAAGCCATTTTCATCAAGTAAATTTGAAATTAAATCGCCACGTGTTAGGTTGAAAAGGACTTAACGTGAAATAGAGTATCTGCAATTATATATCTGTATTTAACTAATTTAGTTTTGATTGAGTCAACTGACTGAAATTTATTTTATTTAACCATTTAAATATTAGAATTTCGATTATTTTTTATTCCATGATTAGTCAGTCAGTAAGTGTACATAAAACTCTATTTGAAGAGCATATTTATAAATAATAGTTTATATCAAAGCATTGCTGCCATTGAAGATATTGATTTCACTTTGAGATAAAAATGACCAACTACAGCACTATTGTCTTGCCTTTGTTTTTGCAAAGATGGTGTAGGGATTGTGCATACAAATTTCTGAAAATAGCACTTAATATATAGTTCCTTTGAAGAACTTTTTTGGATTTAATGTTATTAAGGTACTAGTAGGTAATTTTTGTTTTCGTTTACAGGATATTACTGTCCACAGAATAGTTCTTCTCCCACACCGTGCCCTGCAGGACGTTACAATGCATACAGTGAAGGAAAGAGTATAAATGACTGTGAACTTTGCCCTGTCAATCATTTCAACAAATGGGAGGCACAAGAAGGGTGTTATTTCTGTGGAGGTCAGGCCTTCCAATCTGAGAGAGGACAGACAACTTGTGACTGCACAGGATCTGGAAGAGATTTCCAGGTAATTTACACAAACATACCAAAAATATTACTTAACCCTCCAGATTATTATGTCATATCAGTATTATTAAATAGTATTTTACCTTAAAAGTTTTAGTGATTATAAATACTTGTTTTGAATAATGTTAATTCAGAAATTAATGTTTGAATTTGTTATTGACAATGTTGAACAACGGACAAAGGGAGATTTATTAATGGGATTTCAGAAATTGCTTCATACAAGTTATGCTTTCAGAATGCATGCATGCCAGTTTTTAAGTTGCAAAACACTTCCCATTGCAATTTTACATATTACAAAAATAACAGTAATAATTTCTAAATTTACAGAAATTTAGAACTACTCACTGTTAAAGTATGATTCAGTATTTTGCTTTGAATTTGAGACAGAAATGTCTAGAGAATAATGGACTTTACCATGTTTACCTAATTTATAATGTAAAAAAAAAATAATATTGTAATTATTGTCTGTTAGGAACATTCTAAAAGTTCTTTCAGTGCTTTGATTTTTCTTTTTACAGGAGAGTGATAGAACTTGTCCATGTGGAGCAGGATTCATTGAGAACACAGATATAATAGATTGTACAAAGAAAGTATATGACCTCTGCTTGTCAGGAACAACAAGAGCACAGAATGGGGAGTGTCTAACCGATGGAGAATGGGAGGACTACTGTAGTAATTATGTAAGGGACGCTTAAATGAATTTACAATTTACAATTTAGTCACAGTGTCATAGTGGCAAAATGTCAAATTATCTTCACAATTCACTCACACTGACTTAGTTGTCTAATCTCTAATCAACTGAAAATTCTCTTGCTGTGTTCAGTGAAATGTCATATCAACATCACATTTTACCTACAGTTCCCTAGTGCCCAATTGTCTAGGTATTTGATTAAAGCAACTTTACAAATCTTCAAAGTTTTGCTCTGTTCAGTCAGAACTGATAAATTATTGCTTGCTGTTTCATGCCAGCATTGTTATAAATACCCTGTATTAACTTGGGCTCTAAATACAAGAGAGAAAATAATGCTTCTTATAATGATTGTTGCATATGTATTTTTTTAATTTATATTTTTTGCTAGCTGAATTCAAGAGATATAAACTCCCCAATCCTATTCCCTTAAAAATTATTATATTATTATTATATATTGCATATATATTTTCTATCTTCGTAAATATCGTTATTATATTTTCTTTATACAGGTGTGTGACACTTACGTTGGATATGATCGTTACATCGGCGTATGTCTATGTCAATCAGATTACTTGGAGGATGTTTGTAACCTGGAATGTAGAATAGCTCAGCGTGATAGAATTGGTCTTGTCTGTGCTGAACCTCCATTAGAAGTACACGTTGTGATACGACATGCAAATGATTCTGTTTCTGTAAGTTTTTAAGCAGTATATATCTTTGTATATTATGTGATAAATATGAATATATCTTTGTATATTAGATGATAAATATGATAAGAAAATCTAAATCTTGTCAATATACATTGAGGATATGATTTGAAAATGTTTCTGTAAGCTTTATGGCATTAAATTGCATATCTGTTTAGATAAGTATAAAATATGATTTTAAAACAAAGTAAAATTTTGAAATTCAATACTGAATGATGACCAGGAATGTAAATAGAAATTTGGTATAAATTTTATTTGCAAAACCATTGATTTGACAGATAATTTCATGATTATCGAAACAACTACTACAGTATATTTTTAATTCTTATTCAAAAGATCATGATCATGGTGATTGATATTTTAACTTAGGTACTATGAGGGGGGTAGGAGGGGTCCTGATCCCGAAATCCCGGGCTTAAGAACACAAAATCCAGAGGTCCCGAATTTAAATAAAGTTAAATCCCGGATCCTGTAATTTGAAAAAAAGAATTCCCGGATCCTGAATGGGTAAATCCTGAAATCCCGAGCTTAATAACACCCGATCCCAGAGTCCTGAAAAAGGTCCTATCCCCCCTCTACTGTGGATTCATTTATTCTTGTGAATATCAATTTTTCCTGGTTAAAAAAAAAATTGTAGTTTAATGGATATATGATAACAATTTGCATACAAACCTTTAATAGTAAAGTTGAACTTAGCCTAACATTTAGATTTGTGGATTGCCTATATTTATGAAATCCATTAAAATTGGTATCACAGAAATAATGATTAATCCACACTATTTTATAGAATATTAAATCTTAATGACTAGTTTTCATGATTTTTATTTAATTTTTCAGCATGAAATAACATCAGACAACATGCTTTCATCCATTAATTCCCGAGAGGCCATTACTCAGGATCAGTGTAGCTTGTTAGATGGTACAGAAAACACAATACATCTTGTTGAATCGGGTCCGTCAGGATTTTTGGGCGTGTATAATCCCACCACTAGTGATGTTGTCTCCCTTTTCACATCCAATGTCAAGGACTCATCAATTACCTACAATGCATCAGTAGATAGTAACCAATATACAGGAAGGCGTCGTCTGCTGGCTACATCATCACTGGCAAATTCTACATTTACTGGAATAGCTAATCCAGTAACGTGTTTGGAATATGGTGAAATAATGGCATGGGCAGTTAGTAACTCATATTACCCAGTTTATGACATGTAAGTACTATATCATCTGCTTGGAGTCTAGATAAAGGGTCTAAGCTTAAAATGTTGATCTTCCAGAATATTGGTAGCATACTTTCTACCATTATGCTATACTGTGTGATGCTTTTTTACATTCATTTCTCATTCAATTTTCTGTATACCAAATACTTACGTATTCTTTATACACAACATTGCTATATATGTCATTTTTATTGCATTTTTCATAAAATAAAATCAATTCCAAGAATAAAACTTGAAGTGATATAAGAATAAGAAGATGTTGTATGATTGCCAATAAGTCAACTTTCCACAGAAGATCAAATGACACAGAATTTAACAGCTATAGGTCACTGCAACAATGAGCAACACCAATACCAAATAGTAAGGTATAAAAGGCAAGGAAATTACAAATGCATACCTGCCAACTGTCACTATTTGCGGGGGATTTCCCTCATGGAGGCTCCCAAATTGAAATTTTGAAAGAGCAATTTTGTCCACAATTTAAACAAAACAATTAATTTTACAATGACTTTAGGCTTATAAAAGTATCAAGAAGCCAAAAAACAGCATTAAAATGTATTTGCAGGCCCCTTTGAAGGTTTTTTTAGGACTATGACAGCCATCTTTCACGCAAAACCCCCATGGGCATTTTGAAAAGTTGGCAGGTATGCAAATGTTGAACAATTCATGCAAGATAACTAACATACTAAATTATGTTAAAAATAATGAACGAAAAAAAGTATGACAGCAACAAACGACAACCACTGAATTACAGGCTTCTGATTTGGAACAAGCATTAAGTATTCTTACTGTGCAATATGTTTTCACATTCATCGCTTATCAACTTCCTATTTTCTGTATACTCAAAGAGGGTATATTAGAATATAAGTGATCATTATTGCTAATAGTTCAACTATTTATTTCAGAAACAACTTGTTCAACACGAATGGTAACTTTGACTATGGAGGCTTCAGACTGTTAGTGGAGAGTATGGTTCAGTCCACCTCATCAGCCACTCTCTTCTTCTACCAGTTCAATGACCCTGGTGTCTACGTCTTTTATGTCAGCAATGATGTCAACAAGAAAATGGTAAGTAATAAATATACTATATCTGATTTGGCTACCCTTTTAGGGTATCAATTTTCCATACCTGCCAACATTTCTAAATGCCCATGGGGGTTTTGTTGGCAAGATAGTTCTTTATACCTACAAAACCTTCAAGGGGGTCTTCTATTTTAATGTGTGTGGGGTTTTTTTTGGCTTCTTCAGACTTACAATCCCATAGCTATGGTAAAATTGATTGTACTGTTATAAATTGAGGACAAATTGCTCTTTCATAATTTCAATTTAATGGCAGAAATCCCCCACACACAGACAGTTTGCAGGTGATTTTCCGGGATTTTAAGGATATAACTCTTCAGCATAAGGCAAGATCTCCACACCTTATACTAATCTTTAAATTGCTTTCTAGACCAGTTGTGAATATATTTAATAGAGATAATTAAAGATTTGCTTTCAATGTAAAATTTGTAATGGATAACAAAACTTGAATTAGTTTGTTAAAAGTTACTTAAAATAGTTTGATATCTTTCAGTACATTCGAGTAATGGCCCAGAACTCAGTGTGTTCTGAAGATGGACCTTTCTTCCCACCTACATCACGATACTTTATACAGAATGGTATTGGACTTGCTTCTGACATCCTACAAGCTCCAGACTGGGCTATCATCTTCATCATTCTAGGAGCTGCTTTGTTAGCCATGGTTATAATGCTGATTGCATTGGTAAGTATTAAACCAAAAGGTTAAGATCTTTTAGCCCATTGGTAGGTAAAAAGGTATAGATTTGTTAGCCATGGTTATAATGCTGATTGCATTGGTAGGTATAAAACCAAGACTGTTAAATTATGGGGTTGATGGATAGAAGAGGTTTGAAGCTCACTTTTCAACTTTTTTTTATCATTTCATAACCCTTTTCTCACCCTTTCCTTAGAAATTACCAAGCTACTTTAAATTGTTCAATATTTTGTTCCAATTTAAATCCTAAATAAGATTTTAATCAAATATTGAAATTCTTGTCAGTAATAATATATCTTTCATACAGTCATTTTAAATTTGCCGGCCAAAATTTCATACTTTTCTTAGATATTCAAGGTATTTGAAATATTTTTTATTACTTTTCAGGTGTTATTCCGTAAATATGGCTGGACAAAGACATCATACTTATTCCCATTCTACCGAGCCAGAACCAGGAAGTATAACTTTGATGACTATTCCAGTAAAGGATCCACTGTACATCCGGCCAGGAAATTCCACAGGAATATGGAGGCAGCTGCTCTACGTAGAGATAATCCAGATGATAACAGACTTGCTATACTGGACGGTAAGGCTGGGAAATATTATATGTGTGTCTGGATGGGTGTTACAGAATTTAGAATAATGGACCCAAAAAATAAAAAGTCAACAAAGATATGTGCTTAAAATAAGAATAGAGAATAATGGGGTGCTAAAAATGTATAACAAAAATAAAGAATTTCATCTGTGACACAAATATTGTTTAAGTTAATAAATTTGATAATTTCTATTTCAATTTTGAATTTTAGAAATACAACTTTGCGAAATTAAACTGGTTTGAACTAGTTGGATAAAAATCGAAAGGGAGGTTGATGGAAGAGCCTACATAAATACTGTACACTATCGCTATCGCTCTGGCAAAAATAATCACGAATATAATGCCTACCCATGTTACAACAATAAAGTATAGCTGGCATCAATTATTTCTTAATTTGTAAACTAAAACTGCTATGTCTTGATGAGGTAAATACTTTTTCACCCATATACCAATATTTTCTTGTCTTTGTAATAAATAACATTTTTCAATTCCAGCCAATGCTGTTGAAGTGAAGAGTGATGATTTCTGGGACTATGACAGACAATGTGACCTAGAGGCTTTCAACACAAAGACACTATATGATACACTGTCTAAACAATCTAACAAAGTCACACAGACAATCGGCAGACAGAAAGATGAGGTTTGTTACTATATTTTAGTAGGAAGATTTAACTTACAAAGCTGTAATTTGTTTTAGGTTCTTAGTCTCATAATAATGAATTATCAAACATTTATTTGACGAAAGACTGGTCGGCTAAGAGTTGGAATAATCTGTCCAGGGGTGCAATGTCTTCTTGCTTATTGTTTTTTGTTAACCAGCATGTAAACTTCTGTGCTGAAAATAAAAACAGGTTCATATGAATTTCACATTTACATCATCTTAATTAATAACCCAGTAATATTTGCCACTGGACATTAAAAACTAATCCATTGTTATCATTATTTTTTTTCTTTCATTACGACTAATAGGTGGTACATGTAATAAATTTGTTAAATATGATATTACTAATTTTGAACATCAATATGTTTTTAGGTCAAAAACATGTATCAAAGAGTAGCCAATCAAAATGAGTCTCTGAAAGGACTCTGGGCTGCCAAGATGAATTTGAAAGGACCTGGTGTATTGGCTACAGATGGTGACATTGAAGTGTATGATGAAAAGTTGAGAGCTCTAGAAAATGAACTTGAGAGAAGGAAGGATGTAGGACGACAGTTTGAAGAAATCCTCATCAGACAGAAAGAATTGATGACAGATGATGAATCATGCAGAGAAAAACATCAGGTAGGGGAAATTTACTTTATTTTAATTTTTGCGCTATTTTTATATTTCTTGATCTGTATGTGAAAAATATTTCTCTTCACTAGAGAAAAATCTGTTATCGGCAAATGATTGGTCAAAATTAATTGTGTCATTAAATTTTCTTGGTTTCTTCTGAATTTTCCTATTGTGACGTCATGAAAAAAGGAGACCATGCCTGATGACATCACATAAAAAGTACACAACTTTCTTCAAATCTTTGAAAAAGAAGGATAAAAATCATTAGAAAAATAGATTCCACCACTATAACTCGCGTATTACGATATTTCTCCACTCTTGACATTCTGTATTACATGTATCTATAAAGGAAACAGCATTTACAGCAGGATGTAAGGCTTGCTCACCAAAGGTTTCTTGATTTGTATAAAATTTAGAGAAAATTTTTGGTCACTACTGTAAAGTTTAGAAATTTCTGCTTGCTTTTATCATTGAAATTTGGACATGACGGACCAAAATCAGTGAGAATAATTATTGCGACTACAAGAAAATATGGATACTAATATATGTGTCAGACTGCACATCGAAGTTCTTATTATTGTGATTTTCATCCAGTTGCATTATTCACAATAATAAAAACCTCAGATTGACAGGTTGTTTGTCCAGTTGCATTATTCACAATAATAAAAACTTCAGATTGACAGGTTGTTTGCTACTGTGAATTTGAAAACTTATATATGCATTTATTGTTGTGCTTTTTGGACAACTGAAAAAAAAGTGGGATTAATTATTGTGATATTTCAAAAAAATTTAATGCAAGTTTTTGTTTTTACAAAATCTAGTACAAATGTACCTTGATATGTGACAACAATTAAAACATTACAAAATTTGTTGTATTTCAGGTTGAATACCAAGCCTCTCTCAGAGAAGCAGTGAGAACATTACAGGAGCATGTCAAACACATACAGGAAGGAGGAATAAATAAAGATGGAGACATCGACTTAGAAGCTCACACATCGAATAACTCTCGTGTCACAATGCTAGTATCTAACATGGTGGACGAGAGTAAATCTGAATGTCAGCGTGTTGGAGCATGGGGAATTACTGGAGAAGGAACAGGAGGTCGTCTGGTCAGGGCTGGTAATACATCACCAATGAAGAGGGACCAACTATTTGGTAAGTACAGGGGAACAGATTGACAATTTCGTGCATCAATGATTTCTGAAATTAAACAGATTTTAGGATTACAATATATTTTGTCTGTATACTATCTTTTGCAAAATATTGAATTTTTCATTATTTCCAGGTTTTTCAACTTTGTACTTTCTCCAGTCAATTTATTAGTAACCTATGAGTTGAATAGAATTTTCAGACATATTTTATAACTAAGTAATGCATTTTGATTTTGATAGAGGCAAACAAAATATTATTATGATATGAGCTTGGAATTCATTATATTTTATGTCTATTTATAGGACCTGATATGAGTGTCAAGGCCACTGATCTAGTTGCCATAGACAACAACACAGGGTTAATCAAACCAAAACCAGGAACCAAAATAGTATTAGCAGATGGCAGCTTAATAGATGTTCCACCAAATCATTTCGTTCATCCACAGACAGGCCATGTTTTACCAATACAAGGAAATGTAGCATATGACCCTGTCACTTCCAGACTTGTGTTTGTTGTAGACTCAGCAACAGGTTAGAGTTATATTGTTGACTTTGACAGCAATACTGTAAACCAAATTATTTTCCTGAGCGATTTATTGTTGGCGACTTTCCCTAGTTAAAAACATAACTCAAATATAAATCGTCACATATATGTAAGAATTAGATCATTTGTTATTCAACTACTTCAAGTAAATTTGAAAATCTCGAAATTATATTGTCTCATTAAAGGATAGAAAGGGCTTAACACTACAAAATATCCATGAAAATAAGTGTTTACAGTAAATCTCTATTCAATTTCTTTCCATACCAATAGATTGAAGTGGGGGTTTATTATTTTCTAGCTGGCTATCTTGTTATAAACTTTTGATTTATATTTTCAAAAGGTGAGGCAGCCAGAGCAGATGAACCATTTATACCTTTCGTACCATTCCCAACCAGAGATGGTCAACCAATCAAAACTAAGCTTAAACCAATGGAGCACAAGAGTGACATGAAATTTGGTGCACCTATTTCTGATCCCGTAACAGGAATTCATGTACCCATCATGGCTGTTACAATGCACCCCCAGACTGGGGCTATTCTACCAATTGGTTGTACTCATGTTGATCCAGTGACTGGTTTACCAACACCAGTAGAAGTTGGATCAGTAATGGTTGATCCTAACTCAGGACAAGCAGTACCTATCTTAGCCGTCTCCCTGGATCCATCTTCAGGTGAGATGCAGATTTTTTTTTCATTGCTGTGAATTAATTTATTTTCATTGATCAAGAGCCTATGAGAACTTTTTTCATTCAACACTTATATAAGTGGATCATTTTAACTTACAACATCCACAAAAAATAGTTCCCTTTATGACCAGACTATTTTAACTGATATTGTTCTACCTTCATGCTATCCATAGATAAATGTTTCATATAGAGATTTAATGGGATAACCTCCTGGGAATATTTAGGGAAGTAGAAATCAACTCACCTTGGTAATTATTTCAAATAGACCTTTTCTTAAAAGAAACTATACCTATGAACTTTTACCCGACAAGTAATAATTGCATGTCTTTCAGACACATAACGAAGCATCAATAAAAAATATTTGGCCTTGCAACAAAAGCCATCATTTTATAAAGTTCTGGTTAAAAAAAAATAAGCTATCTGAAAACAGAATTTACTCTTCAATCAAAGTAGCTTTTTTATAATCTTATATTTAATCTTTTTTATTTTTCTGTTAAGGTGATGTTGTTCCAGTAGGAGGAGTCAAACAGGGTGACAGAAGACCAATACCCATAATTCCAGGTGACCTCTATGTGGAACCATTGAGTGGCAAGGTCGTAAGAGTCCACAGTGGAATCTTACAAGATACAACTGTCTTACCATCATCTGGTGGATTCCAGGCTCTGTTAGATTCCAGTGTATTTGCTTGTGAAGCCAGAGTCAATGACGTCATGGATCATTACACCAAGGCTGTTTTTAACCAGACTGGTACCAACATCAATGTTAGACTGGAAGAGAGTAACATGATGGCTGCCATTGCCGAGCTAGAGAAGGCTAGAGCTCGTATGAAGTCACATCTACTGAGAAATCAACATGATACTGAGAGAAGACTTGAGAGAGCCTCAGTACTAGCTGTCACAGGAGGCTGTCCAGGTAAGATCTTGTTAGAATTGTTTGAAAATAAAGATAAGGAGATGTGGTATGACTGACAATGAGACAACTATCCACTAGTGTACAAATGATGTGGAAATGAGCAACTTTAGAGGACTACAGCCTAAAACATCAAACAAATCCTTTACCATGCATGAAGATGAAAATAACTAGATTTGGTTTGATTGCCAAGAGACAACTTTCCATCAAAGTCCAAATGACATGGATGTTAGATTAAAGGTCACACTACATCCTTCATTGATCAGCAAAACCCATACCGTATAGTCAGCTTCAAAAGGCCTGCAAAATTAAATTTAAAAAACGGGATTTTTTTTTACCAACAAATTTATTCAAAAAAATCTTCCTAACTCTTTTCTTTTGAATTTGTCTATTACACAAATATTACTGAAAGTAAATTCAAGTGATTAACTATTGTACTTGTCAGATGATTGACAAAAGAAGCTCTAGTTCAAAAATCTAATTAATTTTCAGGCATGTATGAATTTTCAAAGACTGGACAATTGCTACCCATTCTTGTTGGAACAACCATGATGGACCCTGCAGGTAGTGGACAGGAAGTACCCATTCTAGGTGCTGCCACAGACAAAAAGACAGGAAACACAGTACCACTAGGTGGCACCATGGAAGATCCTGAAGGAGGAGGTAAAGCTATATTATTTTATACTTATTCTAAAAAAAATAGAAGTGGCCTAAGATCTTTTAAAACAAACTCTCCCAGCCAAAGTTAGAAATAGTCTCACTATAAAATAATGAATGAAAATGTGGAATGTGTCAAAAAGACAACAAGAGTAAAAAAAAAAACAGTGGAAGGCCAAACACAGCAAGAAAATCCTGCACACTGAGGTGGACTTGTTTATCTGCATTTGACTTCATATCTCCAAATGTACCAAATAAAGCCATTATAAAAAAATCATAGATTCTGATCTGATAATTTATTTTAATTTGAGTGGAATGGTTTCATTTTGAGCTATAAATTGTACAATTAGAAAAAATATAGAGTAATATCAAAATTATTTAAAATTTGTTGTGGCTCTGACAAATTCAGTGAGTTGGATGAGAATCTAAAAACATATTTTTATTATGGTTTAACAATTCACTTATATGGTGGATTTGTACTGAGAAGTTCTTTACAAATCAGTCAAGTTGTTTATATCTCATCATCATTGAGTAAACTAAAGCATTTGTAAAGCTTACAACAATAAATCACTAACTTTAAGTCAGATTTCTTGTGAGTGTCGTAGGAATTTTGATTGTAAATATTCTCAAAAATCTTCAAAATTTTCACATTACTGAATGGTTAAGTTGGGGAATCTGTGCTTTTTTTAAGAATGAGATTTTTGTAAATATTCAGCCATCATTCATGTTGTACAATTTTGGTAAAAGATAATTGAAATGTGTCACTTTCAAACATTCTTTAATCTCTATTTCACAGGCTTGGTGCCAATTTCAATTGGTAAGAAAGCAGTAGATCCTGTAACAGGAGTTATGTCCCCTGTCATCAGTGTCCGTAGCAACCCAGATAATGGTCTTGCAATACCAGTAACTCTATCAACAGGTGGAGCTAGGAAGAAAAAACCACCACCAGGTGCCCTCGCTATGTTAGAGGAGGAGTTAGTTGCTCGTCGTACGTACTGGAGACGTCAAAGACAACACGAGAAAGAAGTCACATACAAAGAACACCAGACGGCCCAACAATTATTGTTTGACATGGATTCAGTTACATCTAAGACAATTCAGAAATTCTTGGAAGATATTGATGTTGAAGTGCACAATATGTCTGAAAGTGAGAAGCGAGAGTTCCAGAGACGTGGTGGCGCAGAACAGGAATATTCATTGGTTGTCCCACCAGATGTCGTTGCTGTCTTGACACAAGGAGATGCCAATGAACACAGCCATGAAGAAGTTCATATAGCTGCCCATGTTAAGTTGTGTGATGTTCTTAGAAAATTCTACACCAAACTTCAACAGGAAGAGAAACAGTTCAAGGACAAATTAGGTGACCTTGATGGGGCCATGAATCCAGATGCAGAAAACACTGCTATGAAACGATATCGTCAAGCTAAGAATAGACTTCAAGCAGAACTTCAGGATCATATTATCACCAGAATGCATGGCCTTGACGAGGCACACTCAGCTCTAGAGTATGCTAGAGAGAGATCTGAATTGTGTGCTACCGAAGCTAAGATGGTATTGACACACGAGGCTCTATTGGCTGGTGATTTCGATTGTCAATTGTCAGGTGTTTATGGCGATGTTGAAAATACCGGTGAAAAAGACTCTGAACTTATACCATTACTCAAACAACTGATAGCCATGTTAGAATCAGGAGGACCATTCACTTTGTCGTCAGAGTTATTGAACTTGATCAATTCAGGCAAGAACATTGCTGGTTCTCAAAACACTACAAACATTACTAATATGGGCCAAGGTCAAGGTCAAGATGGGGACAGAGGAAGTAACAATCAAGATAAGGATAAGAATGGAAAAGATAACAACAAAAAATCTAAAAAGAAAGACAAAGAAGAAGTTAAACATGTGACTTCAAGTATGGGCGGTACTGTGATTGGAACAGGAGGACAAAATTCATCTGTAGATGATGGAAATATTTTCGGTGGAAAGAATCAAGGCACTCAAGCAGAATTACAGAGAGCTATGTTTGAAAAGCAAGCTTATGAGGCTGCAAAACTAGAAAATGACCTAAAACGTAATGAACTGGATACAATTAATGACACTCTTGATGAATGTGAGAAAAATAAACAGAGAGCTATAGACGAGGCCAAGGCTGATTTAGAGAGAAAGTTAGCAAAGGTTAAAACTGAACAAGAACAAGAGAAGGTCATGATGGACTATGCTACTAATATGCAAAAGTTGAACGAATCATTCGAGAAAAATAAACAGAAACAATTGGACACACTTAGACAGAAACTTCTAGAGCACCGTAGACAGGGAAAGAAAGATTTACACAGGAAACACATCGGTGAAGCACAGGCCCAGGGACTTCCTGCTGATTCAGTTCCTAGCATCCAAAACCAATCTTATGAAGAATTGATGAAGGATCTGTTACGATTACAAAAACAACAAGAGGAAATGATGGCAGAAATGAGGAAGAAGAGTGCAGATGAAGGAGACAAGGTCAAACCTGCTGACATTGACAAAGAACTAGAACAGCAAATCAGAGCCATGGACTTATCCAAAGCACAGAAAGAACAAATGATTCAATTGGCTAATAAAAAGTCACATGAACTGAGCAAGCAGGTTGAAGAAATGAAGAGGAAACTGAGAGAAAGGAAGGAAAGAAAGAAGGCAGGAAGTTTGACAGCAGATGAAGATCAGAATCTCAGTGAAGAGGAAAAGAGAAAACTGATGGAAGCCAGGGAAATGCAGAATGATGCTGATAGAATGATGGAAGAACAAGCTATCCTGGATACAATGAAACTCATGGAACAGGTTTGTCAATTTTTATAAAATACTTCTATAAAATATCTCTTTGTTTATGCATGAATTGCCTACCTTTAGAACACATAATTTTAGTAGTATAGGATTTAAGCTCTGATTTGTTTTCAAAATTTACATTGAGGTTATCTAAATCTAGTTAAAAAATAATATTTCAAGAATTAAAATAAATGTGAACTGAATTAATTGCTATCTATTGTCTTGTGACTTATTGTCGTGTTACTATTTTTCACATAATTTTTTTAATATTCTGTCCCTCATTTTATTATTTGTTTTTAAATAACTAAATGACCTTCTAGTATGTGAAATTTGAAGCATTTTATTTTTCAACATTAAAACAATTGTACATAAATTCTTTATCTTGTTTATATAGGAACAAAAGAGAAAGGCAGAAGAAGATGCATTAAAGGAAATATTGAAAAACGAGTCTGCCCAGGAGAGAGATCGTATTATGGGTCAGTTCCATCAACAGATGAGAAAGATGAACAATCGTTTTGACGATGAAAGGTCAGAAATGGAGGACAAGGTCAAGGCCAAACTAGCAGCCAAGAAACGTCTGAAAGATGAACTTGAAAAGGAGAAGGCAGTTTCCAAGGAGTTAGATAGAATTACCAAAACACATGTAAGTGGGAGTAAAATAGAATAACTAAAACACATATAAGTGGGAGTTAGATAGAAATACCAAAACATGTGTTAGTGGGAGTTAAATAAAATTACCAAAAACACATGTTAGTGGGAGTTAAATAAAATTACCAAAAACACATGTTAGTGGGAGTAAAATAGAATAATCAAAACACATGTAAGTGGGAGTTAGATAGAATAACAAAAACACATGTTATTGGGAGTATAATCGAATAACCAAAACACATCTACCAGATAAATGGGAGTTACGGTAGATAATATAACCAAGTCTTGTTTACTAAGTGGAAGTTAGATAGTATAACTTAAACACATTAACTGGAGTGAGTTAAATACAAATTTGAAACAGTTTTAATATGTGTTAATTCATCGCTTTTTACATTTATTGCATTTTATTAACTTAACATTAGAATTATGCCCCACCTACTATAGTAGAGGAGCATTGTGTTTTCTGGTCTGTGCGTCTGTTTGTTGGTTGGTCTGTCCCGCTTCAGGTTAAAGTTTTTGGTCAAGGTAGTTTTTGATGAAGTTGTAGTCTAATCAACTTGAAACTTAGTACACATGTTCCCTATGATATGATCTTTCTAATTTAAATGCAAAATTAGATTTTTTACCCCAATTTTACGGTTCACTGAACATTTAAAATGATAGTGTGAGTGGGGCATCCATGTACTATGGACACGTTCTTGTTTATTGTAATATAGATATGACTTACGAAGTGAAAAGATATGTCTTAGAGTTGATTGCTTCAATCTAAAAAAGGATTTTATTAATCAGTTATGATTTAATTTATTTATAGGTTGCTAAGGGTGATGCTGACACAGCTGAAGTCATTATGCAAATTAATGATAAGGTCAATGGCGAAAAGATGACCGCAGATCAAGAAAAACTTCTCCGTGAACAGATAGCTAAACAGGAAGAAATAGAGAAGAAACAGTTAGACGAAGCCAGGAAAATGAACCGAAACATTGAGGATGAATTTGATGCTGAACGACAGAGCATTGATGGTAACATGGCCAGTCAGAAGAAATTGGTATGTTGTTCAGACAATTACATGAAAACATTTAGTATTATGACATGTATTTTTAGTTCTTCACAAATTTTCCATGCTGTAATTTTGTAATAAGGGTATGTTGTATGACACCAATGAGACACATAACCACAAAAACCAAAATGAAGTGGATATATGCAAATATAGGTAACCATGCTGCGCCTTCAACAATGATTAAAATTCATACCATGTAGAAAGCTATTTTAAATGTTTGATGATACAAGTCTATTTCAAAGTTATTATGCAGGCTCCAGCAAAGGATAAGGTTCACTAATGGCACAAAATGGCCTAAAATATCAACTTTATCATAAAACACCAAAAAGGTCTCAACTTGGTTCGTAAATGGGTCTATTTCAAAATTATAAATGCTAAATATATCAGTTCTTTTCATAAGACTACAAGATATTAGCCAAAAGAAGCCCAGTTTGGACATTTTGTCAAAATATGATGATTTTGTGCATTTTTCAAACCTAAAAGCTTTTGAAACACCTTGGCCGCCACCTATGATCCAGAATGTGTTGTAACCAAAAGATTCCAATTTTGATATAGATTTCATCAATATAAAGACTTTTTGGATCGTAGATGAAGGCCAAGATTAATTATGCCAAAAACAATTAAAATTATGGACAAAAAGTACCAAAATTGACCTTTTAATACAAATTATGCTCATTTAAGGGGTCATTTGCTCCATAAATAGTAGAGGAAAGTGCCAGAAAAAATATTTTTGTCTTAGTTGTATTATCACAAGTATTTCTATGTGACATTTGTAATTTTTTGCCCCAATTTAAAAAACATAAAAAAATCAGGGCCAATTTTTACCCTTCGTGAACCTTCTCCTTTGACGTCGCAAAGCAATTTCAGGAAGAGATGATCAGAGTAAAAGACCAATAATTATACATTTGTATGTCGTATGCCTGCTATCTATAATTCAATCTGAAAATATGGTTTAGTTTCTTAAATAAATTAATTTACTTTGATATCCCAATCCCAACTATATATTTATATTTTCACCCAAAATTGCAATTACTTTATACATGACTGGATAAAAAAATGTTTTTCATAATTAATCAACTTTTTATTTTTTTATTTGACATTATCAGGTGGTAAGTAAAATGGTGCATGGTTGTTTTTGTTTCATTATTGTTGGTATTAATCCTAATCCTACATTAAAATCTCTAATGTAAATGATGTGCATGCATGGTTTTTAAAATCATCTAATTATTTTGATACATCCATACCAGAATTTATACACATTGTTACAAGGACAAAGATAACAAGAAACATGTTTTATTTACATGTGCCAAATTACCTGAAATTACACACACAGATTACACTCGCATATCTTTTACCCTTCACAAATTCCACATTCCTCCCTATTATCTGTATCTGTCATTGATATCCAATATTTGAAATAGTTGGTTCATT
The DNA here is from genome assembly GCF_963676685.1 of Mytilus edulis. Lineage (NCBI taxonomy): Eukaryota > Metazoa > Mollusca > Bivalvia > Mytilida > Mytilidae > Mytilus > Mytilus edulis. The sequence goes on along the minus strand of NC_092357.1, from coordinate 25,357,703 downwards.
ATCACATATCATAATATTTTTGTTATTTGCATGGTGAAATTTACTATACCTAATACACTTGGCAATAGTGGGATTTATTAATGAAAATGGTATGACATGTTTTATTACTGTGGATTCATCAATATTCGTTGGATACCAATTTTCGTGGATTTCGTGGGTACAGGGTAACCACGAATTTAAATATTCAACGAATTTCAATTATCTAAAGGAATGTATGCAGACTTTGCCAAAACCAAGAAATAAAATATCCACGAATGTGCATGTTTTCTTCCAACCACGAAAATTGGTACCCACGAAAATAAATGAATCCACAGTAACATATTTTAATGGAGTATTCATTGCATAGACAAAGTTTATATCATGCTAATTTCAAAAATACATTTAACAAAATATTGGTCATCAATTTTTTTTCTTTCAAGGGTACAGGTTGTTCAAAAAATTGTAAATAGGAAGTAAAATGAATGATTGAAATTTTAGATAAAATATAAGAAAACAGCTCTAAATTAAGAACAAAAAAAAAGAAATGGGTCATCCACAACAAAATAGATAAATTTACTACATTTCATTTAACAAATGGAAGTTTTTAACGACCTTGACTGGCTATACACTTCAATTATATGGTTATCTCCCCTTTTAAAGCAAAGGTTCAATCAATAAAAAAATCAATAAAAAAATCTGTATTTGTGGAAAAAAGATGTTATTCTTAGTTGATATAATTTAAGATTCTTTCAAGGTTCTTCTTTACCCACAAAGATCATGGAAAATAATAACCACACAAACAGTTTTAAATCTGCAAAAACCATTGGGGACAAACAATATTGAATTTGAAATGCATTATTTATTTTTTTTATTGTGTAACTAGGTATATTTATATATTTATAATTTCAAAGACAATTTTTATTAAATTAAAAGATAAAATCTTTCCAAACTGATTTTAATTTTGTTTTATTTATTTTTTAGTCTTTAGAGGCCCACACGTCTAAATTTGAGAGAGACATCGCACTGCATCATCCTAATATCACTGATGCAGAATACCAGAAACTCTTGGCCAAACATAAAGCAGAGTTAGCTGCCCTTGAGAGAAATCTTGATGAAGAGAGAGAAAGACAAAACAATGTACTAAAAGCAAAGGTAATGAATCTTATAGATTCACATGTCTACAAATATAAGCATGTGATTGGTCTGTTATAATTTCTTTACATATAGATTATATCACTATCTAGTGTGATACAATACTGTGGATTCATTTATTTTCGTGGGTACCAATTTTTGTGGATTGAGGAAAACTTACATGTTCGTGGATATTTAATTTCGTGGTTTTGCCGAAGTCTGCATACAAGCCTATAGAAAATTTTGAATTCGTTGGAACATTTTATTTCGTGGATCAACTGTTCCCAAGAAATCCACGAAAATTGGTATCCAACGAAAAATAATGAATCCACAGTATTTGTCCACTCGAGAAAGTTGAATTTTCAAAATAAAACGCAATGCTTGCTGAGTGTTTTTAATATTTCAAATTTTACTATCAAGAGTGGATAATTATTATTACTGCACAAGATTTGGTGGTGTAATCTGTTTCTCAGCTGATTTTCAGACAATCTTAACCTTCAAAAACCTGCAAAAAGATCTGTTCTTTCTATGTGAAGTCATTAGGTATCCTCACCTTTTTTTCATGCTGTCACAACAGGAAGTTCAGAGGAAAGCAAGAAAATTTCAACATCATAATTGTATTTCAACCAATGAAGAACTGAGATCAAACGAGCCACATGTTGAGTAAATAAAAATTATCAAGTCAAGAAAGAGATAAATTGAGTAAGAATTACTTTCACAAACAATGTACAGAAACCACTATCTGTCAACTAATTAGGGCCCCGCCGACTAAGGCGGGTCGCCCTATAGTGATCAGTCTGTCCGTCCGTCCGTCTGTCCGTCTGTCCGTCCGTCCGTCCGTCTGTCCGTCCGTCCGTAACACTTTAACTTTGTGTCCGCTCTATATCTTAAAAACCGTTATGATTTCAAAGTTTATACTTGACATCCATTTTAACCAACACCAGAGGGTGTGTCATGATGTATGTAAAACTTCCTAGGTCAAAGGTCAAGGTCAAAAACTTTGGTTTCAGTTGACAACCCTGTGTCCTGTGGTGAAGATGGTGTCCGCTCTATATCTTGAGAACCGTTATGATTTCAAAGTTTATACTTGACATGTATATGAACCAACACCAGAGGGTGTGTCATAATTTATGAACGACTGCCTAGGGCAAAGTTCAAGGTCAAAAACTTTGGTTTCAGTTGACAACCCCATGTCCTATGGTAAAGATTGTGTCCGCTCTATATCTTGAGAACCGTTATCATTTCAAAGTTTATACTTGACATGTATATAAACCAACACCAAAGGGTGTGTCATAATTTATGTGCAACTTCCTAGGTCAAAGGTCAAGGTCAAAAACTTTGGTTTCAGTTGACAACCCCATGTCCTATGGTAAAGATCGTGTCCGCTCTATATCTTGAGAACCGTTATCATTTCAAAGTTTATACTTGACATGTTTATAAACCAACACCAAAGGGTGTGTCATAATTTATTTACAACTTCCTAGGTCAAAGGTCAAGGTCAAAAACTTTGATTTCAGTTGACAAACAATAAGGGCCCCGCCGACTAAGGCGGGTCGCCCTATAGTGATCAGTCTGTCCGTCCGTCCGTCTGTCCATCTGTCCGTCCGTCCGTCCGTCTGTCCGTCCGTCCGTCCGTAACACTTTAACTTTGTGTCCGCTCTATATCTTAAAAACCGTTATGATTTCAAAGTTTATACTTAACATCCATTTTAACCAACACCAGAGGGTGTGTCATGATGTATGTAAAACTTCCTAGGTCAAAGGTCAAGGTCAAAAACTTTGGTTTCAGTTGACAACCCTGTGTCCTGTGGTGAAGATCGTGTCCGCTCTATATCTTGAGAACCGTTATGATTTCAAAGTTTATACTTGACATGTATATGAACCAACACCAGAGGGTGTGTCATAATTTATGAACGACTGCCTAGGGCAAAGTTCAAGGTCAAAAACTTTGGTTTCAGTTGACAACCCCATGTCCTATGGTAAAGATTGTGTCCGCTCTATATCTTGAGAACCGTTATCATTTCAAAGTTTATACTTGACATGTATATAAACCAACACCAAAGGGTGTGTCATGATGTATGTAAAACTTCCTAGGTCAAAGGTCAAGGTCAAAAACTTTGGTTTCAGTTGACAACCCCATGTCCTATGGTAAAGATCGTGTCCGCTCTATATCTTGAGAACCGTTATCATTTCAAAGTTTATACTTGACATGTTTATAAACCAACACCAAAGGGTGTGTCATAATTTATTTACAACTTCCTAGGTCAAAGGTCAAGGTCAAAAACTTTGATTTCAGTTGACAAACCCATGTCCTATGGTAAAGATACAATTTTTTAATGCACATTATTCACCGCGGGGCCCACAGAGATGGCTCCCATCTCAATGATATCTAGTTTGAATTGAAACTTGAAAATGTTATGATGAGAGTTTCCACGATTCAGAGGACTTTAAGCTATGAGGTAAAGAGCTTTCTATAATTGATAAATATTTTAATTACACTCAAGATTATATTAATTACATAAGAATATATTTTAAATAGATAAAACAGAGACAGAAAAAGAGAGCAGAGACATTGGAGGATAAACACAGGATAGAAAGAGAACAAGAACTGGCTCGCCAACAACAAGAGAGAGACAGACTGAATGAGAAACTAGCCAGAATTATTGAGAAGTCAGCACTTGTTGAGAATGTCAAGGTTAGTGTTTGAGGTTATCCAGTAGATATAGGAGGAATATACATTTTAAACTACAGATTTTTATTAGTACTTGAGTTTTAATGCTTTAATTACACATATACATGTATCCGGTAAATTCATTAATGTGTGTCTGGATGGGGTTTACAGAGTAGAGATTAATATGGTAGACAAATCGTGCAGAACAAAGGACAACTTATAAAGAATAGCTGAAAATTTCCATAAATGTAAGAAAAGAGAATAATGGGGTGCTCAAATATAAAGAATTAGAGAATATGAGGAAAATTTTTAAAAGAAAAGAGAAATGTAGCTAAATAAATAAGAATACAGAATTGAAGGATCTTCATTCAGACCCTTGTATGTTATTGCAGTTGTTGAACAATGGCCAAAAATGGGAGATAAATAATTACCATTTCAGGAAACGTTGCATACAAATATAAATATAATGGAACAATTGGTAGAAACTAAAATTATTGATCCTGTACTACACAATCCTTTATAAAACTTAATTATATGATTATCTCCCCTTTTAAGCAAAAGTTTTAATGAAGAATGCTTCTTTTTGTAACTTCATTGGGATGTAAAAGCGTTGACTGAAGTACATTTTGTATGAAGTGCGGAAGTTTAGTATGAAGTCCATTTTCACTGAACAAATGAACATTTTTGTTTAGGGCTCGCTGAACCGGTAGTGAGATATTTTTTGCTGTGTTAAAGACCCATTTGTGGCCTTCTGCGGTTTTCTGTTCCTTGGTCAAGTAGTTGTCTCTTTAACACTTTCCACATTTCCATTCTCAATTTTATTACATGTTATAATATGATGGAAAATATGTTTTGTAGGGAAAAGATGATGACACAGCAGAAAACATGATATACTCAGTCCTCAGACAGAGACATTTGAAGGAAGCTATTCACCTGGAAGACCAACTCGCACGTGAACTGGCAGCAGCACGTCGTAGGGCTCGTGCAGACATTGAATCACGAAGAAATGAAGAAAGAGACAGATTATTAGCTGTATTTGAACAGGTATGTACTGGTACAGAAATTGAACAGGCAACTGTTCCAATAAAGTTACAATGGGGCTTGTATGCAAACCTGTTATATTTTTTCATAACTGATTAAATTGTTAGAGATCAGTAGAGGTATGTATTGGGAGGAAATAGGTTTAGAATAATATGGAGGTTGGTTTTCATTTATTTTTATGACTCAGTCATCACTGGATGGGTCATTAAGTGTTAACCTTGTCCGTACTCATGTCTCAAAACTGGTTTCTGTTCTCTAACTTGAGTTTGCCTCTACCAAATATTTAAAAACTAATTTAATCAAAATTCATATTACCAAAAAACACAGACCTAGGTCAAAATTTGGGTGGTGTCACTTTTACTGTTCTTGAGTTATGCCCCTTTATAAGGTTATATGAAAGCTATGGCATCATCTGTGTCCAATGGACACAATGTGACATCTATTTTTTTAATCATTGAATAATTGCATTTGTTGCTGACTGGTTAAATAGCAAATTAAAAAAAAATGTAAAAATGACCTAAATGAAGCTATAAATAGTTTTGCATTTGATATTTTAGGAAATGAAGGATCTGATTGCTGACAGCAGTGACCTTTCACCTGAAGAACTGGCTCTTCGTAAAGAACAGCTGAGGAAACAACAAGAGGTAAGAAATATAATCTGTATGTTCCACAAAGTTAAATATGGTCAGGAGCACCACCTTTGAACGGTTTTTAGTCACTCCTTTTGATTTCTGGAACCTCTTGATTTTCTCAGCATAAATCTTAGATTTTGAGATTATGGAGAGAGATGATGAAAGATACCAGAGGATATTTAAACTCATGTAAGTCGGAAATAAAACTGAAAATGCCATTGCAAAAAAAAAAAAAAACGAACAAAGAAAACTAAAGACTGAGCATCAGGAACCCCACCTTAGATGAGGGTTTTGATGGGGTTAAATGATTAAAGAATAATGCCCTTAAAAAATGAAGATTAGAGAATAACGGGCAAAAAAAATGAAGATTAAAGAAATGCGTGGTCTAATTTTTTGAAGATGAGAGAAAAAAGGGGTTAATTTTTTAAAGATTAGACAAAAAAGGGATGAAAATTAAATGTTTACAGAATAACAGACCCCCATCCAGACCCTCTTAGATAGGGGGTGATCTAAGAGATTAGTCTTGTGAACAATTCTGAATCAGTGTAACTTTCATAATTAAGCTTACTGTAGTGTACTTCAAATTTTCATAAGTCATTTATTTGGTGTTACAGAACCACTAGAAAAGATCACCATACTTTATTAATAGCTTCAAAATCTGGTACATATGATATACTTTAAAAAAATCTTATAATTTTTTTCAGAAACAACTAAAGGACTTTGACAATGTTACAACAAAACTTCTTGAACAAGCTGAGAAGGAAACAACACCACAACAGAAAATCCAGGAAACTCATGCACGATTACAACTCAAAGAAAAACAACTCAACGAACTGGCCGATGCCATGAAACAGTACTCGCCTAAAGACGCCCTCTATAAAAAATACCAGGAGGATGCACGATCAGCAACTGATGAGGCTAAGCGTTATAAAGACGATGTATGGAAAAAGATGCAAGATGAGTACGAAAGACGTAAAGCTGAACAGAAACAACGAGAGGAAGAAAAACAAAGGAAACTGATGGAGCAATTTAAGTGAGTTTTTATGCCCCACCTACGATAGTAGAGGCATTATGTTTTCTGGTCTGTCTGTTTGTTCGTCTGTCCTGTTTCAGATTAAAGTTTTTGGTCAAGGTAGTTTTTGATGAAGCTGAAGTCCAATCAACTTGAAACTTAGTATACATGTTTCCTATGACAGGATCTTTCTAATTTCAATGCCAAATTATATTTTTAAATCCAATTTCAGGGTCCACTGAACAAAGAAAATGATAGTGCGAGTGGGGCATTTGTGTACTGTGGACACATTCTTGTTTTGTTCTGATAAGGTTCATAGTTAATTGAAATTAAAAAAAATGAAAAGATTCTTTGTGCTTTACTAATGTGATTGTACAACAAAAGACCAAATGTGAGATCTTTTAAAAAATGTTTATATTTCAGTAGGTCCGGTAAGGGCCGATTTTGGCCTCAATTTTCAGGTTCATCTGATGAAAGATTTTGAACACTTTTTAAACACTTAAGTGTCTATTTCAGTTGATTCAATTAGTTTATGTGATATATTTTAACGGATTAAGTCATTAAAAACGGTCTGATTCAAGCTCAAATATGAAAAATCTATCAGATATGCCAAAAAATGTCACTTTTCAGATGTTTTTGTCAAAAATGAAAGTGGCCACATCCGTGTTCATCCTCAACCTTTATTTATGTTATTTATTATCATCAAATACAACTTACATTTCAATATTAAGAATGAACACAAATGCGACCACTTTCATTTACGACGGAAACCGTCTAAAATTTAACTCAAATGCTAAAATTGTGACAATTTCAGTAATTTAGCATGACTTAATGATACTAGTTCCCGATATATGTGCATTGTTTTGTTCAAAAACAGCCCATATTTATGTAGCAGAAGCATTCTACTTTTCAATAAATAACTAAAATTTTACATTTGAACAATTTTATAAAACTGCTATATTTTGGGTCCAAAAAGGGGTCTTACTGGACCTACTCCTTTAAAAGCTTGAAATTATCAAAATATTTACAAAAGTAAAAACATCTGAAAATTTCTGCATTAATGTGGTACCTAACACTACAGGGAGATAACTCTGTAAAATCAGCTTAACGTTTTAATTACGTTGTGTTGTTAAGGGAATATCAAGCTTCTGAATGATCAAAATAAGTGTTTGTCAAACTTTTATATAACCAGTGTAATTTTTCTAATAAAACGGTTGGTTCAAATTTTTTGAAATTTTTATATTTTTGTAAAAGGGTCAAAGTAAATACTTTGTCAAAATTTTCAGAAATTAAAACAAGCCAAATTAATTTTAGTTAAAGTGTTGGGTACCACATTAATGGTATTTGTATGAATGTTAAATGATTATTTGTTTGCAGTTGACCTCGTCGGATCTCCTTTGGAAGATTTTATATACACTTATCAACTTCTTTTCCATGAATCTTCTTTTAACTGTATTGGAAATATGAAAATTTGCATTTTTAATTATTTTCTTTATTTTATTAGTTTGGTCAATTCATCTAACTTGATGATTCCTTTCTTTCTATCGACAATAATAGAATCATAATTTAATTTTGGATGCAACGCGTCTTCTGATTAGCTGAAGTTATTTTGTTATTAGCCCATAGACATCATTTAGTCATGTGACCGTGACGTCATCAAAATTTTTTCATGGTTTTCTACGGTTTAGAATTGAATTTAGAATTAAATTATAAGAAATGACTGTAATATTGTTTCTGTCTATTCGAAATAACATAAAAAATGTGGTGCACACTGTTAAATAACCCGCTATGCTAGTCATTCCTTAATTAATCTAAAATTTCAATGATTATTCAGTAAGAATTAGGAACATAAAGTTAATATTGTTCATTACATCTATATCCAAATCTGTATCTTTTAAAGAAATATGGAAAGAGAGATGGAAGAAGAACATCGTAGAGAAATGCAGAGACAGAAAGATCGAGAGGCAGAGAAAGAAAGATTACGTAAACAACAAATTGAGGAACGTGATAGGCGTCAACAAGATGAGATCAAAAAGATGAATGTCAATGGAGATGAGAAGGAACGGTTGCTAAGGGAACATCAAGAACATATCAACAAAATGAAATCAAACATGGAGGAAGAACAGGCTCGCAGCAAAGCTAACCTCCAAGCTAGATTGGATGCCAGGAAGAAAAATCGTATTGATTCGAATAAGGCTAAGTTAGAGAAAGAATCATTGTTAGACATGGATGCTGAACATCGTGAAGATTTAGCCAGATTACAAGCAGAAGATGACCTCACAAGTAGATTGCCACCAGTAGGTGGCAGCTCTGACTCCACTCCAGGTGGACCTAGTGGTGCTGGTGCCCCTGGCTCCTTTGTGTCAACAGGAAACCAGGAACAAGACTGGGTCAATATGTTAATGATGTCTCCTCTATTTAAACAGATTAATGACCTTGCAGAGATGTTAGATAAAACACCAGAAGGTGGAGCCACCAGTGATAAAATAATGGGTAAGTAGCTTTGATATTCAAATTTTTGCAACTGCTTATAGAAACAGAAATGTCTTTTTATTTCAGTAATTTTATGAGTAAAGTTTAGCGATCTTGAATGAATTCATAGTTTATCATTCATGATAACTTTTAAACTAGGCTCAGCCAGATTAGTTAAAATAATTTAAACCACATATGAAAATACAGAGATATTCTATAATCACCAATGAGATATAAACTATCCACCAGAGTTTAAATGACATCGACTGTCATACAAGTAAGAGGTTTAGCTAGCTATAAAACCAGGTTCAATCCACCATTTTCTACATAAGAAAATGCCTGTACCAAGTCAGGAATATGGCAGTTGTTATCCATTCGTTTGATGTGTTTGAACTTTTTATTTTGCCATTTGATTGGGGACTTTCCTTTTTGAATTTTCCTTGGAGTTAAGTATTTTTGTGATTTTACTTTTCATAAATGTTATAAACTATAGGGGATTGTACAAACTTTAACAATTAGCAAAACCATATCTGTATATTCATTCATAAAAGGCTAGTAATGAATAAAAGACTAATTTCAATCTATTTCTATTTACAGGAGGTGATTACAGCCAGGCTTACATGGATGTCAAGGACGCACAATGGCAATGTAAAGGTGACCTTGTCCCAGTCGACATCAACAACATCACACCAAGTCAGTTCGTCATCTATCGTTACGGTGTGTTTGTCATCCGCTTACTCCATCAAAGTATCGGTACACCTGATGTCAGCCTCCTTCTGGCATCAAATCTTCCACCAAACAACTACGGAAAGAATGCATTCAGGAACTCTGTCTTTTATGAAAATGGTCGTAGGATTATATTTGTTCGTCGTGAGAGGATGGATTCCATTGGTGAATTTGTTGTAGTGATTTTACACACACTTGCTCATATTAAAGTTGGTGATATGACTGATGATTCCAACACATTGTTCTTGAGAGAATTCTACAAGGTAAGGCAAACACAATATACTTATAAATATTTCTTTACTTTATACTTTCTCCTCATTATCACGACCATGATAGCATATTTCATAAATTTTTGGTTAAGCAGTGTTAAAGTCAAGACATTTATAGTAAGGAGTCATTATTTCCGTAGATAGTCTATGTAAAATATTATTAAAAATACAAGTTGGTGACCATACCTATCATGCCTATAAAAATAAGAAGATGTGGTATGCCCTACAATGAGACAACTTCCTACCAGAGATAAAATGACAGAAATTTACAACTACTGGTACCATATTTTTCTACTAGGAAGCAAGAAATAAGTACATATTTTTTTGGGCTTTATTTATAAAAGGGAAAGGGAAATGCACAATTTTCAGTTGAACTAACAGATTGAAGTAAAATTTTTAAAAAGATGTGATGTATATGTCAATTAAAATGCTCACCTATAAAAACAAATACTATAAATTATAATTTTTACATGCATTCATTATTATGATTGTTGAACAATGAAGTAAGAATTTTGCCATCATTATATTATTTACTGAATATCTGACAAACATTTGGTCAAATATTAGACAAAAATGAACACAGGTTAACTTCTTATCATAGATCTACTTCATTTTTTGTTTTTTAATTTTTCAGGCATTACGAGTAGTCTGCCAAGATATGTTCTTCTCCAGAACTAATAGCTCATCTGCAGCATCATCCATGATGGGAGCACCCTCTGTTGGTTCCCGTACTGCACTGGAATCAGCCCTGGGTCAGACCAGAAGTGCTGATGAGAAGATGAATGTGATAGGAGATCTTGTAGATATGAAAGTTGAAGGACCAACACAACTTGATTTCTCTGAACAGGTAAAGTTCAAGTTTCTCTACTAAAAGTTTTCATGCACTAAAAATCTGTGCAGGGATATTCTAAAATTTCTGTTGAATAAAAAATAATATAAAATCACAATTTTGTCAACATTTTGGGAACTTTATTTTGCTTAAATGTTTAAAAAAAATAATTGGTGATAAGTCTGATATTGTCCTATATTTTTAAGGTATGATATTAAGTGAAGTACCTTCCTTCTCACCTTGAATAAACATCAATGAAGTATTTAAAATTTAAATATGTTGTTTATTTGATTTCGTTTAGTTCATTGTAATTGTTTGTTAAAAGTTGTTTTAATTATTTTTTGTCAAGTTAGTTTGGTAAAAAATACAAAATTTGTACATTATATTTTGTTTGTTTGTACAGAGGATGTCACAGAGACTGTATGGTGCAGAAAGTCTTGCCAGTAATGCCAGATTACGACAGTACTTAATGGCTAAGGGAGGAATCATGACAACCAGTGACTTTGTCAGTGTCAGAATGGCAGAACTTAGAGGGCTCAAAAGTCCACTGACTTCACCAAAATCCAGGTAGGTTATCATGACAAAAGTGTAAGAACATCCTTTCTTTTTATTAGTCCCCTACTGACAAAATCTAAGAGGACTTTAGGCTTGCACTCTGTATGTCTGTCTGTCTGTCAGTTGTCCACACTTTTCATCATCATGCTTGAAGATATTAATTTGATAGTTGGTATATATTTTCAAGTTACAAATCAAGTTCTGATATATTTCTGGTCTGATGATGTTGTCGCAATTTTTCTCCTTTCACTTGAATAATTAGTTTTCCACATTTTTTTTCATCATGCTTTAGGTTATTGATTTGATAATTATTTTATAGTTTTATAATAACAGGATAAAGATCTGGTCTGATAATTTTGTGCAGAGTTATGGTCCTTGGACTTAGAAAATTCACCTAAATACACTTTTTTCTTCATACTGGTTTTTATTCTAATGAGTATAAACTTGAATAATTTTAATCATATTTGAAAAGATGTTGTCTCTGTGAATTTCATGTCTCATCATTTTTTTGTGTGTGTATAATTTGAAACTGTGAAATGAAATTATTTCCCTTAGGTTATATTAAAATGTTTAATAAATTTAAATTTGTATTTCAGTCCAAAGAAGCAGATAGCTCCACCACCTGTTGGGTCTACACGAGATCTACTGGACTCAAAGTTGATGGACCTTGAAACAAAAAATGACAGTCTAAATGAAGAATTAGCCCAGGTATATATACTATACAACTATGACCCCAACTATTGTTTTTGCTCCTGAGTATCCTGTATTTATCTCCCTCCCCTCAGTGCCTTTGGCAGTATAGCTGGTTTATAATCAGTAGTTCCTCTCATTGAAAATTAACTTACACTTGTGTCTCATTGCTTTTGCATGTTTAGCCAAAAAAAAACATGTTTAAACTATATAACAAAAATTGAAGTTGATATTTCAAAATGTTCAAGATAGTAAAAAAACAGTACAGTACAATAATTGTAATGACAAAAAAGGGGCTCTGGTACCTATCAATCCTTTTTATCCTCAATCTAGGCACTATAGAGTCTGTACCAACTGAGATTTTGATTTTATTTATCCTTCAAAGGTTTGAATGACAGAGTTGGTGATGGCTGAAGAATGACATAATAATTTGTGATTCTGTTCATATTAGTGTAGTCTTAAAGTTTTCCACCAACTGAAATCTAAAAAAGTAAAATAAAAATTCTTTTTGAAGGCTTCAAGAACTTATCATAGTATCTATTATTTCAATAAATATATCATTCCATAAAGCACAAAATAAATGAGTGTTATCTCCCTTGAAATTGTATACAGGGATAGAGATATTTTTAGAAATGAGAAGTTTATAGTGATACATTTTTACATTTATTTAGCTTATACATGTTTTGTTAGATTTTTTCTAAAAAGACCTTCTTGATTGTTAATTGAAACTTGTTTCTATTTAAAAAAATCTATAACTCTTTATCAAAATCTATTGCAGACAATGAAAAATGAAGCAGAGCTTCGTGAAGGTATCAAAAGCATGACAAACTCTCACGATAGTCGTCTTCCCACGGAACAAGAAAAACTTGTCTCCCTCCTCGCCAAAAAGGAAGATCTGATGAAGAGAATCGCTTATACTGAAGCAGATATCACAAAGAAGGAGAAAGAACTCAAATCAAAAAAGCGATAATTTCAGATTTTCAAATTTGACTTTTACATGAACTGTTGAGAAACTTAGAATATTTGTAGAGAAACATTTTTATGATTCAAAATACAAGAGATTTATATCATAATTGTAATACATTTGTACTAAATAATGATTTTTGAGTGTTAATTTTAATCATATTTTGAAATGTTGAACATGTTGAATGTTATATTCATCAACTTTATGCAGCTCTCCTGGAAATAAGGAGAATATTTGTTAAAACGAAAAAACTTGTCCAAAAAGCATTCTGTGATATTAATGAATATTTTCCATCCCAAGTTATGTCCCTTGTTAATAGATGATATCTATTCCCGTCCTTTCTAGTTCACTTAATTTTTTTAATGATAGTTGATTTTTTATGTATTTTACTTTTTTCCAATGACAATTTTTTTAATATATTTATGCAAAGATGTTAGGATAAATATTTTTAATGTTAACTTTTGTGGGGAGAGTTACATTACAAATGTTGCAATGAATATTTTCTGTCCACAGTTATGTCCCTTGTTAATCTTTGACCTTTTTCCCAAATGAATGTTATTTCTTAGGTTACTTTTGTTCAAAATTTTTTTTTATATATTTATGCAATGATGTTAGGAAAAATATTTTAATGTTAACCTTTGTGGGGAAGGTTACATTACAAATATTTTGGTTAAAATTGTTAAATTGTTGAATTTGCAGATAGATTTATATTTTTATATTTATACACCAAAAACATTCAAGTTATTTATAGAATTACTAAAAACCTAAAGTTGATAATCTTCTTTTATTTGCTGCAAAAATATCATGTTTCAATATTCTGTAGTAAAATTATCAAATATTGCTGTCAATTAAAATTATCAAATATTGCTGTCAATTTTAAGCTTCAATCAAAAAGTACTTTTACTAACATATTTATTTAAATGATTTTTACGATGACAAAGGTTAAAATTAGCCTCCAATAATGTGCAATCATAACTAATAATAATAATAATAAATCTGCAATATTTATACTTCTCTTGCAATATATATGTTTATATGTGATTTTCATTTGGACAATTTAAATCAAATCAAAACCAAAAGTAATCAAAGAACTTTTGTTACAAATAACGTTAGAGAACCCCAAACCTATAGTTGTTTTAATTTCAGAGATTTTTACAGATTTTAAGATTTATATTTTATGTCTTTACAATTGAATAAGAATTTATATGTAATTATTAATAAGTTGCTAGAGATAACAATTTTGTGACTTAACCAGGGCAGATCCTGGATTTTAAAAAAAAGGGGGGGGGGGGGTTATTTCAGTATTTGTAATATAGATATAAAAAAAATTAAAGATGTTATGCCAAAAAAAAATTCAAATAAATTGTTAGAAGCAGTAGTATTTCTTTCCACTATTAAAGGTGTGAACACACTTTACTGTCCCTTGAAATGGCACTGTTTGATGATATGTTATTTTTGACCAAATGGAAAACACATTTTTTGTAGATTATCGGAATTGTAGATATTTTCCGTCCACTTGTTTGACATTCCATCCATATTTTGTTTAATGACTAAAATTGTTTATACATATATTTATATTGTCAAAATGGCTGGTCCATTGATTTTTTCTTTGTTGTACATCCTTTTTCTCATATACCGGTATATGTATGTTGTACATCATGAACTAATAACATATTTTGTAATTTCATCACTTATTATTTTGTTTTCTTTTTTGCTTATTTTTTTTTAGCTAAATAAATATAGAGCATACTTATTAATTGTATTAATTTATATCAAGCATGTTAATCCTGACATTTTGCCAATTCTTTGGTGTATAGAAATAAGAAGATGTCGTATGAGTACCAATGAGGCAACTCCATCCAAGTCACAATGTGTAAAAAGTAAACATTTGTAGGTCAAAGTACGGCCTTTAACATGGAGCCTTTTTTCACATCAAAGAGCTAGCTATAAGGGCCTCAAAATTACTTCGAACTGGAAAACCAACTGTCTAATTTCTTTAAAAACAAGAAATGAAAAAATACTTATGAACCACATCAGCAAATGACAACCACAGAACAACAGGCTCCTGACATTCCTTGATTCAAACAAACCTTTCAGACTTTAAACAGATGTTTACCGAATTATATTTATCACTGGAGTTTAATTTACAAGAGCAATACAACTGATGTCACATGTGGAGCAGGATTTGCTTATCCTTATGGAGCACCTGAGTTAAGGTTTTGGTGGTGTTTGTGTAGCTCAGTCTAGTTTTCTATGTTGTGTTTTGTAAACTGTTTGTTTGTTGTTTGTTTTTTCATCTTTTTTTTGCCATTTCATTTTTTTTTTGTCAGTTAATTTCAACTTGTGAGATTCAATGTACGGTACGGTACCTCTGGTGTCTTTTGACTTTATTTGACTTGAATAGAATGTTAATAGATTATTATAGCAGACCAGTATGATCTTTTGCTGTGTATAAAAGGTACTCATTCATAGTATCCTTTTTCACCCTTGAAACATGAAAAAAAGTTTCTTCTTGTGCTTTACATGCAGGGTCTTGAAAAATTCCCAACTGAAACTTAAGTAAAAAGCGTCCATTGAAAATGATTTCTTTTTCAAGAGACAAATTGAACTTCAGTCTTGGCTCGTATTTGATTCTTCATTCTCTCCACTTTATTCTGACCTACCAAATTTATTTTTATGCCCCACCTACGATAGAAGAGGGGCATTATGTTTTCTGGTCTGACTGTATGTCCGTTCGTCCATCCGTTGGTCTGTTCGTCCTTTCGTCCGTTTGTCCCGCTTCAGGTTAAAGTTTTTGGTAAAGGTAGTTTTTGATGAAGTTGCAGTCCAATCAACTTGAAACTTAGTACACATGTTCCCTTTGATATGATCTTTCTAATTTAAATGCCAAATTAAAGTTTTTACCCTGATTTCACGGTCCACTGAACATGGAAAATTATAGTGCGAATGGGGCATCCATGTACTATGGACACATTCTTGTTCATACTCTATTTGACCTAGAACAATGTATTGCAAACATATAACAATGATTGACTTAATATCCCTAATGGGCATCAAAATAAGGATCACAATTATAATGTGCAAACAAACAATCACTTACTGCCTTGAGCCACATGATGGGTGCCACTTATGGAGTAGGATTTGCAATGCATTACATAATAGGTGCCAATAAAGGAGCAGGACTTGCCAGAAGTCACCTGGTGTCACTAATGGAGTATGATTTGCAATGAACCACTACATGAGAAGGACCTGCCATGAACCTCATTATGAGTTCCACTAATGGAGTAGGATTTGCCATGAGTCTCATGATGGTTGCCACTAATGGAGAAGGATTTGCCATGAGCCACATGATAGGTGCCATTTATGAAGTAGGATTTGCCATGAACCACAATTGATGCCACTATAGCAGTAGAACTTGCCATGAGCCACATAATAGGTGCCACCAATGGTGTAGGACTTGTTAGAGTCTCATGATTGTTGCCACTAATGGAGTAGGATTTGCCATGAGCTACATGATGGATGCCACTTACGGAGTAGGATTTGCCATGAACCACAATGGATGCCATTATAGGAGTAGAACTTGCCATGAGCATCATGATGGGTGCCTACTAATGGTGTAGGATTTACCATGAGCCTCATGGTGGGTGCCACTCATGGACCAGGACTTATCTTCAAGGAAAAGCCAGAGGTCCTATTTATTTGAAAACTGGATAAATTTGTTTATAATTTGATAGTCATGGTAAATTACCCTCCTCTATGGTGACCGGTTAAGGCCATTTCGCGTTTCTGTGTTTTTGCCTTTCATATTCTATAGGGCGAAAACGCGAAATCGCGAAGTCGAAGACTTAGCGTTTTCGACTTTTCAACTTCGAGGTTTTCGTGTTTTCAACTTCGCCTTTTCACGTTTTCGACTTGGTTTTCGACTTGGTTTTCGACTTCGCGATTTCGCGTTTTCGACTTCGCCCTATAGAATATAAAAGGCGAAAACGCGAAATGGTCTTAACTGGCCACCATACGCCTCCCTTTTTTTTATCATCACCGAAATAAAGTGACGAAATAATTTTTTTTTAATGGGCAGAAATATTTATTTTCATTTTGCTTTGGGGGAGTTTTTTTTTTCTTCTTCTATTTCTTAAGAGACCAGAATATCAATTTTCAAAAATCCCCAACCTCAGATATAAAAAGGTACGTGATTTGAAAAAAATAGAATTGTTATGATTATGCTGACTCGATATTTTTTATCCAACCTGACATCTCAATTATAGGCCATGATTTGTATGTTATGAAAGAGTATTTGAAACTTCAGAAAGTCAGCACATAAAAATCATTCAATTACCACACAAGAATAATGATAATGTGGATTTATTTAAATAATAACCCGATGAACTTTGCCATTATGTCATATCAGTTTGATGGGTCTACTTAAGAAAGTAATTAACTCTCCCCTCTATCAACTGGATCAGATAAACGTATACTATTTATGTTACTTTTGTACTGAGTATCACAGCGTGAACATGCTGTTTTGTTACTAGTATATTTGTATACTTATCAATGAAATCTATGTTCATAGATGTTTCTGTCCGTGTGAAAATAGTAATTGACTTTCACTTGTGTCAGCAGGATTCGTTAACTTTATTTACAGTTAACATTAATTCTAACCTCTAAGTTAGTATAAATGTAGTCAATAAGTTTGGGCAATTGTAATGCTTTTCCATATGTGTTTAATTTACGAATGGGACGATTTAAATTAAGTTAGAATCTTCTATCCGGCTTTTTTTATTAAGGGGGTGGGGCTATTTTTAATTTGCGGATTTAATAAATTGAAATTTCTCGCATATTTATCTATAAAAAAGTATAATCGATTATTCTTTTAAGAGGAGGGCGTCCAATATGATATTTTTACTATACGAATACGGATTTAATAAATTGAAATTTTACGCAATATTTTATGATAACTATTATATGAGTACTATATATATTGACATGTTTTCTACAATTAAAGACTGTCATCTTGTTGACCATTCATTTATTATATATAAACTATACAATTTGTTTATGCGTCACATGCCAATTCGAACTATTTGTGTCATGAAACAGAATTTAGCTGCTGTAGAGTTAATCAAGAGTAACTGCCTTATAATAAATTTGATACTTGTACATGCAATGATTTCTGCAATGAATATGTCACTATCAATAGATGAAAATTTATGATAAACCTAATTGCATTTGCATATAATCATCATTATCTCCTAAATCATAATATGTGATGATGCTCATACCAATGTATAAATGCCATTAATTTCATATTCCTTGTTCATCAACTTTCAATCCACCGAAATAAGTGACATTATTGACAGGCTCTATGAAAATATATAAACGATAAAAGAAGGAGGATGACGTGAGCCAAGAAAAACCTGCGACCATACGGTGGAGATCCAATCCAGGATAAAAGGGGGGTTTCAACCATGTGTCCAATTCAAAATCATTTATCTTTAAAAAAAAATAAACTAGAGGCTCTAAAGAGCCTGTGTCGCTCACCTTGGTCTATGTGAATATTAAACAATGGACACAGATGGATTCATGACAAAATTGTGTTTTGGTGATGGTGATGTGTTTGTAGATCTTACTTAACTAAACATTCTTGCTGCTTACAATTATCTCTATCTATAACAGTACTTTCTGTGGAAAATGTTATTGAAAATAAGAAAATTGTTAAAAATTGACTATGAAGGGCAATAACTCCTTAGGGGGTCAATTGACTATTTGGGTCATACTGATTTATTTTTAGTTCTTACTTTGCTGAACATTATTGTTGTTCACAGTTTATCTCTATCTATAATAATATTCAAGATAATAACAAAATTTCCTCAAAATTACCAATTCAGGGGCAGCAACCTAACAACCGATTATCCGATTCATCTAAAAAATTTAGGGCAGATAGATTGTGACCTGATCAACAATTTTACTTCCTGTCAGATTTGCTCTAAATGCTTTGGTTTTTGAGTTATAAGCCAAAAACTGAATTTTACCCCTATGTTCTATTTTTAGCCATGGCGGCCATCTTGGTTGGTTGGGCAGGGCACCGGACACATTTTTTAAACTAGATACCCCAATGATGATTGTGGCTAAGTTTGGTTAAATTTGGCCCAGTAGTTTCAGAGGAGAAGATTTTTGTAAAAGTTAACGCAGGACGACGACGACGGACGACGACGGACGACGGACGACGACGACAGACGACGGACGACGACGACAGACGACGGACGACGACGGACGCCGGACGCCAAGTGATGAGAAAAGCTCACTTGGCCTTTTGGCCAGGTGAGCTAAAAAGGGGGAACTCCGTATTTTACAATTCTTACATGTACTTTAGAAAAAAAGGAAATACAACAAACGCACCTCGACCGTAGTACACACTAGTATGTGGTTTTGGAATATTAGCTGACACACGACCATTATAAGGAATACTGTATTTCAATGGAATCAAACATTGTTGTATTTTTATTTTAAAGTGCATAATTCTTAATTCAACAGAAATTTAAACTCAAAATATGTTAAGTTCACATCCCTTTTGGAAATTTTGTTAAATTCCTTCCAAAAAGTCATTTCAGAAAAAAATCCATGCATTTTGGAGTGAATACGGCCAAAGGTAAAGGGTCTATCTAATATTTGCCACTGGACGTTAGGCAAGAAAAAAATCAAAATAATGTTCTAAAGATATGATGAACAACAGAATCGTTACAAGGTCTTCTATGAAGTACGACAAAAATCGCAATTTATCGGCTCCATGCAGGATACTTCACAACAGCTTAAACAGATATAAAACATTATAAATCCTACCAACAATATTATGCATGAAAGCACTATTTTTTTTATTAAAAAAGCCAGTCCCACAGGCATAGTTTCAATAGTCAAACAGTGATATCAAGCATGTGAAGAGGATACTGTTACAATCGATTAATTGCATGTCACAAAAATATCCACTTACTGGTTGAGAAGGACGATTATACCCACAGACCGGTTGAATGAGAAGAGTATACCTCCGTATACGGAATGGTTGAATGTGACGAATATACCTACAGACTCGTTGAATGAGACGAATATACCTACTGACTAGATGAATCACTTGAATGAGACGATTATACCCACAGACCGGTTGAATGAGAAGACGGAATGGTTGAATGTGACGAATATACCTACAGACTAGATGAATGAGACGAATATACCTACTGACTAGATGAATGAGACGAATATACCTACAGACTAGATGAATGATACGAATATACCTACTGACTAGATGAATGAGACAAATATACCTACTGACTAGATGAATGAGACGAATATACCTACTGACTAGATGAATGAGACGAATATACCTACAGACTAGATGAATGAGACGAATATACCTACAGACTAGATGAATGAGACGAATATACCTACTGACTAGATGAATGAGACGAATATACCTACTGACTAGATGAATGAGACGAATATACCTACTGACTAGATGAATGAGACGAATATACCTACAGACTAGATGAATGAGACGAATATACCTACTGACTAGTTGAATGAGACGAATATACCTACTGACTAGATGAATGAATGAGACGAATATACCTACTGACTAGATGAATGAGACGAATATACCTACTGACTAGATGAATGAGACGAATATACTTATACTGACTAGTTGAATGAGACGAATATACCTACAGACTAGTTGAATGAAACGAATATACCTACTGACTAGATGAATGAGACGAATATACCTACTGACTAGTTGAATGTGACGAATATACCTTCAGACTAGTTGGATGAGACGAATATACCTACTGACTAGTTGAATGTGACGAATATACCTACTGACTAGATGAATGAGACGAATATACCTACTGACAAGTTGAATGAAACGAATATACCTACTGACTAGATGAATGAGACGAATATACCTACTGACTAGATGAATGAGACGAATATACTTATACTGACTAGTTGAATGAGACAAATATACCTACAGACTAGTTGAGTGAAACGAATATACCTACTGACTAGATGAATCAGAGGAATATACCTACTGACTAGTTGAATGTGACGAATATACCTACAGACTAGTTGAATGAGACGAATATACCTACTGACTAGTTGAATGAGACGAATATAGCTACTGACTAGATGAATGAATCGAATATACCTACTGACAAGTTGAATGTGACGAATATACCTACAGACTAGTTGAATGAGACGAATATACCTACTGACTAGTTGAATGAGACGAATATAGCTACTGACTAGATGAATGAATCGAATATATCTACTGACAAGTTGAATGTGTCGAATATACCTACTGACTAGTTGAATGAGACGAATATACCTACTGACTAGATGAATGAATGAGACGAATATACCTACTGACTAGATGAATGAGACGAATATACCTACTGACTAGATGAATGAGACGAATATACCTACTGACTAGATGAATGAGACGAATATACTTATACTGACTAGTTGAATGAGACGAATATACCTACAGACTAGTTGAATGAAACGAATATACCTACTGACTAGATGAATGAGACGAATATACCTACTGACTAGTTGAATGTGACGAATATACCTACAGACTAGTTGGATGAGACGAATATACCTACTGACTAGTTGAATGTGACGAATATACCTACTGACTAGATGAATGAGACGAATATACCTACTGACAAGTTGAATGAAACGAATATACCTACTGACTAGATGAATGAGACGAATATACCTACTGACTAGATGAATGAGACGAATATACTTATACTGACTAGCTGAATGAGACGAATATACCTACAGACTAGTTGAATGAAACGAATATACCTACTGACTAGATGAATGAGACGAATATACCTACTGACTAGTTGAATGTGACGAATATACCTTCAGACTAGTTGGATGAGACGAATATACCTACTGACTAGTTGAATGTGACGAATATACCTACTGACTAGATGAATGAGACGAATATACCTACTGACAAGTTGAATGAAACGAATATACCTACTGACTAGATGAATGAGACGAATATACCTACTGACTAGATGAATGAGACGAATATACTTATACTGACTAGTTGAATGAGACAAATATACCTACAGACTAGTTGAGTGAAACGAATATACCTACTGACTAGATGAATCAGAGGAATATACCTACTGACTAGTTGAATGTGACGAATATACCTACAGACTAGTTGAATGAGACGAATATACCTACTGACTAGTTGAATGAGACGAATATAGCTACTGACTAGATGAATGAATCGAATATACCTACTGACAAGTTGAATGTGACGAATATACCTACAGACTAGTTGAATGAGTCGAATATACCTACTGACTAGTTGAATGAGACGAATATAGCTACTGACTAGATGAATGAATCGAATATATCTACTGACAAGTTGAATGTGTCGAATATACCTACTGACTAGTTGAATGAGACGAATATACCTACTGACTAGATGAATGAATGAGACGAATATACCTACTGACTAGTTGAATGAGACGAATATACCTACTGACTAGATGAATGAATGAGACGAATATACCTACTGACTAGATGAATGAGACGAATATACCTACTGACTAGATGAATGAGACGAATATACCTACTGACTAGATGAATGAGACGAATATACCTACTGACTAGATGAATGAGACGAATATACTTATACTGACTAGTTGAATGAGACGAATATACCTACAGACTAGTTGAATGAAACGAATATACCTACTGACTAGATGAATGAGACGAATATACCTACTGACTAGTTGAATGTGACGAATATACCTACAGACCAGTTGGATGAGACGAATATACCTACTGACTAGTTGAATGTGACGAATATACCTACTGACTAGATGAATGAGACGAATATACCTATACTGACAAGTTGAATGAAACGAATATACCTACTGACTAGATGAATGAGACGAATATACCTACTGACTAGATGAATGAGACGAATATACTTATACTGACTAGTTGAATGAGACGAATATACTTATACTGACTAGTTGAATGAAACGAATATACCTACTGACTAGATGAATGAGACGAATATACCTACTGACTAGTTGAATGTGACGAATATACCTACAGACTAGTTGAATGAGACGAATATACCTACTGACTAGTTGAATGAGACGAATATAGCTACTGACTAGATGAATGAATCGAATATACCTACTGACAAGTTGAATGTGTCGAATATACCTACTGACTAGATGAATGAGACCAATATATCTACGGACTTGTTGAATGAGACCAATATACCTACTGACTTGTTGAATGAGTCGAATATACCTACTGACTAGTTGAATGAGACGAATATATCTACGGACTAGTTGAATGAGACGAATATATTTACTGTCTAGCTGAATGTGGCGAATAAACACACGGACTCGTTGGATGTGGCAAATGTATCCACTGATTATTTGAATGTGACGAATAAACTTACTTATTTGTTTTAATGTGACGCAAAATACCTACTGACTTTGTAGAATGTGACGTACATATACCAACTGACTAGTTGAATATCACGTACATACCCACTGAATGGCTGGATGTGACGAATATGCCTAAGGATTGGTTAATTAGTTATCAAAGGTACCAGGATTACAATTTAATACGCCAGACGCGCGTTTCGTCTACATAAGACTCATCTGTGACGCTCAGATCAAAATAGTTGTAAAGCCAAAGAAGTACAAAGTTGAGGAGCATTGAGGATCTAAAATTCCAAAAAGTTGTGCCAAATACGGCTAAGGTAATCTATTCCTGGGATAAGAAAATCCTCAGTTTTTAAATGTGACGAATATTTTACTGACTTGTTGAATGAGACAAATATACATAATAACTGGCTACGTGTGACGAATATACCTACTTACTATACATAGTTGAATTTGACAACTGTACCCGTGTACTTTTGAAAGAGTGACCTGTTATACCCATTGACCAGTTGACTGAGACATTGACTAGTTGAATGTGACCTGTTATACCTATTGACTAGTTGAATGTGATGGATATTCCTTTTGACTAGTTGAATGTGACCGATATACCAATTGACTAGTTGAATGTGATGGATATTCCCTTTGACTAGTTGAATGTGACCTATATACCAATTGACTAGTTGAATGTGATGGATATTCCTTTTGACTAGTTGAATGTGACCGATATACCAATTGACTAGTTGAATGTGATGGATATTCCCTTCGACTAGTTGAATGTGACATATTATATAGATATAAGAAGATGTGGTGTGAGTGCCAATGAGACATCTCTCCATCCAAATAACAATTTATAAAAGTAAACCATTATAGGTCAATGTATACCCATTGACTAGTTGAATGTGACCGGTATACCCATTGACAAGTTGAATGTGATCGAAATACTCATTGACTAGTTGACAGTGATGGATATACCCATTAAATGTGACCGATATACCCATTGACAAGTTGAATGTAACGGATTTACCCATTGACTAGTTGAATGTGATCGATGCACCAATTGACAAGTTGAATGTGACCAAATTACCCATTGACAAGTTGAATGTGATGGATTTTCCCATCGACTAGTTGAATGTGACCGATATACCCATCAACTTGGTGATTGTGACCGAAATACTCATTGACAAGTTGAATGTGACCGAAATATTCATTGGCTAGTTGAATGTGACAGGTATACCCATTGACTAGTTGAATAAGACAGTTATACCCATTGACTAGTTGAATGTGACAAGTATACTTTTTGACTATAGTTGAATGTGTTCGATATACTCATTGACTGGTTAAATGCGACAGATATACCCATTGACTAGTTGAATGAGGCAGATATACCCATTGACTAGTTGTATGTGAATTGTCATACTCATTGACTAGTTGAATGTGAATTTTAATACCCATTGAGTAGTTGAAAGTGATGGATATTAAACCCAATGAATGTGACCGAAATACCCATTGACTAGTTGAATGTGATGGATATTGCCTTTGACTAGTTGAATGTGACCTACTATAACCATTTACTAGTTGAATGTGACCTACTATACCCATTGACTAGTTGAATGTGACCGATATACCCATAGTTGAAAGTGAATTATAATGCCCATTGACTAGTTGAAAGTGATATATATACCCATTGAATGTTACCGCTATACCCATTGACTAGTTGAATGTGATCGATACACCAATTGACAAGTTGAATGTGATTAATTTTTCCATCGACTAGTTGAATGTGACCGATATACCCATCAACTAGTTGAATGTGACCGAAATACTCATTGACAAGTTGAATGGGAACGAAATATTCATTGGCTAGTTGAATGCGACAGATATACCCATTGACAAGTTGAACGAGACAGATATACCCTTTGACTAGTTGAATGTGATGAACTCATTGACTAATTGAATGTGACAGATATACTCGACTATTGAATGTGATGAATATACTCATTGACTTGTTGAATTTGATGGATATACTCATTGACTAGTTGAATGTGAGGGTTAAACTCATTGGCTTGTTGAATGTGATAGATAAACTCATTGGCTAGTTGATTGTGACAGAAAAACGCATGGACTAGTTGAATGTGATGGATATATACTCATTGACAAGATGAATGTGACGGAAATACTCATTGATTAGTTTAAAGTGATGGAGATGCCTATTGACTAGTTGAATGTGATGGATATACTTATTGACTACTTGATTTTGACGGATATAATTAGTGACTAGTTGAATGTGATCAATATACTCATTGATAAGTTAAATATGATGGATATACTCATTGACTAGTTGAATGAAATTTAAAAACTCCACGACAAATTGGATGTGATTGCTATACGCATGCTTATTAAATATGAAGGAAATACTCATTGACTTGTTGAATGTGATTGATATACTCATTGACTTATTGAATGTGATGGATATACTTATCGACTAGTTGAATGTGATGAATATACTCATGGACTTGTTGAATATGATGGATATGCTCATTTACTAGTTGAATGTGATGGATATACTCATTGACTTGTTGAATGTGAAGGAAATACTCATTGACTTGTTGAATCTGATTGATATACTCATTGACTAGTTGAATGTGATGGATATACTCATCGACTAGTTGAATGTGATGAATATACTCATGGACTTGTTGAATATGAGGGATATGCTCATTGACTAGTTGAATGTAATGGATATACTCATTGACTTGTTGAATATGATGATTATGCTCATTGACTAGTTGATTGTGACGGAAATACTCATTGACTAGTTGATTGTGACGGAAATACTCATTGACTAGTTGTATGTGACGGAAATACTCATTGACTAGTTGATTGTGACGTAAATACTCATTGACTAGGTGTATGTGATAGATTAACTCATTAACTAGTTGAATGTGATGGATATATGTAGGCGATGAATATACTCCTGGTCTAGTTGTAGGTGATGTATATACTTATTGCCAGTATAATTATAATATGATGGATATACCCATTGAATAGTTGAATGTGACAGATATACCCATTGACAAGTTGAATGAGACAGATATACCCTTTGACTAGTTGACTGTGATGAACTCATTGACTAATTGAATGTGACAGATATACCCATTGACTAGTTGAATGAGACAGATATACCCATTGACAAGTTGAATGAGACAGATATACCCTTTGACTAGTTGACTGTGATGAACTCATTGACTAATTGAATGTGACAGATATACTTGACTATTGAATGTGATGCGTATACTCAGTGACTAGTTGAATGTGATGAATATACTCATTGACTTGTTGAATTTGATGGATATACTCATTGACTAGTTGAATGTGAGGGTTAAACTGGCTATTGGTACTTTACGGAACGGAACGGAACGGAACGGAATTTCATTTAAGGTATCCAAAGGGGGCATTTATCAAAATTTCGAAAAATCTTTAAAACAAAACAAACTTTAAAATTTCTGTGTTTTACGGTTTTCCATATACAAATAACACAAATGTATACTTAATCTCATCTTCACAGGTGAAATGTGTAATAATGTATAACATCGGAAAATATTCTGTAGATGAATATGTCGGATTGTCCTGATAAATTATCATGAAATTAACGCATTTGCAAGTCATGCATTATGATATCTAGACTGACCTCACGTCGTCCTTGATTAGAGACAGTGATCAAATTGAATCTGATTTAAACTTTTTAATTTATTTTTCCGTTCCGTTCCGTTCCGCAAAGTACCAATTGCTCTGAGGAATTGGTATTTAACGGAAAAAACGGAAACAGACATCTTTAATGTAATTAAAGCAGTATGATAAAAAAAATTGTCTGACACCTCTTTTTGCATGAGTGGTATGTGTTTTAGTTAGCATTTTCGACTTGATCAATAATAAAAAATTTAACACAAAGGCAGGTTACACAAAAAGTCTTTCTCCTTCCATCGGTAATTATATTTTAAAAAAGGGGCCTTCAACAGCCCGTTCCGACGATGATTAGAGACAGTGATCAAGTTGAATCTGATGTAAACTTTTTAATTTATTTTTCCGTTCCGTTCCGTTCCGCAAAGTACCAATTGCTCTGAGGAATTGGTATTTAACGGAAAAAACGGAAACAGACATCTTTAATGTAATTAAAGCAGTATGATAAAAAAAATTGTCTGACACCTCTTTTTGCATGAGTGGTATGTGTTTTAGATAGCATTTTCGACTTGATCAATAATAAAAAATTTAACACAAAGGCAGGTTACACAAAAAGTCTTTCTCCTTCCATCGGTAATTATATTTTAAAAAAGAGGCCTTCAACAGCCCGTTCCGACGATGATTAGAGACAGTGATTAAGTTGAATCTGATGTAAACTTTTTAATTTATTTTTCCGTTCCGTTCCGTTCCGCAAAGTACCAATTGCTCTGAGGAATTGGTATTTAACGGAAAAAACGGAAACAGACATCTTTAATGTAATTAAAGCAGTATGATAAAAAAAATTGTCTGACACCTCTTTTTGCATGAGTGGTATGTGTTTTAGTTAGCATTTTCGACTTGATCAATAATAAAAAATTTAACACAAAGGCAGGTTACACAAAAAGTCTTTCTCCTTCCATCGGTAATTATATTTTAAAAAAGGGGCCTTCAACAGCCCGTTCCATGATTAGAGACAGTGATCAAGTTGAATCTGATGTAAACTTTTTAATTTATTTTTCCGTTCCGTTCCGTTCCGTTCCGTTCCGTTCCGTTCCGCAAAGTACCAATTGCTCTGAGGAATTGGTATTTAACGGAAAAAACGGAAACAGACATCTTTAATGTAATTAAAGCAGTATGATAAAAAAAAATTGTCTGACACCTCTTTTTGCATGAGTGGTATGTGTTTTAGATAGCATTCCCGACCAGATCAATAATAAAAAATTTAACACAAAGGCAGGTTACACAAAAAGTCTTTCTCCTTCCATCGGTAATTATATTTTAAACAAGAGGCTCTCAAGAGCCTAAATCGCTCACCTTAATTCTTTTGGTTAAATCTCTCATCAATGATTATTTTGGCTTTTCAATTTATTTAAATGTTTTTTGGATCGTCCTATTTTCTTCAAAAGCCCCCAAAAAAATCATTTTCTCCTATGTTCTATTTTAGCCATAGGAGCTATGTTTCTTGACATACAAGGAAATAAAATATAAAATTTATACTAGATACTCTGAAACTCATTTAGCCTAAGTTTGGCTGAAATTGATACAGCAGTTTCAAAGGAGAAGATTTTTTAAAGTAAGGCAACATGATGAACAAATTGTGAAAAAAGTCTTTAAAGGGCAATAACTCCTTAAGGGGTCAATTGACAATTTTGGTCAAATTGACTTAATTGAAGATCTTACTTTGCTGAACATTATTGCTGTTTACAGTTTATTTCTATCTATAATTATATTCAAGATAATAAACAAAAACAGCAAAATTTCCTTAAAATTATCAATTCAGGGGCAGCAACCCAACAACAGGTTGTCTGATTCATCTGAAAATTTCAGGGCAGATAGAAATTGACCTGATAAACAATATTACCCAACGTCAGATTTGCTCTAAATGCTTTGGTTTTTGAGTTATAAGCCAAAAACTGCATTTGACCCCTATGTTCTATTTTTAGCAATGGCGACCATGTTTGTTGATAGATCATAACTTCGGATACAATTTACAAACTAGATACCCTAAGGAACATTCAGTTAAAGTTTGGAAGTATTTGGCCCAGTAGTTTCAGAGGAGAAGATTTTTGTAAAAGATTACTAAGATTTACGAAAAATGGTTAAAAATTGACTATAAAGGGCAATAACTCCTAAAGGGGTCAACTGACCATTTCCGTCATGTTGACTTATTTGTAAATCTTACTTTGCTGAACATTATTCCTGATTACAGTTTATCTCTATCTATAATAATATTCAAGATAATAACCAAAAACAGCAAAATTTCCTTAAAATTACCAATTCAGGGGCAGCAACCCAACAACAGGTTGTCTGATTCATCTGAAAATTTCAGGGCAGATAGTTCTTGACCTGATAAACAATATTACCCATGTCAGATTTGCTCTAAATGCTTTGGTTTTTGAGTTATAAGCCAAAAACTGCATTTGACCCCTATGTTCTATTTTTAGCAATGGCGATCATGTTTGTTGATAGATCATAACTTCGGATACAATTTACAAACTAGATACCCTAAGGAACATTCAGTTAAAGTTTGGAAGTATTTGGCCCAGTAGTTTCAGAGGAGAAGATTTTTGTAAAAGATTACTAAGATTAACGAAAAATGGTTAAAAATTGACTATAAAGGGCAATAACTCCTAAAGGGGTCAACTGACCATTTCCGTCATGTTGACTTATTTGTAAATCTTACTTTGCTGAACATTATTCCTGTTTACAGTTTATCTCTATCTATAATAATATTCAAGATAATAACTAAAAACAGCAAAATTTCCTTAAAATTACCAATTCAGGGGCAGCAATCCAACAACGGGTTGTCTGATTCATCTGAAAATTTCAGGGCAGATAGATCTTGACCTGATAAACAATATTACCCATATCAGATTGCTCTAAATGCTTTGGTTTTTGAGTTATAAGCCAAAAACTGCATTTGACCCCTATGTTCTATTTTTAGCAATGGCGACCATGTTTGTTGATAGATCAAAACGTCGGATACAATTTATAAATTAGATACCCTAAGGAACATTCAGTTAAAGTTTGAAAGTATTTGGCCCAGTAGTTTCAGAGGAGAAGATTCTTGAAATAGTTTACGACGACAGACGACGACAGACGACGGACGACGACGGACGCCAAGTGATGGCATAAGCTCACTTGTCCCTTCGGGACAGGTGAGCTAAAAAGAGGCCTTCAACAGCCCGTTCCGACGATGATTAGAGACAGTGATCAAGTTGAATCTGATTTAAACTTTTTAATTTATTTTTCCGTTCCGTTCCGTTCCGCAAAGTACCAATTGCTCTGAGGAATTGGTATTTAACGGAAAAAAACGGAAACAGACATCTTTAATGTAATTAAAGCAGTATGATAAAAACAAGTCAGACCCTTCTTTTTTGAATGAGTGGTAAGTGTTTAAGATAGCATTTCGACTTGATCAATATTTAAATAAACAGCTGCGCCATGAGCGCATGATACGCCCGTCGTCTTGTGAAAAAACATAAATCTTTTTTGAATAACACAGGGTTGTACAGGATGTCATGCTTAGTATATCCTGACTCATTCCTTATTCCCGCTCAATAGGAAGATTGTACAAGATGTATTTGGAAACCCGACGCAACATTAGCCTGTTAAGTTTTAAGCAATAGAGATACAGCGCAACATGTGAAAAAAAACCTCTTTTTTTACAAAAAACTCAATAACTCGAAAATGTAAAAATGAATCATCACCAAAAAGTATACAGATCTTTAGATTAATATAACAAAGAAGTATGTAAAGTTTTAAGCAATAATCATAAATCGTTTTTGAGATATGGTGCGACATGTAACCCCCCCCCCCTTTTTTT
This sequence comes from Mytilus edulis, assembly GCF_963676685.1. Taxonomy (NCBI): domain Eukaryota; kingdom Metazoa; phylum Mollusca; class Bivalvia; order Mytilida; family Mytilidae; genus Mytilus; species Mytilus edulis. Next base: position 25,326,699 of record NC_092357.1, on the reverse strand, counting down.
TTTTACAAAATACTCAATAACTCAAAAATGAAATTTTGAATCATCACCAAAAAGTATACAGATATTAAGATTAATATAACTAAGAAGTATTTAAAGTTTTAAGCCATAATCAAGAATCGTTTTTGAGATACGGTGCGACATGTGAAAAAAACACACCCCTGTTTTAGTTACAAAGTGCCGTAACTCAAAAAGTTGTAATCTTATTTTCACAAAAAAGTATACAGATCATTTTACCATCATAAGAAACAACTATGGTAAGTTTCCTGAAATTTGGATAAGTCGTTCTCAAGTTACGGTGCGACATGTTTACACCGGACAGACGGACAGACGGACGGACACTGGACATTTGTATACCATAATACGTCCCGTCAAAATTGACATACGTATAAAAAATAACACAAAGACAGGTTAGACAAAAGGTCTTTCTACTTCCATTGGTAATTATAAATTAAAAAAGGGGCCTTCCGAAGATGATTAGAAACAGTGATCAAGTTGAATCTGATTTCCGTTCCGTTCCGCAAAATACCAATTGCTCTGAGGAATTGGTATTTAACGGAATCGAACGGAAACAGGCATCTGTAATGTAATAAAAGCAGTCTTGATAATATCAGTGCAAAGTTTTTAAAAATTACTTCTCATCTTATTTCAGTTCCCTTATGTCAAATTTTTAATTCAAGCATTAAAAAATCAGTTTATCCATCATTATTCAAACTAGCTAAAGTCATACCAGTTTTTGAAAATAAATGTTAAAAAATGATGTATTTAATTACAGACCAATTGCATTTTTACAATTAGTATCTAAAATACTTGAGAGACACGTAAAAACTTATTTAATGAACTATACGGACACATATAATCTGTTGTATGTCCTGCAATCAGGTTTTCGTTCGAACCATTCCTGTCAAACTGCCATGACAACTTTGTTAGATAAATGGTTAAAAGCAATTGATGAAGGCGAATTAGTAGGAGCAGTATTTCTGGATCTTTGTAAAGCTTCTGATGTTCTTCATCATAAACTGCTCCTCCAGAAATTACAAAAATACAGATTTTCGTATTCTTCACTGCACTGGCTTACTTCATATCTAACTGATAGACAGCAGGTTGTATACATTTCAAATACTTTTTCAGGTGTATTAAAAGTAAAAACAGGTGTACCTCAAGGGTTCGTTTAAGGTCCCATATTATTCTTATTATTCATTAATTTTTTGCCTTTGTGTAATCCAAATCATAACAGTGATCTTTTGGCTGATGATAGTACTATTTCTGTTACTGGTAAAAACAAAAGTTGTATAGCCAGACACTAAATACTGTGTTAGAAAATATTTCTCATTGGTGTGATGAAAACAAAATGTTAATTAATGTATCCAAAACAAAGAAAATGTGTTTATGTTCAAAACACAAACTTTCTGTCATGTGTAATGAACCTTTTAATATCTTCATTAATAATCAATATATTAATGAAAGTCAGCGTGAACAAGTCCTTGGTATTTTTGTGGACGCAACTCTGTCTTGGTCTGATCATATCAAATATGTTATTAAAAACTTTAAGGTAAATTCTTCCTTTAGCTCTACTAAAAAGGATCAAGAAATATTTAAATCATAATGCAAGAATTTTATTTTATAATACATACATTCTTCCAAATTTTGACTACTGTTGTTCAATATGGGGCAACTGTAACACATTTTTAATCGACAGTTTGCTTAAATTACAAAAAAGGGAAGCTAGAATTATTTTAAATGAACAAGATTTTCAAAAACCATCTGTTGAACTTTTTAAAGAATCTGGAATAATTCCAGTAAATACATGTAATAGAATATTATACCACAAGTCCTTATTAATGTATGAATAAAACAATGGATTGGTACCCCAATACTTGTCAAATCTTATTGTAACTACAAATAGCAAACAGTCATACAGTACTCGACTCTCATTTTCAGATAATTGTATTGTTCCAAAATCAAATACAGAATTATACAAACCAAGCTTTTCTTTTAGTGGTCAAAAGGTGTGGAATTCACTATCCAAAGAAATCAAAAAATCAAAAAAATGTATCGTCATTCAAGTATACTTACAAATCATTATATATTTTAACAATAAAACTCAAAACACTATCATGTAATCCGTTTTGTTCATGTATTTGTTTATGTAATTTAATATTTATACTTTTATTCATCATTGTGTATTGCTAGATTGATTTGGTTTATATCAACCGTGCAAGGGCTTTTGTCAAGGTCGTTAAAAAAACCCCGTAGTAGTAGATTATGTTTATTCATGTTGTTAATATTGTGTCTATAGAGAGCCTTATTGAAAATTGATTTAATGTTTTTTTTCGTAAATAAATATGTTGATTCTGAATAGAGAAAATAAATAGTTTGGCCAGCAAAGGGAGAAAAAAAATTTTGACAGAGGATATTTACCATAAAAAATAATGTTAAATTTGAAAAAAATAATTTGTCGCGCCACTTCCCAAAAATAAAAATAAAATGCGCGCATGCCTCCCCCTCTGCAAGTTAAATGGTCCGTCCCTAAAGATCATATAAAATGTGTCGATACGTTGCTTATAAGGATCTGAAAACGCTCAATTTTACTTTCTGTTTAAAGATCTTTTGAGGTTCTCTTAATTTGTCGGATTAATACACACTTTTAAAATTTGAAAGCTTAAATTTTTATTAGCTGATGTAAAAACTACCAGGACAGAAAGTAAAACGGAGTGTTGTCAGATCCTTGTACGCAAACTTTTTAAGAGTAGACACGGGATTTGAATTTTGATTTAATTTGGTTTGAATATAAATAAAAATTTATGTGTTAATCTTCTTTGTTTATCCTACTATAAATTTCAGAATCGCAGAGCCAATGCAGTGTAGTCTATATAAACATAGCAGACATAATGGGTATGATTACAAATGAGACAACTTTTATCAACAGACGAACTAATAATGATGTATACCCCAATAAAACATCGTATGCCTAATGGCATTCAACAATGAACAAAGCACATCCAATATAGTAATTTATAAGAGACCCCTTTACTTGCACTCACTACTAAATGTAAACCAATAAAAAGCGAGAAAAACAGCGTTTCCGGTTTCTAGAAAAAAAAGCAATAAACAAATATAACACGCATAATTAAAAGCTGCCGATTTCGGATCTTGATCTATATAATGAGGCGCTGTTCAAGTCGCCGTGAGCGCTCTATCCCCTCAAGAGCAATGGTGTAATAGTACAACTTGTACAAATGTTACCCCAGTTTATAAAAATAGTAAACCGAATGACGTTAAAAACTATAGACCTATTTCCTTGTTGAGTGTAATTTCAAAGTGTATGGAACGATGTGTATATAAACATGTTTACAATCACCTTATGCGTAATAATATTTTAACGAAAAATCAATCAGGCTTTACACGGGGGGATTCAGCGGTTAATCAATTAATTAACATTTCAAATGATTTTGGGAAGGCTTTAGATAGCGGTAAAGAAATAAGGGTAGTATTCTGTGATATAAGTAAAGCGTTTGATCGAGTCTGGCATAAGGGACTGCTATTTAAACTTCAACAAGCGGGCATATCAGGTTCTTTACTAAGGTGGTTTGAAAATTATCTTACAAACAGAGTCCAGCGGGTGGTTATAAACGGTTCATGTTCCGAATGGTTACCTGTTAATGCAGGCGTCCCACAAGGGTCCATTCTAGGCCCTCTCCTTTTTTGATATTTATAAATGATATTGTAGAAGACATTCAAGCTCAAATTAAGCTATTCGCAGATGACACTTCATTATATATTATGGTTGACAATCCAACAGAAACAGCTACAATTTTAAATGACGATCTAGATAAGATTTATAATTGGTCAAAAAAATGGCTTGTGAATTTTAATGCCCAAAAAACTAAAAGTATGATAATTTCAAAAAAAGTAAATAGACCCTTTCATCCTCCATTAAATATGAATACCCAAGAGCTACAAACAGTTAGCAAACACAAACATCTAGGTGTCTTTTTTTCTAACAACGGATCCTGGAACGACCATATTGAATATATAGTTTCTAAAGCTTACAAAAGAATAAATATAATGAGAAAAATGAAAAATGTTCTTGATAGATTTTCACTTGAAAAAGTTTACATATCATTTGTTCGCCCAATTCTCGAATATGCCGATGTCGTTTGGGACTCCCAAAATCAGAATTTGATTGCTAAACTTGAAAATATCCAGCTTGACGCAGCGCGTATCGTCACGGGGGGTACTAAACTTACCAGTATAAACAATTTATATATTGAAACTCGATGGGAAAAATTATCTGAAAGACGACGCAATCATAGACTAATTCATTATCACAAAATTTTGAATAATAAAACTCCAGAGTATTTAAGAGACTTATTGCCTGATTCAGTAGGAAGTAGGCATGATCATAATACAAGACAAAGAAATAATATTACCCAAGTCAACACACGGACCCGTTTATATTCTGAATATTTCATCCCTGCAACAACAAAACTATGGAACACTCTTAACTTAAACATAAGAAAATGTGAATCTCTATCATTATTCAAAAAACAAATTAGTACCCAAAATAGTAAGGTCCCAACGTATTATTATATAGGACATCGTTTTGGTCAAATTCTTCATGCTCGCTTAAGAATGGATTCAAGTTCTTTGAATTCTCACCTTTTCGTTCGTAATTTAGTAGACTCTCCAAATTGTCGTTGTGGTGATGTAGAAACAAATACTCACTTTCTGTTATCTTGTCCTATATACATTAATTTAAGACATGAACTATTAGATTCTATTTCAGTTCTTCCTGTCCAAGTAAACACAAAAACTTTGCTTTTTGGATCAACGGTACTCTCAGATGAGCAAAATAGTATTTTATTCAGTTTGGTGCAAAAATATATTATTAAAAGTAAACGTTTTAACCCTTGATGTTAATGCCTCATCGCTCAATAGGAACCCAAGCATTTCACACTATATAAATTACAATTATTCACGTTTATTTATTATTATTTTTATTTTATTTTTCTCATGAATTTTTTTTTCTTCCTTTTTCACCTTTTTCATATTCATATATTTATTACAGAGCATGCCAGTATTTATATTTATGTATTGTTCAATAAGTGTATTATGTCTGTAAAGGGAGACAGATTTGTAAAAGCAAATTGCTTGTTTCTGAATCCCTAATATTATTTCATTGTATAATATGTTTAATGTTGATTTATCTGAATAAATATTGTTTAAACTAACTTGTTTAGTTAAATTAAAATTCTGTTTAATATTAGATCGCCCATGTTAAGAGTTGTGTACATATATTTGAGGTGTTCAGAAACAGCAAAGATAATTGTTATCATTATAGAGAAGACTTTTTCACTATACAAATTTCTATTTAGTTGAGCACTCTTAAATAATTGTTAAAAGTTTGGCAAAAACAGATCCTCTCCTAAGAAACATTTTAACAAGAGAAACGTTTTAAATAGCTCTGATTTCTTATGTTAGCATGCTACAATAAATATAGATTACATGGATGTTTGCTGGGCGATATTCATGCATTGGTTTTATACATTTTAGTCATTTTGTTGGAAGATTTGTTATTTTCATCTAAAAAACTTAAAAAGTTTACATCAGATTCAACTTGATCACTGTCTCTAATCATCGTCGGGACGGGCTGTTGAAGGCCTCTTTTTTAAAATATAATTACCGATGGAAGGAGAAAGACTTTTTGTGTAACCTGCCTTTGTGTTAAATTTTTTATTATTGATCAAGTCGAAAATGCTATCTAAAACACATACCACTCATGCAAAAAGAGGTGTCAGACAATTTTTTTTATCATACTGCTTTAATTACATTAAAGATGTCTGTTTCCATTTTTTCCGTTAAATACCAATTCCTCAGAGCAATTGGTACTTTGCGGAACGGAACGGAACGGAAAAATAAATTAAAAAGTTTACATCAGATTCAACTGGATCACTGTCTCTAATCATCGTCGGAACGGGCTGTTGAAGGCCCCTTTTTTAAAATATAATTACCGATGGAAGTAGAAAGACTTTTTGTGTAACCTGCCTTTGTGTTAAATTTTTTATTATTGATCAAGTCGAAAATGCTATCTAAAACACATACCACTCATGCAAAAGGAGGTGTCAGACAATTTTTTTTATCATACTGCTTTAATTACATTAAAGATGTCTGTTTCCGTTTTTTCCGTTAAATACCAATTCCTCAGAGCAATTGGTACTTTGAGGAACGGAACGGAACGGAAAAATAAATTAAAAAGTTTAAATCAGATTCAACTGGATCACTGTCTCTAATCATCGTCGGAACGGGCTGTTGAAGGCCCCTTTTTAAAATATAATTACCGATGGAAGGAGAAAGACTTTTTGTGTAACCTGCCTTTGTGTTAATTTTTTTATTATTGATCAAGTCGAAAATGCTATCTAAAACACATACCACTCATGCAAAAAGAGGTGTCAGACAATTTTTTTTATCATACTGCTTTAATTACATTAAAGATGTCTGTTTCCGTTTTTTCCGTTAAATACCAATTCCTCAGAGCAATTGGTACTTTGAGGAACGGAACGGAACGGAAAAATAAATTAAAAAGTTTACATCAGATTCAACTGGATTACTGTCTCTAATCATCGTCGGAACGGGCTGTTGAAGGCCCCTTTTTTAAAATATAATTACCGATGGAAGTAGAAAGACTTTTTGTGTAACCTGCCTTTGTGTTAAATTTTTTATTATTGATCAAGTCGAAAATGCTATCTAAAACACATACCACTCATGCAAAAAGAGGTGTCAGACAATTTTTTTTATCATACTGCTTTAATTACATTAAAGATGTCTGTTTCCGTTTTTTCCGTTAAATACCAATTCCTCAGAGTAATTGGTACTTTGCGGAACGGAACGGAACGGAAAAATAAATTAAAAAGTTTACATCAGATTCAACTTGATCACTGTCTCTAATCATCGTCGGGACGGGCTGTTGAAGGCCTCTTTTTTAAAATATAATTACCGATGGAAGGAGAAAGACTTTTTGTGTAACCTGCCTTTGTGTTAAATTTTTTATTATTGATCAAGTCGAAAATGCTATCTACACATACCACTCATGCAAAAAGAGGTGTCAGACAATTTTTTTTATCATACTGCTTTAATTACATTAAAGATGTCTGTTTCCGTTTTTTCCGTTAAATACCAATTCCTCAGAGCAATTGGTACTTTGCGGAACGGAACGGAACGGAACGGAAAAATAAATTAAAAAGTTTACATCAGATTCAACTGGATCACTGTCTCTAATCATCGTCGGAACGGGCTGTTGAAGGCCCCTTTTTTAAAATATAATTACCGATGGAAGTAGAAAGACTTTTTGTGTAACCTGCCTTTGTGTTAAATTTTTTATTATTGATCAAGTCGAAAATGCTATCTAAAACACATACCACTCATGCAAAAGGAGGTGTCAGACAATTTTTTTTATCATACTGCTTTAATTACATTAAAGATGTCTGTTTCCGTTTTTTCCGTTAAATACCAATTCCTCAGAGCAATTGGTACTTTGCGGAACGGAACGGAACGGAAAAATAAATTAAAAAGTTTAAATCAGATTCAACTGGATCACTGTCTCTAATCATCGTCGGAACGGGCTGTTGAAGGCCCCTTTTTTAAAATATAATTACCGATGGAAGGAGAAAGACTTTTTGTGTAACCTGCCTTTGTGTTAATTTTTTTATTATTGATCAAGTCGAAAATGCTATCTAAAACACATACCACTCATGCAAAAAGAGGTGTCAGACAATTTTTTTTATCATACTGCTTTAATTACATTAAAGATGTCTGTTTCCGTTTTTTCCGTTAAATACCAATTCCTCAGAGCAATTGGTACTTTGCGGAACGGAACGGAACGGAAAAATAAATTAAAAAGTTTACATCAGATTCAACTGGATCACTGTCTCTAATCATCGTCGGAACGGGCTGTTGAAGGCCCCTTTTTTAAAATATAATTACCGATGGAAGGAGAAAGACTTTTTGTGTAACCTGCCTTTGTGTTAAATTTTTTATTATTGATCAAGTCGAAAATGCTATCTAAAACACATACCACTCATGCAAAAAGAGGTGTCAGACAATTTTTTTTATCATACTGCTTTAATTACATTAAAGATGTCTGTTTCCGTTTTTTCCGTTAAATACCAATTCCTCAGAGCAATTGGTACTTTGCGGAACGGAACGGAACGGAAAAATAAATCAAAAAGGTTACATCAGATTCAATTTGATCACTGTCTCTAATCATCGTCGGAACGGGCTGTTGAAGGCCTCTTTTTTAAAATATAATTACCGATGGAAGGAGAAAGACTTTTTGTGTAACCTGCCTTTGTGTTAAATTTTTTATTATTGATCAAGTCGAAAATGCTATCTAAAACACATACCACTCATGCAAAAAGAGGTGTCAGACAATTTTTTTTTATCATACTGCTTTAATTACATTAAAGATGTCTGTTTCCGTTTTTTCCGTTAAATACCAATTCCTCAGAGCAATTGGTACTTTGCGGAACGGAACGGAACGGAAAAATAAATTAAAAAGTTTAAATCAGATTCATTTTGATCACTGTCTCTAATCAAGGACGACGTGAGGTCAGTCTAGATATCATAATGCATGACTTGCAAATGCGTTTATTTCATGATAATTTATCAGGACAATCCGACATATTCATCTACAGAATATTTCCCGATGTTATACATTATTACACATTTCACCTGTGAAGATGAGATTAAGTATACATTTGTGTTATTTGTATATGGAAAACCGTAAAACACAGAAATTTTAAAGTTTGTTTTGTTTTAAAGATTTTTCGAAATTTTGATAAATGCCCCCTTTGGACAGGCTGGTACAGGATTGGGGAAATGTTCGTAAATGTCGCCAACGTCGCCAACATTCTGAACAGTACCCGGTTCGCCAACGTCGCCAACTTCGCCAACATTTTGAACAGTACCCATGTTCGCCAACGTCGCCAACATTCTAACCTGTACCCCTGTTCGCCAACGTCGCCAACGTCGCCAACATTCTAACCAGTACACCTGTTCGCCAACGTCGCCAAAGTCGCCAACATTCTAACCAGTACCCCTGTTCGCCAACGTCGCCAACGTCGCCAACATTCTAACCAGTACCCCTGTTCGCCAACGTCGCCAACATTCTAAACAGTACCCCTGTTCGCCAACGTCGCCAACATTCTAACCAGTACCCCTGTTCGCCAACGTCGCTAACGTCGCCAACATTCTGAACAGTACCCCTGTTCGCCAACGTCGCCAACGTCGCCAACATTCTGAACAGTACCCCTGTTCGCCAACGTCGCCAACTTCGCCAACATTCTGAACAGTACCCCTGTTCGCCAACGTCGCCAACTTCGCCAACATTCTAAACAGTACCCCTGTTCGCCAACGTCACCAACGTCGCCAACTTTGTCAACATTCTGAACAGTACCCCTGTTCGCCAACGTCGCCAACGTCGCCAACATTCTTAACAGTACCCCTGTTCGCCAACGTCGCCAAATATAAACATAATAAAGGTTCGCCAACTTAAAATATATTTGATGTTATTTAAATATAACATCTTCTTAGTTTCGCTTGTGTTTGTAACAATGCATTTAATTTAAATTAAAAAAATCTCAGCATTACTAAAAAATTATTACACCAGGGTTTTCATTATCACTGACTAGTTATTACATTAACTAAATTTCATCATTGATACAAAGACATAATTCATAAATAAATCAACATGCAGACATCTTATATGTCATGTTCAGGACAATTAGGTATTTCATAACCAACCTTTTATGGTAATATACTATACAAAACACAAAAATGTTGTCATTCCTCAAAGCTAACAAAACCTAGTTATTCAGAAGGGATATCGATATATAGATATAATCCCATAATCCTGTTCGCCAAATTCCACAACTTCCAAATGATTTTAACAAGTACCCCTGTTCTACAGTTTAAGAGTCTGTCAAACAAGTACCACCTGTTTGCCTTAAAATTGCCAACATTCAAATCATTAAAAAAAAACATATACCGTAAAAATAAGAATAAATAAAAAACTCATAATGACAAATTCAATCAATACTTAGGAATATAAGGGATATATACTTGACCATCTTTTGTGAGAAAAAAAAATCATGCAAATCTAATACCATCTCTAAAAATTAATAGTTTAATCAAGTTGAACAATTGCAACCTATCCAGAAACTAAATAGTGCTACATTTTTTATAATTAAATAGCTATAGCCCATAAATAGTTTCCAAAAAGGAATACAAAAATCTTCAAAAAAGACTTACCAGCCTGCTAACAGCCATTTAAACATCATTATAAAATGTAACAAGTGCTTTTAAAATAAAAAGCAGTAACTCAACAGTGAAAATCAGGTCAATGACATGTACATATGACAGACATTTATAACTTCGTAACATTATATATCTGCATAAAAAAAAATGTAAAAAGCATTCAATTCTTTAACTTTAAAATAACTATAGGCTCTAAAGAGCCTGTGTTGTTGACCTTAGTCTAAGTGCATATTCTACACAGGACACATACTATCCAACATTGCTCTTGTCAGATTATCTAATAACTAAATAATAGACAAAATTGCATTTTACACTGTGTTATTTTTTTTACCATGTCTGCCATCTTCATTGGCAGGCTGACAGGGTCAGAGTACATATTTTACAAAAAAAATACATACTCCAATTATTATTGTAGCCATGTCTGGTAAAATTTTACCTACAAGTTTCAGATTATATTTTTGTTAAAGTAAACCATGTAAATAGACAATTTTAAATGAACATTGTATAAATTCAATTTATATTCAACTAAAGATTTCTTGCTGTTGTGCAATACACTGTGCTGTTGCGCAATACTAAGTATGCTGTTGGGCAATACTTAGTATGCTGTTGGGCAATACTTAGTAAATCTTTTGTCAGTTTGACACATTCCCCATTTCCTTTCTCAATTTTATTCAATAACTTCTCAATGTTTCATCAAAAATTTATAAAAAAAACTAAAGGGAGGTTATCTTAATAAATAAAAATACCGGTAAGTCATCAATTCTTAATAAAAACTGCTTTAAGCACTTTAAGGATATTGTCCAAACTCGGAAGCGTAAAATCTTCAATTTATAAAAACCAAAAGAAAGCTTACAACAATATAGATATAAACAATTTAAATTGACATTTTTAAGTTACTGTCCGAAAACTGGAAAATCCCCCTTTTTTATAGAATTAAACCCCATAAATCAAAAAAGGTATACATGTAGTATAAAATTTATAAAAATCAAAAGGAAGCTCATGTAAATAGAATTAAACAATTCACCACAGTTTCTTGCAAGTTGGTGAAATTATTTTTAAGGTTATTGTCTGTAAACTGGAGAATCTCCCCTTTTTTAATAAATAAAAGTAGGAAACGGTAAATCCAGTATATCATTATAAAAAGAAAAGCAACTCATGTCAATAGATATAAACAATTTACCAAAGTTTTATGCATATTAGTTAAAGCGTTTTTCAGTTAATGTCCAACATGTTAAAAACGAACAAACACACAGATGGAAAAACTTTCAATGATAAACCATAATACGTCAGTCAGGAGTAATACTTGTACAAGTTATTTTTAAATACTTGCAGAAGTAATATTAATTTAAATATATTTTAAAAATAATATTGGCTGAGTTATGTCCCTTAAACATTCAGATTTTTAACTTTTGAAAGTAAAAAAGTCATCCTATCTTCTTTTATTAAATTTTTATAATTTCTTTGCTGTAATAGAATTTTAAATTATCTGCCCTTTGCAGATGTCTTTACTAATCATTTAGGTGTAATTTAATAGGCAATGAAAATCTCATTTGTCTGTTATCTTCAGAACACTACTCATTTACAAGCTTCCAAGGAGCAATTTTTGAAGGCCTTGCGCAATTACTAAGATCTTTGCGCAATCAGTTTCTTTGTTGAATTAATGAGATGAAACATTGAACTCTAATAATAAAAAAAATCAGCAAACCAGGGGAAAATCATGAAAGGCATAAATTTAAATCTCAAAACTTTTGTGGGATTGTAAGAAAAATTTACTTATACAAGTAAATTTTTAAGAAAATTAAGGGGAGATTATTCAAAAATTATTTATTTACTTATTTTTTTTTACTTCTTCAAGTAAATAAAAATAAATTGTACAAGTAGTACCCCTGACTGTAAACGGGCGTACAATAAGCATTCTGTGAGTATTGCATGGCAATGCAAAATCCCCTACAAATTAAAAAATTCATTGTATTGGAACAAAATTGTAACTTGATTTATAACTTGTCATTGTAAACATTAAAACAAATATCAAATCAATGTATTTAAGCATGACAAAAAAAGTGTTTAAAACTGATTATTTCAGATAATTTTCTAATCCCAACAACCATTACTCTGCACAAAATTATCAGACCAAATAAAAAATTTAAACTTGAACTGTTACTTGTTATGATAAATTTATATACTAATTATCAAATCCATATATTCAAGAATGACAAAAAGGTGAGGAAAACTGATTATTTTAGTGAATTTTCAAAAGTAAAAGGACCATAACTCTGCCCAAAATCATTACACTGCAACAAAATTCAAACTTCTTTGTAACTTGCAATGATAAAATAAAAAACCAAACATCAAATTAATATCTTCAAAAAAATGCTTATTTGGACCCCTTTTTAGGACCTTAATTCCTAAACTGTTTGGAATATAACCCCAAAAATCAATCCCAACTTTACTTTTCAAGTTTCCATCCTTGAGTTTAAATTTCATACAGATCCATTCACTTAAACTAAAGTTATGTACGGAAATTAACTATTCCTACTCATAATTTTTCTTTATTAAAGTTTTTATCTATGTACATGTTGTACATTTATGACAAATGTTAAGGTACATTGTAATACATTAAAAGGTAACAAGAATTAAGTTGTAAAATTTAATTAACATCAAATTGGGTTTCGCGTTTTCAGGCATTTATAACAATCAACATTCTATGCCTACTTTCATATTTATAAAGTACCATAATTCTTAAACAGAAAAATAAATATATTTAATACAAATATTTAAATTGATCACCATTTTGTAATGCAGTAACAATGGTTAAAGCATATCAATAAACATAATAAAAGCATTGACTTATAAGTTCATTAGTAAATTGCATAAAAACAACATAAAGTGCAAATTTCCAATTTATAAAGAACTATAAGTCAAAAATAAAAATTGTCAAAATTCAATGCATATATTTAACTTTACCATGTTTACTATTGTATTATTACTAGAATTAATACCACCATTGTTTTCCTATATATTTATGATATCAGTCTTTGTTAATTTTGTTTTTTTTTAAAGTGTGCATAATTTATTTGTGTCAACATATTCAAATAAAAAAATACTTGATATGAATAAAGTTTTATCCTGTTCAGTAAATCAGCAAAATTTCACATAAGATTTCATTGTATTTAAAAAAAAAATCACCATCACTGCACAAAGCTGGAAGAGTGGAGGTAAACAAATTTTCTCCTGTTTACAAGCTTTTAAAATTAATTTAACCATGTATCCTCAAATTTAAAAAAACATTTTATAATTTTATAAAAAAACTAAATAAAAATAAAATAGTGCTATAAAACTCCCAAGATATACGTTAAAAAAAATATTCTTAAATGAAAAGCAGGTATATCTTGACATCATATGCATATATAACTGTCAAATTCAAGAAAACATATATTTCTATCCTTTTTTTAACTATATATCAAACAGGATGTCATAGACATGATTGACAGAAGAAGATGTGGTATCAGTTACAATGACACAACTTTCCATCCAAGTCACAATTCATAAAAGTAAACCATTATAGGTAAAAGTACGGTTGTCAACACGGAGCCTTGGCTCACTGTCACACTAAACAGCAAGCTATAAAGGGCCCCAAAAATTACTAGTGAAAAAAACAATCAAACAGGAAAACTAATGGTCTAATCTACATAAAAAACGAGAAACACTTATGAACCACATAAACAAACGACAATTACTGAACATCAGATTAAAAGAAAAATCAAAATCATGCGGGTAATGATAAAAATTAAAATATAGTGTAGACCAATGAATACACATGTAATCAAATATTTGTTTTATAATTTCATCTCCATTAAAACACCATAACATGATACAATTAAAAACCAATTGTTCAGAGAACAATTGAAGGTCTTTCCACCAGCAAGAATCTATTTAAAAATGAAAATATTAAAATTTGATTTTAAATGTCAGTTTCAGTATCAAATGACAGCTTATTCTAAGCTGACTCCAAAAATATATGGTTTCTATATAGAAAAATATATAAAAAAGGGAGATAATCTTTTACTTCCGGTTTAAAAGTTTGATAGTTTACTTGACACTGATTCCAAAAATATATGGTTCTATATACTTTTACATTGATTTAGTAAAAAAAATAGCTACTTCCGGTTGACAAAATGTCACTTCCAGTTGTTTTTTTAAAGGTCAAATTGCTTACAACCTAATGCAAAAAGTCCCATGGCTTTATCATGTGTACATATGAGGTAAAAGCAAAGGTCAAAATCTAGAGTGTTAAATAAGCATATGACCTTGAGCTCAATTTCAAGGTCATAAACCAAGGACCTCATATAAAAAGACTCTAGTCCTCTACTTTATATTGTTAATGAGTTATATTGCCATACATATGATATTAGATATAAAAAGGGGGAAAACTCGCGCCAAATGTCTATGTTCCAGACCGTATGAGTATTTGGACCGTACGCGTACGGTCTGGACCGTATGCGTACTTTTTCAAAATACTCATACGGTCGGACTGTACGCGTACGGTCTGACTGATATTAGGAAGTTGGTCAAGTGTATTAGATACAAATGCATATAGCAGATCAACATAACTTAACGCTCAAATTAATATAAAAAAGTTCAATGGTAATTGAAATAAAAACTTTATATTTTAACTATTTCAAAAATTCACGCTAATTAAATCTGTTAATCTCTTGTATTTAGCATGTCGATCAGTAATACATTTAGTTCTGATCACTGAAATCGAAGATATCGTAAGTAAACATAATGGAGGGGGAGGACAGGGGGGTACCCTTCTCCCTTCTCCCACCCCTCTTCTCCTTTCTCCTACCACCGTTCTCCTTTCTCCCATTAGAATAAAACATCTCCTTTTGAGATATTTTTTCTTGAAATATTAGAAATTTTTTTAAAAGGAGAGATATTTTATTTTTTCTCCTTTCACCAACTTTTTCTCCTTTCTCCCAGCCTTCCTCTCCTTTCTCCTACCCCCTTTCTCCTTTCTCCCACCCCCTTTCTCCTTTCTCCTACCCCCTTTCTCCCTGTCTCCCTTACCCCTGTCCTCCCCCTCATAATGTGGAAGGACAATTGTTTTAGAATATTTAGCACTTTTACAAAAAAATGCAAATGCAAAGGAACATGCATGAACTGCAAACATGTAAACGAAAACAATATTACGTTACTTGTGGTAGCAAGTGCCACCTTGGGCGAGAGTACCAAAACAGGGTTCAGATATACAATTAAACAAATATTTAATTTCAATTGTTCGTTTGTTCATTTTATCTATCTACTAGTAATTGTAATAATAGCAATTTGTAAAACTAAAAATAAAGATTGTGATAAATGTTTGTTTAAATTTAAACCATATGATCCAATAACATGTATGGTCAGCTCGTACTGGACCATACACGTATACTCATACGGTCCGACCGTACGCGTATGGTCGGACCGTACGAGTATACGTATATGGTCCGGACCGTACGCGTACGCTCCAAATACTCATATGGTCTGGAACATCTACGTACCCTTTCGACTAAGATTTATGTGTTACGACATGTCGTAACTAACAATTTTGTGAAAATATTTTGTCGATATCTCATATGATTTCTGAAAAAAAGAGATAACAAGCCAAAATCAAAATTTTAATCATGACCTTGACCTTTGACCTTTACCTCATTTTCTTTTTTTGGGACCAAGAACCTCAAATCAAAAGACCCTAGGCCTCTAACACTTATGGTTTTCCAGTTAAAAATGCATATCACTAATATCAAATATAAAAGGGGAAATAAATCTCATATGGAGTCTCTGTATAGCTTCGGTCAAAATTAATCAAATCATCCTGAGGATATAACGAGCAATTTGGTAAAATAAATACGGTTGCGAATATTAAGCGATTAACAAGAAAAACAGTGTTTGGGGAGATAACTCTTATATGAGAAAGTGTTCGGTTAAGCAGGGTCAGTTTCAAAAGCGTATAAACTGTTCGATATGATATTCCAAAAATCTAAGCGACATCTTGCGAAACAAAAAAACAGCGAAGGAAAAAAATTAGCCGGAAAAAAATAATAATAATCAGAAGAAAACCAATAGGTCTTTCCATGGAAAAGTGGAAAGACCTAATAAATGTGTTTAAAATTATAAACACCATTTATGTTTCTATGTATGTCTTCATTTTAACTTATAAGTTCTCTAAGTTTCTATCCTTCAAAACTATAACTTTTACTCTATAAATCATGCTAAAAAATATCAGTTTTAGTGTAAATGTAACGGTTTATTTCTTCCTCTGTGATATTTTATCCTGAGGATAATTTGTCCGGGTAATTTTTTTCCAGGCATAGTATTTCACAGGTTGATTTTTTCCAGAGGAGTGAAAATCTATCTGTGTTATGCGGATAGTATGTACTGGTATATATTTGCCGTACTATATTTCACAGAACCGTGTAAAATAGAGTTCCATTAACTACTATGTAAGTTATTCACAATCAATATATACCCGACTATTATAATTATAAAATGTTTCACAAAGGTAGACCAAATTTGCATAATTTATCAAAGGGAGGTAATTGTGAGCTATTTAAATTTTAAAGATATTATTATAATATATTTCTAAATCTATTTTATAGTGAAATTTTTCATTGAATCTTATTTTTTATATATTCATTTATATAAAAAGATAACTTACAACTTGATTTAATAAGACAGATAACATTTCACAGGTAAAAACTATCCAGCTGTTAAACATGTTTTTGTTCCAATATATTGTTCTGCTATGATTTATATGATTTCAATATAATCAACAACTACATCTCTGTCCCCAGACAAAACTATTTATATAGTTAAAAATATCATCATAAGCAAATTCTTCTATTACTGTTTACAGTAGTAATGCAACTATATTTCTACCTTACTTTTAAATTTATATTTGTACTAAGATCTGAAAACAACTCACTTTTACATGTATTTCACTAACCTTATTTAATCATATTATTTTTACAATTACGATCTTTGAAATTACTTCTGGTTTTCTTCCTTATGTTCATGAAATTTTTTCAAGGATAATTTGTGAAATTATTTCTCATTATAATACATTTTTTTTTAACAATTTGCTTTAGTTTAAATACACTATTATTATTTCATAGTATTTTTAAAGGATAAGTTTTTTCTAATAACTATTCTATAAGTTAACTACCCAGATAGAATTTCACGGCAGAGGAAAAAATATCCCAGGAAAATATTTTCCTCCGGATAAAAAAATAAGAACAACTACTGTGACATTTTTTCCACCGGATCAAATTTCACCCGAATATAATTTTGCTTTACATAATATCATTTACCCTTACAAAGAGTAATATATCACAATTCTTTAACTGTTTCCCCCATTTTACTATTGAGTTGTTATACTTAGTAGCTCTGACACTATCAGTAACTACACCTGTCCACTGTGAATCATAACTGACAATGATGACTGATCATATTAATATTAACTTTCTTGAAGAAATCATTGAAAAAATAATTTTCTGTTCAATAAAATAAGGGAAATTTATAAATAATTGTGAAAAGATCATAAGCGGATACAGGGAGGGGGGGGGGGGGGGGCGTGTCCCCCCTTTTGTGGGAAAAATTTGGTTGATTATATAGGGAATCATTGAAGCATGACTGGAGCGGGCCCCCCTTAGGTCATCCAACGGGCCCCCTTAGGAAAAGTTCTGGATCCGCCACTGAAGATTAAAGATTAAACCTCATGTTTCAAGGCTAGTTTAAAAGCCAAAAAATACTAGCAAAATAAGAAAAGAAATAAATAATAATTTTAAAACAAAAACATTAATTTATTTTATATTAACCAGTTTACTGTCGTCAAGGGAGGTGAGGGTTTTAAATTGACAAACTATGCATTAAAATGGGAACATTTAGTTGGACCATCCCCCTTTTATCCTAGGTTGGCAACCCCAGTCTTCAAGCTTAACCACAAGTCCTTCGGCATTGGTTGTAAAATTGCTCTCGGGCTTGTAAAATTCTCTCTACAAGCCAACAGAATCCAACTAAAATTTTCAAAAAATTGAGTGTCTGGCTTGTGGACTCAAAAGTTAAGCGTGAACAGGTGAAGGCTGGAACCCCCCTTTTAAAAATGTCTCATTTCGTCCCTGAGTGGTCTGATAGTAATAGTAGTAAAAAGGAATATTCTTATAAGTTAAAACATGCTAAAAACACTAACTTCATGTTTTTGACCATACAGTAAAATCAGTCTTATTGTACATGTTGTATGGCAGTGAAATATGGGGTGACATTAACTTTCACAAACTAAACACTCAAGGGGATAACTATTTCAAAAAAACTATGTGGAGACCTGGCAGTAGAGAACGCTCATTTAAGCTTTTGTAAATTTATACTTGGAGTAAGTAAAAAAGCAACAAATATTGCAGTTATGGGTGAACTGGGCAGATATATACTCTATTTTTGAAGGTTTTATTAAGTTAAAAAAACTATTTATGCAAAAAGATGCAATCAAAATATGATTTAATATGGCAAACTGAGCTTAATAATGATTTCAGAGGCAATAAATTATATGGTAACAAGCTTAGAACTTATAGACTTTTTAAAAGCAGATTTTGCTTAGAAAATTACCTTTTGCAGGAAAATTTTAGATATAGACATTATTTAACGAAATTCCGTATCAGTGCTCACGATTTAGAAATTGAGAGGGGAAGGTACAAAAATCTAACAGTGTCAGAATGTATCTGTAAATTGTGTGGTACTGAGGTTGAGGATGAAATTCATTTTCTTCTTCAGTGCCAAAAACATTCAAATATTCGTTTCAACTTTTTAAATAAAATAAAACTACGGTTTAAAAATTTTATTGGTTTAGATATTAAATCACAATTTATTTGGATAATGTCCTCTGAAGATATTTTCATACTCCAGAAACTCAGAGAATTATTGGAAAATTTATCCACATATAGGAAAGTTTCCTTAAATGATATATATGTATAGTAATGTCCAGTGACCCCCTTTTTTAACCTAGTTATATTATTAAACACTGTGCTTGTTGTATTCTTCTACTTGTCTCAATAATTTTTTTTTTTTTTTTTTATTTATAACATAAATAAATTTGGTGTTTTTACTGTCTTCTGATTGGTTAAAATTATTAGTTTTATTTTCAATGTTGTCAATTTTTATGGCGACACGCCCACTCTGACGTTGTGTATTCATACGCCAACATGTGTGTACGTTGTTATTGTTAATATAAATAATATAAAAAGTTCTTTGAGCCTTATTTTTGATAGAAATTTATTTATAATGAATGGCAATAATTTATTTTGATTTTATTGAACCATAAAACTAATTTTTGACTCTTCACATTTTACTTTAGTTTTATGGTTCAATAAAATCAAAATAGATAATAGCCATTCATTAAGTGTCTTAATCATATTAAATCACTTGTAATCATTTGTATGTAATTAATGTTGATTGTTCTGCTCCTTGTGGGCGCTTTGATTAGGGACTGTGCAATATTTATCTGAGGGTGGGACCGGTGCAAACATGGACGGGGCACATACTTTTTTCATGCAATTAATGAGCGGGGCGCAAAGTTTTTTGTAACAAACCTTTGGCGGGGCGCACACTTTTTTAAAAACCCTTCGTGTGTGCATAAAAAAATTAAATCAGAGTATAACAGATTAAAAAAAGTAACTTGATAGAAAAAGAACAATTGAATCTAAAACAAAATAACCTAATACAGTGCTTCAATATATTTTTGTGTGTTTATGCTTTTAATAATCATTTATAAAAAAAAAATGAAATTCTGATCAAAATTCTGGAAAACTATAAACAATGTTTTGAAAATTAAACATATGACATAACATATGGTAATAAATGCTTAAACATAAAACAACTTCAATTGTATTTTAAATAAATCTTTAACATGACAAAATTAAATTCTTAAACATTAAAAGAATTACAACTTAATCTATGAAAAAGCTGAATTATGTCCCTTGGGAGTATTAATTTCCAACAAAAGTCCTTGCAAACAGTAGAAAATGAAAAATTATGTATGCCTGATATAATTAAAGATATAAACTACAAAATCAAGCACTATTGAAATATTTTCTGCATGAATTGCCAAGAATGTGAACAAATTCTTTACACAGGAGAATATAAATTCTATCTAAATTTGGCCTCAAGTGGGCATCTTTTTTTCTTAGATGGACAATTTTAACGCTGAAAATGCTTCTAGTATGATTAAATATTGCCTTACTCCATAAACAGTACAAACTTAACCAGAACATTTCCAATTTTAATAGCTAGAGAAATACCCAAGTGATACATTAGGGAATTACACAGCAAAGAAGGCAAATATCTCAGTTAAAAACATTTGTCGCGTCTTGAATTCTGGTGTTTCCAATTGAACTATTTATTGCGAAAGGTGAAAAGAAATACAAAAGAACTATAGTTTGGTGCATTTTATACAATATAGTTAATATTGAACTCCCAGAATAAAGTTTTATATCAGTACCCATCAATTTAACTTATTTTGATGAATCAGCACTTTTCTCAACACAGTATTGTTCTCAGTGAATAATTTTTATTCTTTGTGATAAAAATCAAATGTACTTATAAAAAGCTTCAAAATAGTATAAAATAACTGAAGTCTGATGCCCACTATCATTTTACACCAAATTTATGAAATTTTGGAAGTCTTTTCAAATAATTGTCTAGAAAATATTTCAATAGGTTATCAAGTTTATTTTGTAAATATACACACTGCAATTATTCATAGATAAATACAAGAAAATATATTGTACCCTTACATTCAATCACAGCGCTCCTAAGTTGACTTCCTTCAAAAATAAAATCTTTATAATATTGAATTAAATGCATTTGAGTTGAAATATCAACTCTGATATACATGTATTATTGAATGTTGTGCATTTTAGTTAAAAAATATCATGTTTCCATATATGTGTTTCATTTTTTTTCCAGCGGGGCAAGGACTTTTTTTTTCATTAATTGAAGCGGGGCAAGAACTTTTTTTATAATAAATATTGGCGGGGCATACAGTTTTTTTTTTTTTAATATTTGCTGTACACCGGCCCCACCCTCAGATAAATATTGCACAGTCCCTTAGCAATAAAATATATTTGAATTTGAATTTGCTGGTCATGGATATTCGCAAATAATTTAAATTAAAAATACAGTATGTGTCAATGTGATCACCTTTGTACTCAAATTTAATTCAATTTTTTAGTAGGTATTTAATGTTTGAAACTTACAAAAATAACTTAAGGGACATACTGTATACCATTTCACAGCATTATAATGTTCTATAGCATCAACATGACCAAGTAAGACTCAATAAAAAGTTAGCGGTCCAGGAAAAGTTAGAGAAAACGGATGTTGACAACTTGTGTATTTCCAGAGACAAGGACGGCTAAATAAGGCCAAAATCCGAATTTAATTTTTCACCATAAAGTTATAATAATATATTTATATCTAAATTTAATGTTTTCAAACATGCTAAACAAAACATAAAAAATATTTTTTGCAAACTGTGCAAACAGTAAATAAAAAATAATGTTGGAAATGTTGGTGAATATAAAAAGATACAAAAATAAATGTTGGCGAACTTGGCTATAAAAGTTGGCAAACTTCAGTAAGTTGGCCAACATTAAATTTAAAACAATGTTGGCGAACTTGGTAAACAATAATTATTATGATATGTTAAGTTTGGCGAACAATGAAGTTGACGCACACTTGGCGAACAGTAAATGTTAGTGAACAGTACAGGTTTCGTAAAGGTTGGCAATGATAGCGACACTGGTGAACAGTAATGTTTTCCTGAATGTTGGCGACATTGGCGAACAGTCATTAGTAATGATTTCGTAAATGTTAACGATGTTTGCGACATTAACGAATAGTAATGAGTTTGTAAATGTTGGCGACGTTGGCGATGTTGGCGAACAGTATTGATTTCATAAATGCTGGTAACGTTGGCGACGTTGGCGACATTGGCGAACAGTAATGAGTTTGTAAATGTTGGCGACATTGGCGACGTTGGCGAACAGTATTGATTTCATAAATGTTGGCGACGTTCGCGAACAGTATTGAGTTGTAAATGTTGGCGACGTCGGCGAACAGTAATGAGTTTGTAAATGTTGGCGACGTTGGCGAACAGTTATGAGTTTGTAAATGTTGGCGACGTTGGCGACGTTGGCGAACAGTATTGATTTCATAAATGTTGGCGACGTTGGCGAACAGTAATGAGTTTGTAAATGTTGGCGACGTTGGCGAACAGTATTGATTTCATAAATGTTGGCGACGTTGGCGAACAGTAATGAGTTTGTAAATGTTGGCGACGTTGGCGACGTTGGCGAACAGTATTGATTTCATAAATGTTGGCGACGTTGGCGAACAGTATTGATTTCATAAATGTTGGCGACGTTGGTGAACAGTAATGATTTCGTAAATGTTGGCGACGTTGGCAACGTTAGCGAACATTTACACAATCCTGTACCAGAATGCCTTTGGATACCTTAAATGAAATTCCTTTCCGTTCCGTTCCGTTCCGTAAAGTACCAATAGCCGTTAAACTCATTGGCTTGTTGAATGTGATAGATACTCATTGGCTAGTTGATAGTGACAGAAATACACATGGACTAGTTGAATGTGATGGATATATACTCATTGACAAGATGAATGTGACGGAAATATTCATTGATTAGTTTAAAGTGATGGAGATGCCTATTGACTAGTTGAATGAGATGGATATACTTATTGACTACTTGATTTTGACGGATATAATTAGTCACTAGTTGAATGTGATCAATATTCTCATTGATAAGTTAAATATGATGGATATACTCATCGACTAGTTGAATGAAATTTATAAACTCCACGACTAATTGGATGTGATTGATATACCCATGCTAGTTAAATGTGAAGGAAATACTCATCGACTTGTTGAATGTGATTGATATACTCATTGACTTGTTGAATGTGATGGATATACTCATCGACTAGTTGAATGTGATGATTATGCTCATTGACTAGTTGATTGTGACGGAAATACTCATTGACTAGTTGTATGTGACGGAAATACTCATGGATTAGGTGTATGTGATAGATTAACTCATTAACTAGTTGAATGTGATGGATAAATCCTCGTCTAGTTGTAGGCGATGAAAATACTCCTGGTCTAGTTGTAGGTGATGTATATACTCATTGCCAGTATAATTATAATATGATGGATATACCCATTGAAAAGTTGAATGTGACAGATATACTCGTAAGCTTGTTGAATGTGACAGATACACCCATTGAATAGTTGAATGTGACGGATATACTCGTAAGCTTGTTGAATGTGACAGATACACCCATTGAATAGTTGAATGTGACGGATATGCTCATAAGCTTGTATAATGTGATCGATACACCCATTGAATAGTTAAATGTGACAGATATACCTATTGACTAGTTGAATATGAATGATATGCCATCAAGTTGAATGCCAGGAATTTGCTCAGGGACTGGTTGAATGCAACAGCTTCTGACACTTTCAGACAGTTTGAAATCAATACATAAATAATTTGATTGGTTGAATGTAACAGTTTCACCCACTAACAGATTTTAATGTGAAAGATCTTATCTTAGACTGGTTAAATGGGACCAAGTAACTGGCTGGTTGGATATTACAGATTTTTTTTAGGCTGTGAGACTGTGACAAGTGGAAACCTCCATACTATCTTGAAGAGGATCTGTTAAAAAATAAATGTGTTTTTCTTAGTGTCATCAAGAATTATTTCCCCTTTTAAAAAATTGGTACACAATTTAAATTATTTCCAATAATAAAAGTAATCCAAGGTTTTAACAAGTAAAGTCAATCAAATTCAAAAAGGATGGGACATTAGATAACATGATGATAGATAAGTGATAATAAACAGAATTACGGTCATTTAGCTTTACCCCAGTGATACTTTCACCTGTAATGGTTTACTTTTTCAAATTGTGATTTGGATGGAGAGTTGTCTCATTGGCACTCATACCACATCTTCTTTAACATATCTATAGACTGGAAGGCAGGTCAAATGGTATACCCTCCACAACAGACTGGGGGTATAAATAACAAATAACCAAATATATTAAGTAAAATGTTTCTATAGTTTTTAAACTTATGTATATACAGTTTATAACAGATCTATCCAGTAGCACCTTATGTTCTTTGATACTAAATAACAATAAAAGTTGGTATATATTTACATATAAACAAAATCAAAAATCTTTATCACATTTCTAAAGCAATGAACAAATCAATTGTTTCTGTAAAACCTTTCATGAAGATGGTCAGACCGTTTTCTTCTTCTTTAGACTTAAAACAACCTAACAGTTTTTTTAAAAGCACTAGTGAAACTTGGAATTTAATATAAAATGACCAAATACATGAAATTTAAAATGTAAATTATTTCGCATAAAAAATACCATAAACCAACTATTTTTTATTGATAATTTATTTTCCTGACTTTCAGGAGTAGGAGTTTGAGAATATTATTCTTCAGGAAACAATTGGATCCTCTTTTAAATGAATAGAACAAAAATATTACCAAAAAACTGTAAAAAATAAATTGTTGTGGTCTGCATGAAATAATTTCAATTTAAGAATCTGACAAAACAAATCACATATTAACTGACATCTACATGTCTTCATATCTATATATGTAAGCACTTTCATCAACGTATGTAAAACTATGTACATTAACAAACAGAAATATCTATAACAAAAACAAAGTACTTTAAATTCAGAAATTATTGCAAGGTTTTTATTATTGCGAAAAATGCGGCAGAGTTGCAAACGCAATAATTTAAACTCGCATTTTGAACTATTTTATAGGAATTAACCAGGATTTTTCTCAAAATCGTAAAAATTAAAATCGCAATTAAGTCTGAAATGACAAAATCCCAAAAATAAATGCACACAATAATTTCTGAATTTACAGTAATCACATACTTCAGTTATATCACATTGTCTCTTTCTTGGTCAAAACAAAACACAGAAATAAATCAACCTTCACGTCATTTATGTTCTACATTGCAGTTGTGTCGATTTTGACATTTCCATCCCAAAACCCAACTTTAGGAATGGCTTTACCTCCAAAACTCTTAGATAGCCCACCCTCCTAAATGGACACTGAATATCTTTTTCTTTTATCATTAAAATTGATCATAAAATTGAGAATGGAAATGGGGAATGTGTCAAAGAGACAACAACCCTACCATAGAAAAAACAACAGCAGAAGGTCACTAACAGGTCTTCAATGTAGCGAGACATTCCCGCACCCGGAGGCGTCCTTCAGCTGGCCCCTAAACAAATATATACTAGTTCAGTGATAATAAACGCCATACTAATTTCCAAATTGTACACAAGAAACTAAAATCAAAAAAATATAAGACTAACAAAGGCCAGAGGCTCCTGACTTGGGACAGCCACAAAAATGCGGCGGGGTTAAACATGTTTATGAGATCTCAACCCTCCCCCTATACCTCTAACCAACGCATACATACATTGAAATTGAAGACAAATCTTTCGTACTCATTCATTTGAATAAATCTAATGTTTAATATTGGTGGACAGGTGTGAGCTTTCCAAATATAGCAGGGAGATGGAAAAATGCAGAATCCACCCAAGTAACCGAGCAATTATAAATGGATTCAGTATTATCGGTGGATAACTTGATTGCACATATTTATTTGATAAAAAGGTTAAGGCCATAAAAAAGAATAGGTTTGTTTGCCTAAACGCTACCTTCCAAGAAAAAAGCTGCCTACTCAAATTCTTTTATTGTCCTGATTTGAAGAAGTTTTTTTTTTAATCAGATAGGCATGAAGACTAATAAACACCCGATACTTCAATTTAAAAAAAAACTCTTAAGTCTTTGTTGAATAGTTGAATATATATAATTAGGCCACAATTAAAAATATTTTGGTTTGCCCAAACCCTACTCAAAGGTTGAGACAGTGGGTAGGTACACTGTAGGTAGGCATTTATTTTTTTTAACTTTAAAAGAGAAATTGTGGCCTAATTATATATATTCAACTATTCAACAAAGACTTAAAATTTTCTAAAATTTGTTGACAATTGGTTGCAAACATGTGCACAAAACCAAGTACATTTTTGTACCTTTAAAATACATCATCTTTATTTATTAAAGAAAATTGGTACCCAAGAAAATAATGGACTACACTTCAGTTACAAAATCATATTAATAAAATAAATGATTCATAAAAACACAGAAAACTGCATGAACAAAACATCCCTGAATTCTTACTTCAGTTTGAATATAAAACATCTTAAAGATTTTCTCAACATAAAATCATTATTTCAAAACAAGTATTGCCCTATATATGATTCTAACAAATACTAAATTCATGCATTATACCAACTACTTCATAATAATATATAAATCACAGTGTCAAAGCAATGAATGAAAAAAATCATCATCTATAACAAGAATATGTCTCTCTGGTATACATGTACATGTACCATGCCCCCTTTTTACACCGTCATTTCCATGTTGTGTCAAAGCAAAAATTTGGCACAATTTTAAATTATGTATATTTATCTTAATGAACACACGCATCAAGTTTCAAGATCATGATCCACAACTTCTTAGTCTTGTATGGATAGATATACAGACAAATAAACATTCTTTTTTTATAAAGGGAAATAACTCCGTCATATTGACAGTATTTTCCAAAATTTAATGTCTTTAATATGAGAAATATCAAACAAACAAACAAAAAAATGCCATACTGTAGAATGTTTTTTCATGCAAGTTGATGCTTTTTTATTTTCAGTCATTTAATATTAAGGACCAGTAAGAACTTTTTTTGCCTGCAACAATGAATGTAATGTTTAAAAATCCAAAAATAAAAATGTGTACATTTCAATTCTATGCAGAATCTTCAAACATATATATATGCATCTTTAAACTTTAAATGATACATTTTTTAACCCCCTAAAAAAATCACAACAAACAAATTAAACTTTCAAATCATTGAAAATAATATTTAAATTGAGGATGCCCTGTTAACACAAAAAAAATATTGCACATAAGAAATTTTACATCAATAACAATATTAAAATGTTTTACTCTTAGTTACAAATGTACACAAATCCTGTACAGCTCCAAGTTTCATAACTCAAAGGATTTCTTTCGTTTCCATGGTGACTTCTTTGGTGTTCTTGGCCTCTTCTTGAAATCGGGAGACCCATACTCCGATTCTTTTTTCTCATTAGGCGATGTCACCAACAAATTTTCCAACTGATTGCTTTCTTCCAGCGTCAGCACTTGGAATCCTGTATGTAAAATCAAAGCTGCTTGTATTGACAACACTCTCTCGTGATTCTTAGCTCCATCAAACTCATCCCAATAGACAGTGTGTTCCCAGATATGCTTTATAAAACACACCCTGCTTTTGTATAATTTTCCTGTAAGAAAAGCAACAAAATACACCTACATTTTTTGTGAATTAACACAGCTTCATTTTCATACATATACATGGATTCATTTTCTACAGTTCATGTAAAACATTCAATAAACTAATGATTTGAATGGGGTCTGTCACCGTCATATACATCTTTTTAATTTGCTGGATCCGCCCGGCCCCTGGGCATCATGTAAAGACTGACCATTTAATCAACAAAGAACTAAAAAAGATGCAACTCTGCTCCAACTTCACTAGCCTAATATTCATAAAATTCTATTTAAATAATAATATTGAGTTTCACTTGTTGTCGAGTATCGAGTTGCGAGTTAAGAAAATCGAGTTGCAAGTTAAGAAAGTCGAGTTGCGAGTTACGAAAGTCGAGTTGCGAGTTACAAAAGTCGAGTTGCGAGTTCCAAAAGTCGAGTTGCGAGTTACGAAAGTCGAGTTTCGAGTTACAAAAGTCGAGTTGCGAGTTACGAAAGTCGAGTTGCGAGTTACGAAAGTCGAGTTGCGAGTTACAAAAGTCGAGTTGCGAGTTAAGAAAGTCGAGTTGCGAGTTACGAAAGTCGAGTTGCGAGTTACAAAATTCGAGTTGCGAGTTACAAAAGTCGAGTTGCGAGTTACAAAAGTCGAGTTGCGAGTTACGAAAGTCGAGTTGCGAGTTACAAAAGTTGAGTTGCGAGTTAAGAAAATCGAGTTGCGAGTTAAGAAAGTCGAGTTGCGAGTTACAACAGTCGAATTGCGTAAAAATGTGGAAACTAAAATATTTCAATTTTTTGGTGTAACTGATAACATTTCGGAATGATGATTTCTTATAGAATTGTATATAGTGTTGTTGATTATTTTTGTGGTTTGGACTCTATCTGAGTCTCTTGTAAAAATAAAATGGACTAGATAATCACTACGTTTAGTATTTTCTGAAGAAGCAGATAGCCTTTTGAAATACAGCAGATGGCTTGCATTTTAATTATTTTTAAATTTCATACATAGCACCGTCGTATTAAACGTAAAGGGACATAGCAACTAAACTATATTTCATATATGTAAAACACGGACCCCTTCTGCAGATTTCGTTTAAAGTGGGCTTTTTGGGGCAGCTGCGGAGCCTGGCAATATTCGTTAGGGACCGCAAAATTTATTGTTTGTCAGTGACACTCAAAATTGAGGATGTTAAAATTATATATGTCTTATGCATTGGCTAGAAATGAAGGGGATATGATGGGCGTGAATAAAACCAGTTTAAACACGCCGCTTTTTTGTGTCTGACCAATTTCAGGAACCTTTAGCCTTTGTTGCTCTTGTATACATTTTAATTTTGGTTCATCTTTATATTTAGCAGCATAGAATGGCGTCTACATTCTTTATTTATCTATATTGTGTTTCGGGCCTGCTCAGGGCTCCCTCTAGATGTGTGATTTTTCGCTGTGTTAATTTGTAGACCTAATGACCTTTGGTTGAATTGTATATTTTGATTTGGTTGCTGTCTTTTTGACTCATTCCCCAGTTTTATTCTTTATTTTATAAATGTAGCTGTCAAAGATACTATTGTAAAAACTATATTTGCGCCATTTACAGGTAAGATTTAATTGGAAAGTATAAAATGATTATTGCTACATCATGATTTCATACGTATTTTTTTAAAGTCAGTGGCAGATCCAGAAATGTTCATAAGTGGGGGCCCACTGACTGACCTAAGAGGGGGCCCGCTCCAGTCACGCTTCAGTGATTCCCTATATAAGCAAACACTTTTTTTTCCCAAAAAGGGGGCCCCTGGCCCCGCCCCCTCCTAAATCCGCCTCTGAAAGTATTGGGTAACTTATTAAACTGAGTCACTTAGGTTTAAACTTGAGTTATATAGACGTGTTCACATGTTAGATATTGTCAATTATAAGTTATTTTAAACTTAATTAAATTAAACATCAACCCAACAATGTTAGATCTGTAAATTTGCTTTCGCAAATTTTTGGTTCTTCCCTCGCCGGGATTCGAACCCATGCTACTGTGATATCGTGACACCAAATCGCCTGCACTATATATATATATGTTATAGAGTAAAATTACTTGGATTGTAGGTTGATGAAGTTCGCAATTTGAATATTGCTTATAGTGATTTTTTGTATAGCTCTCCCTTTCCATTCTTAAAAAGTCAATATTCATTTTAAACCTAGATACTTATAATTGTAAACACATTCTATTATATCTTTTTCGCAATACAAATATTCTTTTAAAATTTTTCCAGGTTTGTTAAACATATTAACTTTGGTTTTAGATAGAGTGACCTCTAAACACTCGTGTTTGAAAGACTTGCCTTGGAACTAGACAAAAAATAACAAGATGAGGCACTCAATTTTGCGGTCATTTATATCAACAGCATCTAGGGTTTCATTTAATGCATCCGGTTAAATTCTTTTATAAAAATCTTAAAAAGGTTGGGATTCAAAATATCCCCTTCGTTTACTTCAATTTGGGAATACAAATTAGAAGTAAGCACATTATCTATTTTCGCACATAATTCACTTTTATTATACATATCTGTCACGATTGCATGGAAATTACAACCTATGTTTGGCGGCAAAAACACACGTTTTTCAAAACGATGGATGTAATAATGAAAACGGAAAATATCGATCTTCAATCGGATTTAAAAAGTCTATATATATATATATATCGATGTAGTTTTAAAAAGATTAATCTTATTTGAATCGATCTTTTTTCAAGGTTTAAATGTTTAGATCGATCGCTTTTGTCAGGTGAATGTTAATATATATTCAGATATGAAAATAAATCTGTGCATGTTCGGCGTGTTTAAAAATGATGGATGGAATACGAAAAGTAAACATAGATTCGGCTATTTTTTTATTATCTTCTAAATCAATAAGTTCTATTTGTTTGCTGCAAATCCTCATCTTCAAACGCATTGGCCGTTCGTTATTTAGCGATAGATATATAGTTTACACACATATCTTTGTTTAATGACTTGTGATGTACGATCCAAAATAATGATTAATAAGTCCATACGAAATTCCAATGAGCAAACTATTTTCTCAATGATTTTGCAATGTGTTATAGTTTGCGCGAGATGCAGAATTTTCTTTACTATTCTATTTTTAGGATTATTTGTTTACGAAAGGTAATTTATGGTCAGATCGGTTCTTTTTTTGTTGTAGTGTAAACGCATTGAATTAAATAAGATCGATCTCGTCCATTTTAAGGATACATTATTTTTTTTAAATGCTTCCAGAACTTAACTTATATTAGACTCTAATAAATAAGTATCACATAAACTGTTTCAAATCCCACAATCACGGGAATAACTAAGTTCAGGTGCATGCATGTTTTGTTTATCAAATGTGAATCAAACCTGAAAATTCGGTGTAAACAATATTTTTTTAACTCGCAACTCGACTTTCTTAACTCGCAACTCGACTTTTGTAACTCGCAACTCGACTTTCTTAACTCGCAACTCGACTTTCTTAACTCGCAACTCGACTTTTGTAACTCGCAACTCGACTTTCGTAACTCGCAACTCGACTTTCCTAACTCGCAACTCGACTTTCCTAACTCGCAACTCGACTTTTGTAACTCGCAACTCGACTTTTGTAACTCGCAACTCGACTTTCGTAACTCGCAACTCGACTTTCCTAACTCGCAACTCGACTTTCCTAACTCGCAACTCGACTTTTGTAACTCGCAACTCGACTTTTGTAACTCGCAACTCGACTTTTGTAACTCGCAACTCGACTTTCGTAACTCGCAACTCGACTTTTGTAACTCGCAACTCGACTTTCGTAACTCGCAACTCGACTTTTGTAACTCGAAACTCGACTTGCTTAACTCGCAACTCGACTTTCTTAACTCGCAACTTGCAACTCGACGATAAGAAACCCTCAATAATATTTATGTAACTTGTCATTTTCCTTCAGTCATCTTCGTCCCATTTTTCACATGCTTTAATACTGTACAACTAAATACTAAGGTCCGATATATTGCTAGATAAGATTAGAAAATATGTATATGAAGTATAGCATACCACAAACTGCACAGTTGACACCACCGGTATAGTTTTCATTCTTCCTCAAGATTTCCAGTACCCCTCGGATGTCCAAATGCCTTTCTGTTGGTCCATTCGAGTCAAAATGTCGTCCTGAATCATGTCGCTGTCTTCTTGGTCGAGAAATATATGGATCACACGTGTTATTGTTCACTTCAAACGAAATCATTGCTTTAAATCCAACTTATTGAGAAATCTTTGAAGTTGGTTGACTTTGATGTGTATTTCCCGCAAAATTAATCCCCTCGTGGTCATTAATATCATAACAAACACACGTGACACGTTAAATCCAATGTTTCAAACAGACACGCCCACTTCCGATAACATAACATTTATCACGTGAACTAAACCGCGGGAAAAGATTCGCGGGTTTTTCAAAAGATCACTGCACTTGTTTTTTATAAAGAGGGGGGACAAGGGTTGGTAAAATGAGAATGAGCTAGGGAACTTATCAGCGATTTTTGAGGTGATTTGCCGTTTGGAAGTCCTTTTTAACTCGCACATATAACAGAGCCTGATTTATTTTTATTTTTTGGGGGGAGGGGTGGGTGAGGTCCTCATTTATGAGGGTTTGGATGGGGTTAAATGATTAAGAATAATGCCCGTAAAAATGAAAATTAGAGAATAACGGGCCAAAAAAAATGAAGATTAGAGTAAAAAGGGGTTAATTTTTTTAAGATTAGAGAAAAAAGGGGTTCATTTTTTTAAGATTAGAGAAAAAAGGGGTTAATTTTTTAATGGTTAGAGAAAAAAGGCGAAAATTAAATGTTTACAGAATAAAAGACCCCCCCCCCCCCCCCCCCCCCCAATCCAGACCCTCATTTATGGAGCTTCTTAAATATATGAGGAAAATTGTCATTTTCTTAAATTTTTGTAGGGGTGGGCATTTGAATTCTCTTATTTTTTTCAAGTAAAAGCAAAACACCTATTCCAAAGACATGCAGCAAATTTCCCCTTCAAAAAGTAAAATCACAAAAATACTGAACCTAGAGGAAAATCAATTCGGAAAGTCCACAATCACATGGCAAAATCAAACATCCGCTGAAAACGCACTTCAAGTCTCAGCTAGGACTATATTATGGTTAGTATAATTAAGGAATTGTATATTTAAATATACAATTCTTTGGTATAATATTAGTAGTCGCAGACACTTAATTTTCAATATTTTTATTATCTTTAACAAAAATGCATGCATAAAACTTCTATTTATATTATCATTATTCAATTAGATAGTATATATATCAGTAGTGGTACAAAGCTTCAATTTTTTTTTAGGAAAGTTGTCACACCAGTGGCGGATCCAGCCATTTTAAAAAGGGGTGGTTCCCAACCCAGAGTAAAGGGGGGTTCCAACGATATGCTCCCATTCAAATGCATTGATCGGCCCAAAAAAGGGGGGTTCCAACCCCCGGAACCCCCCCCCCCCCCGCCTTGGATCCGCCACTGCACACGGTTTTGACTTCAGGATACTTAATTATTTAGATATGTCTGATATGGTCCTGTATGTGGCAGGTATGTGTGAGGCCGTAATGAATAAAATCTTGAAATCTTAAGCTTGTTAACATTTATCACTTCTTTATTCGCAATTTTAACGCACTGTTCAACTTCCTATCACTAAAGAAGTTATTATATTATCAATAATACTTTCTTGGAAAATATGTTGAAATTTGGCTAGATATTTCCCGAAAATTGAGCTGAGTGGAACGAGTGGTAAAATTGATGTCTTTCATATAGATATGACATCTGAGTCAAGTGTTAGACTCTTCTGTTTGAATAATCAGGTACCGTAATTTCTCAATTCTTGTAAAACTGATTTCGATGCCATCATCTTAAATATTGAAAAGCTGAATACCCCCTTTTCCAATTTTCAAGACTCCTCAGTTCTCACTCTGTTACAAATTACCATACCTTATTATAAAATGCATACAAAAAAACACAAGTATGACTCCAAACAGTGGCTAGCATTACCACCCTCTTTTTTCAAAATCCAGAATTCCGCGGCAACTGCATCATTATTTATGATTATATAACAGTATAGTTTCAGATTTTATATCCCTTTAATATCCTCAAGCATGAATCAGGTCTCTTGTATTTTTTTACCCATCACCTCTCTTAAATTAAAAATATATCATCGGTTCGGGAATGTGATCTCAATTAGAGGACATTTATTTTAGATTTGTATTTCTATCAAAATTTCTTTTTTCAAACCACGAAATGACTGCCAAGTGAAGAAAACACTACCGAATAAATGAAAAAAAAGATGAATTTCTATAAAACACGCATAATTAAGTCCTGCCATCATTGGTTGGAGAGAAAAGGTTTAGTTTGTCGGATAAAGAGAGATAACTCTATATTTATAATTGACACTTAAAAGTCACGATCAGTAAAATCAGAGACATATAATACTAAACAAGTATTATATGTCTCTGGTAAAATGAATTAAAAAAATACATTTATAGATATGAAAATGTTAAGACTTCTTTTGTCTAGCTAACCCATATAATAAACACTATAAACTGAAATAGATTATTAATATGTGATAATAAATGTATTCTCACTTTGTTTATCATTGAGGGCACTGAGTGAAAAAAAACCGGTCTGTAGTGAGAACGTCAATGATTCAGTGCATTTCATGAGAACGTGCAGACTTTTAAAAAAATTGCTATTAAGGGTGCATGGAACTGGCATAAAAAAGATGCAAAAAAAAAGAGTTCTAAACAGGTTTGATTGATTTTGGAATGTTAATTATTGAACGTCCAGTTACAAATATTTCATGCATATTCAGGACATAAACAAATTAACAGTCATGTACATATATCCAAAAGATAGGTTCGGCAGAAAGGGTCGAACAGGATGAAAGATTGGAGTTTTTAACCCCAACTTGACATGCAACGGAATTTTAGACGGGAGCAGAAGTTCTGTCGTGTAGCATCTCGTTCTCTGAAAACGTTGTTGCAAGATTTATGAAAAGTGAAAAGAGCATGGCACTCTGCGTAAACGAGGTCTCAGAATTCCCGAAAAGTGGTGGTTCGAAAGGATTTTGCTCGGACCACCAAAATTTGCAAAGGACCGACGGACGAGCTTTTGGTAATAGAGATAGCAGTAAGGACCACTAGATTTTCATCGAGGACCACCAGGGAAAAAAGATTTCGATCACTCTATGGTCTTGAATAAATTTCCATCTAGCGGCATTTTTTGTTTTGAGTTGTTTCCGTTTTCTTCTTTTTTTAGGGGGAGGGGGATTTACCTGACACAGACACAAAGCTCTTCATATACCGGCTTATATAAGTAAATCTAAATTTGTGGCTGACTATACTTATATCTGTTAAGAAACATGTCACTTAAAGTAACACACATGCTATCAATTTAAAAAATCAAACATCATGTATAAGACGTTCAAAGTTCTGTTTTTTCATGTTGTCTGAAACATCGATTTTTTTCAAAGTCTAATTTGTTGGTTCCTACATAGTAATTTTTTTTATATACGATGGTAATAAATCTGAAAAACAACGTTGATCTTGGGCTGTGTTCTGCTCTTTGGACGGCATAGTTGTTGTCTCTTTCCCGTTTCTATTCTCAATTCTATGGACTAACGTGTTCCTTATTTACAGTCTATCCTTCCGTAACTGATAAAGAATACATATATAAATAGTACATACTTCTAATGTTAGATACTTACTATCTTAAGTACGTCTTTACCATGAAATTTACGCACATTCTTACGGTCTTTCTTTTTCTTCTCTATTTTTTCTTGGTCCATTAAAATCTTTGGTGAGGCCGAGTTGCTGGACAAATGAGCTCAATGATAAAATCTATAATGATCTAATGTATACCATCCGATTTCTGATATGCTAGTAACTAGTTTGAGAAGGACAATTACAAAAATAAGTGGAACCATTGTCTTAAATATATTGAAGTTGCAAAAATTTAATTTTCGGGGTCGGTAGGTGGTTGGTGAGGATGATTGGTTGAATATTAATTGCCAGCTAGTATCTGAATATCGCTTATTCACCCTCGTTCACATTCATTTTTTGTATTTTCCAGCATTTCGTCGGGCAGAATGATAATATTCATTCCGCCTGGAGCAAACTTATTTTTTCATGCAGTTATTACCAGATCATCGGAATATTATATTCAATAAGAATAAGATGATGTGGTGTATGAGTGTCAATGATAAAACTCGAACTCCATCGAAGTCACAATGTATAAAATCGACAATTTTAGGTCAAAATACTGCCTTCAACACGTCAAGTTCAGAAACCTTCTGAATATCAAATGCTCATCCCCTATACCGAAGTCACTCGGTGGACTTTATCTATGAAACAAATGACATTATGTAAACCACTGTAATATGACAAAGTTTAACACTGATAACATTGAGAATGGAATTAGGAATATGTCAAAGAGACAACAACCCGACCATAGAGCAGACAACAGCCGAGGGCCACCAATGGGTCTTCAATGCAGCGAGAAACTCCCGCACCCAGAGGCGTGATTCAGCTGGCCCCTAAACAAATATGTATACTAATTCAGTGATAATGAACGCCATACTAAACTCCGATATATACACAAGAAACCAAAATTAAAAACCATGCAAGACTAACGTTGACAGGCCAGAGGCTCCTGACTTGGGACAGGCGCAAAAATGCGGCGGGTTTACACATGCTTTTTGAGATCTCAACTGTCCCCCTATACCTCTAGCCAATGTAAAAAACAAACGCACATCAATACGCTTAGTAAAACATAGTTTAAGAGAATTCCGAGTCCGATGTCAGAACAGGCAACAAAAGAAACTGAACAAAATGACAATAATACAATAATACATAAATTAACAAATGACTACTAGCAGTTACTGACACGCCAACTTCAGACTGATTGAAATATATGTCTTCATCCAATGAATATCAAGCACAATCCCTTCCGTTAGGGGTTTAGTATTATACCATCATAAGATATATGAGAAGAACATAACCTGTGTCATGCCAACATCTGGTTTTAGAATAAATATGTTTAATTCCGATGCAAAGACCCTATAAGTGAATCAATATTATAACCAACATATGCAATCTTTAATGAACTAACAACAGCTAGTATCGTAACTATATCCCTTCTTAATAATTCTGTATAAAGGTTTTGTTAGCTTTCGAGGTGAATACTGATATGTTTGTGCTTTGTAACAAATATTACCATAAAGATTGGATGTGAAATACCTGAACGTATAAGATGTCTGCAAGTTGAGTTACATTTACGAATGATGTCCTTGTACCGATGATAAAATTTAGTCATTGGAATGTTTGGCATGTATTTCAAATACAAATATAAGTCAAATCCGGTCAAACCTTATCAGCTGTCCGTTCCCTGATTCATTCATAAGCAAAATCATGACTGCGAAAAGATTAATCATGCATGCTAAAACGGATTTTGTTCAATCTAATTCAAAAATAAGATCCCTGATTTCGCTCTTCTCATAATACGAAATTTGAATTTCAATCAGATTTATATTTTGTTGTTCAAGTTACAATCTCTCGTTAAGAACAATCTAAATAGATAAGATGTGGTATGAGTGCCAATAAGACGACTCTCCATCCAAGTCACAATTTGTAAAAGTATAAACCCTTCATGATAGGTCAGAGTACGGTCTTCAACACGGAGTCTAAGCTCACACCGAACAGCAAGCTATAAAGGGCCCCGGAATGACTTGTATAAACCATTCAAATAGGAAAATCAACGGTCAATAGTCAAGTTCTCTTTATATACAGGGAAGTCAGTAAAAGTTTCAATAGCACTGAGAAAATTACCATATTTGTCGTTGGCAGATTTGGGGATAGCCCGCTATGATATGAAGTAGCTGCAGTCAAAAAATGGATCAGCTTTTTAGGATATTTCATAAAAGAAATTCGAAAAATCGTTGTTATTTTTGTAATTGCAATGTTTCACTGATGGATTTTGTTACTATTTTAACGTATTTATATTGTTCTTTATTGTGAAAGGTCCAGTTGTGAGGATTAAGCAAATGTGTTAATTTGTTTTTTCCATTAGCGACATTTACTTATAACACTTACCTAATATTCTATTTCATTTGATATAAGTAACTATCTGTGTTTTCTATTGTTACATGTATAGTCAGACTATTTGCTAGGTATTAAAATGAAGATTCAAGTCGGTATAAAGTTTAACAATTTAATAAATGATCCAACAAGAATATAAACGATATTACAATATTGTGTCCGGTGTTTACGGTTTGAGAACCTATCCAAAACTGAATATAAATTATTTCTAAGACGTATATAAAACAGAATAATAAAGAAATACATGTATTTACGGATTAAGCAATTATTGTCCATTGTTTAGATAATCTGCTAAAACTGTCTTTTTGTTAATGCAATGCTTCAGTAATGGATTGTGTAACTCCTTATTGGTTTGGGTTTTTTTTTATTGTGAAAGGTTTTAAGTTAAGTTGTGAAGATTAGTGTAGATCTATGCGTTAATTATTTGTTTTTCTATTAGCGGCATCCACTTAACACTTACTTAATATTCTATGAACTATTTAATTCGATATAAGTAAATGTCTGTGGCTATGTGCTAATTTTCTGGTTTTCTATGATCCGTTTAGTTGTATTTGTCACTCATTTTGAAAAACACTTGTCAAGCTTAGAGTTGTCAAGTATTTTATGTTTTGTTATACGAAGTTCAACTGCTTTATAGGATTTCAATATGACAGATTAGATTACGTATTACACTTAGCATACAGTACCAACTATGTAATCTATTGTATTCCATGCATGCTGATTGATTTTTCAAATTATACATCGCAGAACCCATGTGGTCGTCATATCACTCATTTGTTGCACGAGTTAGACTACGCTTGAGAGACTAAGTCTCAACTAAACATGCTAAAGAGTTGGTGACTCAATATTATTGTTTACTCTTCCTCTCTGTGTGTGTGTGTTTTGATGCAGGCCCATCACACTATAAATGCACTGAGTCACCAGATTCAGTTTAAGCGTTTAAACTTCGATACGTACTATTGCTTATTTTACTATCACGGGCATTAATGAGTCCCCACCCCTGAAAAAATCATTGCCAGAACTTAAAGTCTTTGGATTCACCTGGCTCTGTGTCTTATCAGTTACTATCTCTCATAATAATTTATACTTTTTTGTAACTTTTTATCTGATTAGTAAAAGAATTAAATTCTTAAGTGTTTTTAAATTTTGATGTCGTTTTAACGCCCTTTATAAATGGAGAGTCTTACGAGGTTATAAAAGTTATTCTAGGTTGTGTTCAGAAGGGCCGTTTGCTGATGGTTATTATTTATAAGCCGAGAAGGTGGAATTAAATATGGCAACTATTGGATTTGTTGGAAAACCCCACCGTGCACTATAACCCAAATTGAAATAGTTTTAAACGTATCCCCCCCTCCCCACACCCACACAATTGCTTTGTTCTTTTCAAATTTTACTATTCCTTTCCTTCACTAAATAGTAAAATTAGAAAGATCAAGAAAAACATGTAATAAGTTAATGCAGGAATCTGTTTCCAGGTTAATGCAATGTAAGGTGAATTTTAAGTGCTTGACCCTCCCTAAAATAATCCTACCGACCGACCCCTTTGCAAGTTTAATACTTTTTCTAAAATATAAGCTTAAATATATAAACGTCGTTGACATATTCTATGATATATACACTAACAGTCGGTTTGTTTATTAACAGAATAAACATTGTCGATTGAAATATGTAGAACAGAGACCAGGTGTTAGAATGCAGCTGGCATGCATTCATTTGGTCAGTTGGTCAAGGTATCAATCAGAGGGTCACGTTGGGTTGGTCCAGCTTGAAAACTCTAGATTAAAGCCATGCCGCGGTACAAATAATTTGTAGATGAATGTTATAAGATTATGTAACTGATAATACGAATATTTCAAATTTGTAAATTCCAAATAATTAAAAGCATTAATAGAGACAGTAATAAAAACGAATGAGCAATTGCAAAAATACAAACATAGATTTTTATTTTTCGCTCTAGGAGTTCTGACACTTGCTACAATAGTCAACTCTCAGAGTCAACTGATAAGTGATAATTGTTCATTCAAGAACATAATTACAAACTCAATGTTATTTGATCATTGCTTATCTCTTTCTTCCTTTATCTATTAACAAGCCCTGGGGTTAAAGAGAACAATTTGATCCCACGATAGTATTTCGTTCTCTATTGTGTAACATCTCTGATTGCGTGTCATATTTTCCCCCTTAGGGTGCCCACTATATCACTGACAGTTTGCGCATGACTTAGGAGCATCATCGGCTGCTTATGTGTGGAGGTAGAAAGGCGTGGCAGATAATCGTAATATTTTTTGCAGTTTTTAAGCGTAAAGTTTGTTAACCCAGTAATTTTATCGTCAAAATGGCAGGAGGACAATGGCAACATGGACTTTTTGGATGCTTTGATAACTTAGGATTATGCATAATCTCTTATTTTGTGCCTTGCTACCAGTTTGGAAAAAATGCCGAAGCAATGGGAGAGAGCTGTTTACTTTATGGAATTGGGCTGTTTGTTCCCTTGTTGGACATTTATCTTGCAATTACACTCAGAGGAAAGATTAGAGATTCAAAGGGAATAGAAGGAGGATGTGTTGGTGACTTACTAACTTGGTGTTTTTGTGGAATTTGTGCATTGGTCCAAGAGGCTCAAGAAGTTCAGGATATCCGCGTCGGCGGGATGGCAATTGAGCGGGAATAAATATTCTTAGTTAGAAAAAATGTTGGAAACTTTATTACATTTTAAATTTAAATAATTTGTAACATATAACTTTCCCGTTAGTTTATGATTATCGACCAGGAGATAGCGTAT
This sequence comes from Mytilus edulis, assembly GCF_963676685.1. Classification (NCBI taxonomy): domain Eukaryota; kingdom Metazoa; phylum Mollusca; class Bivalvia; order Mytilida; family Mytilidae; genus Mytilus; species Mytilus edulis. The sequence continues at coordinate 25,285,997 of NC_092357.1, read as the reverse complement.
TGACCAAGTATTCTACTTTAGCAGACGACCTGTTGCGTTCCATCAATGGCGGATCGTCATGAATGATGCGTTGTGTGGAAAATGAATGTGTATTGCCTTGGGGAAACATCTTGTGTATACTACAGCTTGACATTATCTTTGTTCAGCAGCATTATCATTTTAAAATTGTGCCTAACATTTCTTCATCATTTTCAGCCTGTGAACTTTTGTTGGTTGTTATATTTTTGTTAAAAAAAAAGGTTGTATCGTGTTTTTTACATGTCAATTTGTTTTAAAAGTTATTTTGTGTTTCTTGCCAAAAAACTGCCATTTTAATGTATATTTTAACATACTTGCTGTCTAGAGAATTCACTTTGTTGAAGCACTTGTTTTTACAGTAACTCTTGTCATTTTAAATTTTACAAGACACACATTTATTACCATCAAAGATCGTGTTTATAGTATTTTGAAAATATTTTTACTTTTAATTGCTTATTTTATATTTTTAATGTTAGCTTTTTCAAACAGCATATTATTTTTTGTTTTTAGTGTATTTTCAGTTAAATACTTTTTATGCATGAAAGAACATTTTAAATAATATTGTGAAGTAAAATTGATAAATGCTTATACCTATTATAATTTTGTGTATGGTGCTTTAAATGACCTTATTTATGTCTGTGCCAAACTAAACTGCATGAATTAATAATGCTAATATTGTTCATTTTATGAATCAAAATATTTTCTTATTTTAATGATCTCTTTAATTTGCCTTCATTTTTAAGCTACGTACATGTTCAATGTATCAGAAATAGAAAATTATTTTTAAAGTCTACAAAAATAAAAAATAGTTATATAAAAGTTTAGCATCAATTTAGCAATTCTAGTCTAGTGTTTACTCGTATATATATATATTAAAGTGAAAAACTGTTGATGAAATTAAAATATTAAAATATATAATACATTAATACTAGTTTATTTTTAAATTGCATATATAGAAATGTCCATGTTATTGTAATTTGTTACTGATCAATGGTTTGAGAAAACTACTGTCAGCTGATAAATTTTAAATGGTTTCTCAAAACCTTTTTTCATCAGTCAATCTATTCACAGTATAGAAAAAGTTTCCTGTTGCATTCATGTAAAATATATTTTTGTCAAAGCCCATTATTAAGACTGACACTTGATTTCACAATTTGTTGTAAATTGATCCTATTTATTGAACTGACAACAATAGGGGTAACAGCTTGCTACATCTTGTTTAAATGTTGGCATTATTAACATCACAGGGATGAAACACCGTCACCCAAGTTAGTTGTTAAAAATGTATTACTTTATGTGTGAAGTCGAGAGATCTCTTAATCTCACATGGAATGATCAATTCATTCTTACAAAGTTTCTTATCAATGAAGTTGAAACTTTGTTAATATATTTGGTATAAAGTAAAATCACAAAAATACTGAGCTCAGAGGAAAATCAAATCGGAAAGTCCTAATCACATGGCAAAATCAAATGACAAAACACATCAAAAACGAATGGTATATTGTTGATCAGAAAGTTTGTTTCTTTGCAGTGCTGAAGGTCAACAGATGTTAACAATTTTCTGGTTGGATTGGAAATATCAAATCAAGCACAGTTTTCATCATGTACAAAATGATTATTTTAAGTTTTCCAATCAATGGCCTAGATTTTAATGTAACTGTTAGTAAAAAAAAATGTTGCACATGTATGAAAGAATCTTTAAAGATCTTTTAAAGATTTGGTAATGAAGTCTTAGGTCAGAGATTAGATACCTAGACACTAGTTTCATGTATTTTACCAATAAAAGGTTGTGTGGGGTACATTGTACATACAGGTCAACATACTAATAAGAATTAAATAAGTTAAAAATGCAAACAATAGGATAGTGCTAAAAAAACACACATGAGAGAAAATGACAAAATAAAAAAAAACATCTTGTGAGAAACAAAGGGGTTTTGTGCCCAAGTTATCTTAATAGATATAAGAAGATATGGTATGAGTGCCATTGTGACAACTTTCCGTCCAAGTCACAGTAAACAATTTTAGGTCCAAGTACGGTCTTCAACACAGAGCCTTGGCTCACAATATACAGCAAGAAATAAAGAGCCTCAAAAATGACAAGTGTAAAACCATTCAATAGTTTACTAGGCTGTTAACGGGTTTTGAGTTTGAATCAATTGAATGGAAAAGTTTAGTTGGATGCATTTCCGTCAAAATACTTTGTTTAGGTAACATCATTTGTGAGTTTAGGGGCATCATCACATCCATTCTTATGTTGAGTGAGTTGTTGAAAAACTGTGATGCTATATTGCATGAATTATTCATAATTTTGCAAATTAAATTCTCATAATTGACAATCTGCACTGCTGTCATTAGGGAATTGTGATTAAGTACCAACAGAACAAACATTGTTTCTAGTTTATCCTGCACTAAGACACTTGATGAACCTCAGTAGATACAGGCGATCCCCTCTATCTGGTAAATGACGTCATAAAGGCCCATCTTTTTCTGGTGAATGACGAACTCGAAAGTGGTCTATTACTAGAACTGTCAGTTTTCAAAAGTTGTGGTTCTCTGGGCACAACAACTTCATCCACCAAGAAAAATTGGCTGCCATGAAATATCCAATACTAAAGAGTGCTGAAAGTGGTGTTATACTCAAAAAGTCAATCAATCTTGTGAAAAACTTAAAAATATGATCTTCAACAATAGAGAAGTGTGCATGTTTCTAAATACAACATGTAAAGCTGTAAATCTGACTGTCAGGAGTACAAGACTATGTATAGTGGAAAAAAAAATCTTAGTATTGTCCTATATATGCATGCAATACTTGCCACTGGATGTTAAGCCACCAACAATCAATTGTTCATTGTATTATCTAACTATATATATAAAACAGTATATAATGGAAAGTGCACTTCATTTTTAGCTCACCTGGCCCGAAGGGCCAAGTGAGCTTTTCCCATCACTTTGCGTCCGTTGTTGTCCGTCGTCGTTAACTTTTACAAAAATCTTCTCCTCTGAAACTACTGGGCCAAATTAAACCAAACTTGGCCACAATCATCATTGGGATATCTTGTTTAGAAAATATGTGGCGTGACCCGGTCAACCAACCAAGATGGCCGCCATGGCTAAAAATAGAACATAGTGGTAAAATGCAGTTTTTGGCTTATAACTCAAAAACCAAAGCATTTAGAGCAAATCTGACTAGGTAAAATTGTTTATCAGGTCAAGATCTATCTGCCCTCAAATTTTCAGATGAATCCGACAACCCGTTATTGGGTTGCTGCCCCTGAACTGGTAATTTTAGGTAATTTTTGCTGTTTTTGGCTATTATCTTGAATATTATTATAGATAGAGATAAACTGTAAACTGCAATAGTGTTCAGCAAAGTAAGGTTTACAAATAAGTCAACATGACCAAAATGGTCAGTTGACCCCTTTAGGAGTTTTTGACCTTTATAGTCAATTTTTGACCATTTTTCCTAAATCTTAGTAATCTTTTACAAAAATCTTCTTCTCTTAAACTACTGGGCCAAATTAATCCAAACTTGGCCACAATCATATTCGGGATATCTTGTTTAAAAAATGTGTGGTGTGACCGGGTCAACCAACCAAGATGGCCGCCATGGCTAAAAATAGAACATAGGGGTAAAATGCAGTTTTTGGCTTATAACTCAAAAACCAAAGCATTTAGAGCAAATCTGACATGTGGTAAAAGTGTTTATCAGGTCAAGATCTATCTGTCCTGAAATTTTCAAATGAATAGGACAACGGTTATTGGGTTGCTGCCCTGAAATAAGTAATTTGAAGGAAATTTTGCAGATTTTGGTTATTATCTTGAATATTATTATAGAAAGAGATAAACTGTAAACAGCAATAATGTTCAGCAAAGTAAGATCTACAAGTAAGTCAACATTACCAAAATTATCAGTTGACCCCTTAAGGAGTTATTGCCCTTTATAGTCAATTTTGACCAATTTTCGTAAATTTTTGTAATCTTTTACAAAAATCTTCTCCTCTGAAACTCCTGGGCCAAATTTAACCAAACTTGGTCACAATCATTATTGGGGTATTTAGTTTTAAAATTGTGTGGCTTGACCCGTCCAACCAACCAAGATGGCTGCCATGGCTTAAAATAGAACATAGAGGGGAAATGTAGATTTTGGCTTATATCTCTGACACCAAAGCATTTAGAGCAAATCTGACTGGGTAAAATTGTTTATCAGGTCAAGATCTGTCTGCCCTGAAATTTTCAGACAAATCAGACAACCTGTTGTTGGGTTGCTGCCCCCGAATTAGTTATTTTAAGGAAATTTTGTAGATTTTAGTTATTATCTTGAATATTATTATAGATAGAGATAAACTGTAAACAGCAATAATGTTCAGCAAAATAAGATCTACAAATAAGTCAACATGACCAAAATTTTCAATTGACCCCTTAAGGAGTTATTGCCCTTTATAGTCAATTGTTAACAACTTTTTCGTCATGTTTTTAGGAAATATTTTCCACTGTAATTACTGGGCCAAGTTCATTATAGAGAGAAATATTTGTAGCAACAAGAATGTTCAGTAAAGAAAGATCTACAAACACATCACCATCACAAAAACACCATTTTGTCATGAATTTATCTGTGTCCATTGATAATATGCACATAGACCAAGGTGAGCGACACAGGCTCTTGAGAGCCTCTAGTTGGTTATTATCTTGAATATTATTATAGATAGAGATAAACTGTAAACAGCAAAAATGTTCAGCAAAGTAAGATCAACAAATAAGTATCCCTTTAGGAGTTATTGCCCTTTATAGTCAATTTTTAACCATTTTTCGTAAATCTTAGTTATCTTTTACAAAAATCTTCTCCTCTGAAACTACCAGGCCAAATTCAACCAAACTTAGCCACAATCATCATTGGGGTATCTAGTTTAAAAATTGTGTCCGGTGACCCGGCCAACCAACCAAGATGGCCACCATGGCTAAACATAGAACATAAGGGTGATAAATGTAGATTTTGGCTTATAACTCTGAAACCGCAGCCTTTAGAGCAAATCTGACATGGGGTAAAATTGTTTATCAGGTCAAGATCTATCTGCCCTAAAATTTTCAGATGAATCTGACAACCTGTTGTTGGGTTGCTCTCCCTGAATTGGTAATTTTAAGGAAATTTTGCTGTTTTTGGTTATTATCTTGAATATTATTATAGATAGAGATAAACTGTAAACATCAATAATGTTAAGCAAAGTAAGATTTACAAATAATTCAACATGACGGAAATGGTCAATTGACCCCTAAGGAGTTATTGTCCTTTATAGTCAATTTTTAACAATTTTCATAAAATTTGTAAATTTTAACGAACATTTTCCACTGAAACTACAAGTTCATTATAGATAGAGATAATTGTAAGCAGCAAGAATGTTCAGTAAAGTAAGATGTACAAACACATCACCATCACCAAAACACAATTTTGTCATGAATCCATCTGCTTCCTTTGTTTGATATTCACATAGACCAAGGTGAGCGACACAGGCTCTTTAGAGCCTCTAGTTTCAACATATTGATGAAATAATTACAACATTATAAATAGCTGAATGTTTATTTTTGAAGAGTAAAAAGAATTAAAAAAAAACCTACATTAAATAGTTATTCATGCAAAAACATTCAGTTTGAGTGATTTTAAAAGCTTTACTTTATGCACTTTAAAGTTATTTAGGCTCAATATATTATCATGATAATTATAACCACAAATTTTTTAGGAGTAAGTATTTAGCTTCACAATTCCCCATTTCTTGGTTTTGCCAGTAAGACAGTAGAAAAAAGAAATAAGCAGTATATATATATATATATATGCATATTAAATGCCATCTTTTTATTTTATTTTTAGATTATAACAAGGGATGCATGATGCATATCAATTCAGAAGAATCCACCATCTGAAAAAAAACTAAGCAGTAGTGGATCAAGAGGGAGGGTTCTGTGGGGGTGGAATCCCCCCCCCCCCCCCCCCATTTTTTGTGGATCAGCCCCTGCTGAGATCATCTCTGTAGGTCAAACGGAACTTATTGTAGTCCAGCTGGACTTTTAAGAGTTCAGCTGGACTTCTTTAAGTTCAGCCGGACTGTGTAAAGTCCGGTTGAACTTTTTAGAGGCCATATTTTTGCCAGATATGCCGGCTGGATTTTTTTCAGACGTACTTTTATGAAAGTCCAGCTGGGCTTTCTGAACCGGACTCCTGCTAATTTAAATATTTCGAGCCGGTTTACGGCTAATTTCGCTGAAAGTCCAGCCGTGTTATCCATTATAAGCAATTCAAAGAAAAGTCCAAATGAATATTATAAGTACGGTTCTCAGTACGGCTACTGTCCAGCTGGAGTACGTGTCATGTTTTTCGTACGGGACAGTCTTATTTATGTACAACACAATAAACAAAAACACAAATGATATACATGGTATACATGTAGCAACAAACAAAAACCACTGAATTACAGCCTCCTGAGTTGGGACAGGCTCATACAGAATGTGGAGGGGTGAAACATGTTTATGGTACCCCACAACTCAGCAAAGTTTAACACTGTCAAAACGTTACTCAGTTACCATAAGGTTTAAAATGAGCAAAATGAACTCCATATTAAACCTGAGTGTCAGGATTAGTAAACAGATCAAGCTCCACGTTTTCATTGTTCATACTCCTCCTGACCAGTAAAAAATCTGATATTTCACATTCAGATACAACAAAACCGTAACTTTAAAAAAAATCCTAATGGCTTTACAGTGACCTTAAGTTGTTAATTTATAACAGTTTCTTGTCAGCATGTTTTACCAGAAGCAGAATTGAAATAGCTCTAAATTTATAAGATCTGATAAAAGTGATAAGTCTTAGTGATTTGTAGAGAGCTGTGGTGTTGTGGTTAGTGCATCAGACTTAACTAACACAAAGGTTCCTGGTTCGATTCCCGTACCGGGATGAAAATTTTAGGGACTGAATTTTCGGCTCTCCCTTGACACCATTTGCGAGTATGGTCTTGAGGAAACAATGATAGTCCGTCGGAAGGGGACGATAAATGGCTGACCCGTGTTAAGAGAGAGCCATATCTCTTGCATGTTAAAGACACCCTTGTAGATTTCGAAAAAGAGCAGGTTAATGCCGCTACAAGGCAGCACTCGCACCCGTAAAGTGGAAAGGGATTAATATAAGTTGAAAAACTTGTTTCCCAATCCACTATAAATAAATATGTTTAACACAAAGTGATTAGTGATTAACTTAGTCATGTTAGTTGGTGAAAAATAAACGACTTCATAATATATAAGATTCGGGTTGAAGATCAAAGACTTAAGTGGCTGTTTTCTTAAGCTTAAATGATCTCGTACCATATTTAAAGTTGAAGATTGATTTGTATAGATCTGGTGGTAATAGATTATATAAGAGGGGCGAGAAATACCAGAGGGACATTCATGAACCTCATTAATCGGTAATAAACTTACAATGCCATGACTACAAAAGAATCATTTGGTCTCCTGTGACATGTGTGAAGAGTTGTCTCGTAGGCAATCACACCACTCCTTCTTTTTTATATTTGTAAAAAATCCAAAACATGGTTCAATTGAAATTGAAATTGAAAAAAATGGGAAATACCAAGGAATTGTATATTTAAATACACAATTCCTTGGAAATACCAAGGGGCTTGTTATACTTATGATACTAGGTAGAGGTTAGATACCCGTGCATTTTTTACAGCCATTAAGTCATAAAGATGTACCGGTATAACTTTTGATAACATTATGATGTTGGTTTGCTGGCTCTGTTCTTAATTTGTTTCACTTTATTTCAGTGATACAACCCAGAATAACATCAGACACTGTAGAGAAGTCATCCAGGTGTAGAGATGTACATTGTAGTTTTAAATTCTGTTTAAAGGTAACTTTTATAGTAGTTTAATATAGCTGTTTCAATGCCCTTAAATAGAATTGTTTAAGATTTTTCTCTTCATTTTTCCAAACATTTTCTGCAAAATTACTAAAAGAAAACTCCTTTTTGTGTAATCAGCTGCAGCCATCAAGGCCATGCATTGTTGCACACCTATTGAAATAATTCACCTTCAACTATAAAGTCATTTAGAAATTTATGAAAGATACGAATTTTGGTTGCATCATGTTTACCATTCATAAGTTATGTCCCTTTATAAATGTAAAAATTGTCAAAATTTGCCATTTCTGTGCTCTAACATTACTTTTCTTCAACCAAATGTTTGAAAACAAATATCAAATTTGTATAAAGACTTTAATTTGCTTTAATCAAATTTTACGAAAATCATACACAATGCTTATTACCATGTGGACCAAACAAAGATCAAGTTTGAATAATAATACTTTAAAAGTTTTCTAGTTACCCCTATTACTGTTTGTTATTGAACAATGAGCGCACTCAAAACCATTGAGCAATCTCTAATGAAATAAAATTGAGAATGGAAATGGGGAATGTGTCAAAGAGACAACGACCCGACCATAGAAAAAACAACAGCAGAAGGTCATAGTATACAGAAAAAAAATCAAAGTTTCAAAGTCTCAGAAAAAAATCAGTCATGCTCTGGCACATTTACAAGCCGGTCAACAGTGTTCCATTATTTTAACCAGCTGTTGAATTGTTTTACATTTGTCATTTCTCGGCCTCTTATATAGCTTGGGATGCTGTATTGGTTTTGCTCATTGTTGAAGGTTGTATGGTGACTGTTAGTTGTAAATTTGTACGTCATTTGGTCACTGGTGGACAGTTGACTCATTGGTAATCGTACCACATCTCTTATTTTTATATAGAATGTACTGTAAAGGGTAATTGATATTGTTTATAATGATTAAAAAAATAAAAAAAAACCAACTTATATATACGTTTATGTAATTTGTCAGTTACATGCAGCTAACATTTAACATCAACATCAGAATGATTTTATATTGTCTTGTTTTGTATGTTAAATGTTAAAATATTTAAAGAAAACTTATTTAACATCCCATAATATTCATTTTGTACAGCCTTCCAGTGTCAGAACTGTCTTCATATGACATTTTATAACATCCTATATACAACACTGCAAAGGGCCCTTCCATAGTAATGGTTAGAGATACTGGATACTCTATACCTATGTCTTTGGTATTGTAGGTGGTCAGTTGATGACCAGTGTTGTCTAGTATATGTAGTGTATCATAACATAAGTCAGCTACAATAATATTGTCCATTGGTGTGGTTATTACTGACTGTGGATCGAACGCGCTGTGACTATTGATGGAAGGATGTCCTGTGTAATTATAGATGACATCTTCTTCACCCAGCACAGCCACTCTTGGATTAGAATGTGTCTGGACCACAAAAATATTTCCATTAATGGTACTGGTTATAGACCAAATAGTTCCATCAAATATAAGTTTATTGTTCTTATCTCTTTCATACCTTGTTAGATGTTTACCATCTTTATCCATAACAGCAACCACATTACCTCCACCTACTATCACCCTGCCATCTTTTGTCACATGAACACTTTTGATATAAGACAGTTCTACAAAGTATATAGAATCAGACACTTTATTAGATCCAGCCTTGATCTGCTTCAGTCTTGGCCCCCCTGCCATGCCTGTAGCCAGTAGAATATCATTGGTAGGGGTAACAGCTATATCATACACCCTCATATTAAAACTTGATATGAACTTTATCTTGTCTCCTACCAGTTTAACATTCTGTAGTGCTGATGGCGATGTAAAGGGATGGAAGCCTTTCTCTTCATCTCCATCACCAATCCATAATGAACTATCTACAGATACTGCCAACAAACTTATGTCCATCATTTTGGTCTTGTATTCTTTAATGTTTATTAGTTCAACATTAGTTTGAGAACTGGGTTCTCCTGCTTGTGGTTGACCAGATATTTCTTTGTCCTGTTGGTCTACACCCTTGCTTTGTTGACCTACATCCTTTATATCTATGATTCTATGGTTCTTTTCTGACTTGAATTTAGAATGTACTTTATCTGTACATTTACTACACATCAATAAGTCACAGTCGAGACACTTCCATTTTACTTTAGGATTTCCTTCACATAACTGACATTGTACGGGACATTGTCCTTGTAGGAGGGACATTGCCATATTTATGAAAAAATATGCACACAGCTCTCTTTCATAAACTGTTATTCAGTAATAATGTATAACATATATGAGATAAGATAATTATTTATTATATGAGTAAAACTAGTTTGGTTTAATGTCTATAAGACAGTAAATCCATTACATGCACAAAACTTATCAATGATGGAATTTAACAAGTTTTCTGGTGTATTTATATCGACCATTTACCTACAATAATTATAGAATCGTGAATTTATTTTAGTTATGGTTTTTATATAGAGGGCATAATAGATGATTCTTTTTTAAAACTAAGACCATAATTAGGTTCATTCTGTGGTTAAAATTTTGCAGTCATATATGAGTATGAATAAAATTGAGAATGGAAATGGAGAGTGCACCAAAGAGACAACAGCCCGACAAAAGAGCAGACAACATTCTTTGTCCTAGACCGACACACTGAGCAGTATTTTAAGCACGCAAGCTATATAGTTCTCAAGGTAACAGTGACAGACACGCCGCAGTAAGACTACCCTACATTTTATTTTTACTCATTCTAAACAAACTAATCTTTGCTCTTATAGTTTTACTATTATATATACCACATTCAGTGGCGGATCCAGAATTTTTCATAAGTGGGGTCCATTGACTGCCTAAGAGGGGGATCACTCTAGTCATGCTTCAGTGATTCCCAATATAATCAAGCAATTTTTTTTCCAGAAAGGGGGGGGGGGGACTGTAAAACCCTATAAATCCGCCTCTCATGAAATTTTTAACCATCTGAGAAACAGCAAGTATGTACCCTAATTAAGCAACTTCCAAGTACCGAACTTTTGAAATAGCAAATTCCATTACAACAAAGTTATAATTTTCTTCTTTCACAAATATGGCTTATGCTTCTTTCGTATACACAAGAAAGCTCCAGTCAAGGTAGACCCGAGATCTGAATGTTAATCATTGCTTTGAGTAGGTGCATGTATAGTACTGCAATTGTTTTAATGATTAGGTTAAGATAAGTAAGCCAAGTGTTAATGTTGTTGACCTATTTTCATGAAGTGTGTCTATGCTTTTTTCTGATTAAAGTTCAAACGGTGTATTGTAAATTTTAGTTAGGTTTGCTGTCCTCCGTTCGCCAAAAAAGGAGAAATAAGTTTTTGCCTTTTTAAAATTAAAACTAAATTGTTTTTTTGGGTCACTTTCAAAGTTTGATTATTTTTAAACTACAGCCACCACTGAAATCACAGGAAATTCTTATTATTGATCCACCCCTATAATTCCCGATAATTATGTGATGCCCTGAAGTCATGAAGTATATTTTAACTTCACTTTACATTGAATTGTGTAAATAAATGGGCCAATGTTGCATAATTTATCAATAAATCAGTGTTTACCCTTAAATCGATTCAATGAATGCAACGCTTATACACTTAGTAAATTAAAGGTATAGGTCATCTCGTTTTATTCTCAAAATAAATTAGGGAAAATTGAAATTTTACTCGACCAAAAAAACCAATAAACGTTGTAAGGATAGGTTGGTAAACTTAAACATATATTATCAAAACATGTACGTATTATATCCATGGGATGAAAAAATAAACTAGATTTTTAGTTTTGCATGATATAACAAATAGGCAAGCGATCGAGAGGCATTACATGAATGAGAACCCCATTTCTTCCGCGACAATGAGTATTTATAAGATTTTTTTTCATTTTCACATCATTTGTTAACTTACACTTTTTTTACAACTGTTGCCATGGTTTATATATTTAGGATATGATATATAACATATTGTATGCGCGTATCTGAAGAAAAAAAGTAATGTTTACTATTTTTTATGAATAATACGCTTCAGTTGAAAAGTTCAGTCAGACGAGAAGTTGTATTTTGGAATTTTTGGTCCCCAATGCTCTTCAACTTCGTACTTCATTTAAACTTTCAATTTATTTTTATTCGAGCGTCACTGGTGATCGAGTCTTTTGTAGACAAAACGCGCGTTTGGCGCAAATAAAATTTCAATCCTGGTATCTATGGTGAGTTTATATATCAGATCTTAGTATTGTTTGCGTCGATTGCATAGTTCCTTTCTCATTGGAAGATCTCCCTTTTTCATAATATTCTTTCAGTTAGTACATAATAGTGTTAACCGTGATTAAGAGACTGCGATAGAGTTCATGTTATCCGTTTGGATTCATAAAGGCAACCGATGTTCGAAATTCATAAATCGATTGAGAAAAAAACCCAAATCCGTGTTACAAACTAAAACTGAGTGAACACATCACAATAAGAGGAAAACTACGTCGGACCGTGACAACAGAAACACAACAATGTAACACACACAGAAACGAATTATAATATAACAATTGCCATTTTCCTGACTTGGTACAGGACATTGTAAGAAAAAAAATGGTGGCTTGAACCTGGTTTTGTGGCATGCCAAACCTCCCTCTTTTAAATATAACATTAAAATGGCAACATTACATGAATGACAGGATTACAATACAAATAAATGGGAGAAAATATAGGACAGAGACAGGGATTCAGTCATCCCTTGAAAAGTCAGATTAATGGTCTGATATTTAATAAGTTGCTCAGTAGTATCATAACGTAGTTCTGTACAAGCAACTATTGGAATTTCTAAGTCAAGTATTGTATTCTTTCAAGTACATTTTCGTTTCGGAAGTCATTTGATGCAGACTGTTCCGATTAACATATGCCATGCAGTTAAAGTTTCCTGTTTCGGCTGCACGATCTAAATCCTTTTTTTACTGGTGTTTCCCTTCTTTTAGACTTTGTCTTTTTTTAATTTTCTTTCTGAAGACCCATTGGTTGCCTTGGGCTGTTTTTTGGTTTTTGGTCGGGTTGTCTTTCTAACACATTCACAATTTGTATTCTTAATTTTTCTTTCTGTATTATATTGTTTTATTATAGAAGTGTTGTTTGAAGAATATTGTATGTTTTGTGAATCATTATATTTGCTTTGGAAAATTCATTAAACTATAAATATTGAATCGTGAATGTATGACACGCATTGCTTACAGGTATAGAATCATTCCATAACATTTTTCTGTATTTGTGATGAAACCAATTTATGGAACAATCCAAAAGAGAAAACAACGACCGGATTTGTAATACAAAACATAATTCATGTAAAAAATAGTGGCACACGGCGGCACTGACCGGGCAACATCCATTTGACACCGGCTCTTGGCTTTGTACACGTAGATAAAGCTAGTGGTGGATTTGGACATGTAATTATTGCCCGAAAAGATAGAGAAAGGGCAAACTTACAGCCTTTTGTAGCTGACCATGCGGTATAGGCTTTGCTCATTGTTGAAGGCCGTACAGTGACCTATAGCTGTTAATTTCTGTGTCATTTGGTCTCTTTTGAATTGTTGTCTCATTGGCAATCATATCATGCATATCTTATTCTTTTTATATTGAAATTTTATATTTAGTTCAAATTAGTAGCAAGGGAAACCATTACCATAGATATAGGAAGATGTGGTATGAGTGCCAATAAGACAACTCTCCATCCAACTCACAATTTATCAAAGTAAACCATTATAGGTCAATGTACGGTTTAACCTGCATGTTAAATGAATTGTATTCAATGACCAGTGGCGAATATTACATGCATTCCAGGAGAACATCTTTATATATGTTGAATCTAAACCCTGCTTTTTACTTCACTCCCTAGCTGATCCAACTTTTAAACATTGGTTAACAAGTTGCATCTGGACATGTTTTTTTTCTGGATCAAGAATGACCGGTCTCTGTTCTTACTCCTTAATTTATTGATTGGTGTCTAAAGCCACTTTCAGGACTATTGTGCTGTTTTGTGGCTGTTTATTTTTATTGATGGAGGAATCATCGCACAGTGCCTGGAGGGAACCACGATCTTCAGTAGGAAAACTGACAATCCTAGTCAATTAAGATTGGATTCAAGTGCACCTGCCATGTATGGGATTATAGAAATCTCAGTATTGACAGGCTAATGATAGTAAGTCAACTACTCAGGCATCCTAGGTCCCTTTTACTCATTAATGCTACTTGCTAAGGGGAGCTGAAAAAGCTTATTTTTAAATCTTTGAATTGATTGTGGATACATACATGTGACATGCCATGCTTGATGCATGCAACTACCATAGAGCACAGAGGCAGCCACTTGCTATCCTTGTCCCTATTAATGACACATATTTATGTATTTATTGTTGTATGAGAGCTATCAATTATAGTAACAAAGAGAAACATGTCAGGTGCCACATGTGAAGTGGGATTTGTTGCCTGTGTTAAAGAAACTTAGATCACTCCTGGTCTTAAGTAGGGTTCACATTGTTTATCCCCTAATTTTTGATTTTGTTGAGGGTTTTGAAGACTAGTTTTTTTTTCATTTTTTCCTATGTTTTTGTAGGGTTTTCTTCAACATATTAAGTGTGATTGTCCATTTGGTATCTTCTTCTTCTTTTTTTAATCTATATATGCTGTTCAATGAAAACCTGTCATAGGCGATAGGGTGAAACTTTGCACATTTATATCTTATCTAAGATCGGTATTTAATTGCCCACATTAATTTTCTATAGTAAAGAGTGTTAAGTATTTGTAAATTTATTGCTTTAATGAACATTAGCAGACTGTCATATTGACTGTTAAATTTAATGTCTGATGCAGCTGTGTTTTAACTGTAATCATTTATAATTAGAAGCCGTATAATTTATGTCTCTTGTTTGTTTATATTCTGTCCCTATTGTTGTGTGGTCTGGGGATGAATGACGATTTTATGTGTGAGAAAGTGATGAAGGTAGTGAAGGCCTTCACGATAAAAAAAAAAAAAGAAGTTGGTAAATGTTGAGATGCCTGAGAGTTGAGGATAGTTAATTGGAGTGAATGGATGTGTCTATATATCAAACAATGTAAATTAATTGAAGTGTATATTTTTGAACTTGTTAAAAATAAATATGTATATCTGAACATGAGTCTTTAAAGCCAGTGCCTTATAACAGCTTCGTGACACCTCATTGCAAGATGATGCTTTACAGAGCTGAGACAGAGAGGCTTAATCAGCTACATCATGTACATTTGACCTTGACATAAACATTAAATACTATTCAAGCACATAAATTGACAAGCATTGGATAAGATCTTATGAAGTATGAATGCAAGACTAGATCTCAAGTGTTTCAGATGAAAGGATTTTTGCATTATGTGACATAACACATTATATTTGATATTTTTTGTATTTCTGCACCTTCCAGCCAACACATCTTACATCCATATGATAACTCATTGAATACAATGTATTGTTTATTTGTAATATTCCTCTCATCCATGAATGGCAATATATAGGAATAATGTTATGAATGCATGAAAAAAACCCAACATTTAGGCATAAACATTTATTAAAGCAATAATATTCAATAAATAATTCATAAAAATCTTATCAAATCTTAAAACAAAAGAGTATTCTTCAAAAATTTTTTTATAAATATAAATTGACAACCCTGTTGTGTTACCGTATTAGGTCATGTACAGCTGCATACATATTGGCATTACAAACAGCTGTATGTCTGGAAGACATCTACACATTTTTTAATTACATGAAAATCTTGTAACATCATATACATTTTTGTTCTTATGGAGGTATGGGGGTATAAACTAGAGGCTCTAAAGAGCCTGTGTCGCTCACCTTGGTCTATGTGACTATTAAACAAAGGAAGCAGATGGATTCATGACAAAATTGTATTTTGGTGATGGTGATGTGTTTGTACATCTTACTTTACTGAACATCCTTGCAGCTTACAATTATCTCTATCTATAATGAAGTTGGCCCAGTAGTTTCAGTGGAAAATGTTAGTAAAAATTTACAAATTTTATAAAAATTGTTGAAAATTGACTATAAAGGACAATAACTCCTTAGGGGGTCAATTGACCATTTCGGTCATGTTGACTTATTTGTAAATCTTACTTTGCTGAACATTATTGCTGTTTACAGTTTATTTCTATCTATAATAATTTTCAAGATAATAACCAAAAACAGTAAAATTTCCTTAAAATTACCAATTCAGGGGCAGGAACCCAACAACGGGTTGTCCGATTTATCTGAAAATTTCAGGGCAGATAGATCTTGACCTGATAAACAATTTATCCCCCTGTCAGATTTGCTCTAAAGGCTTTGGTTTTTGAGTTATAAGCCAAAAACTGCATTTTACCCCTATCTTCTATTTTTAGCCATGGCGGCCATCTTGGTTGGATGGCCGGGTCATCGGACACATTTTTTAAACTAGATACCCAAAAGATGATTGTGGATAAGTTTGGATTAATTTGGCCCAGTAGTTTCAGAGGAGAAGATTTTTGTAAAAGATTACTAAGATTTACGAAAAATGGTTAAAAATTGACTATAAAGGGCAATAACTCCTATATGGGTCAACTGACCATTTCGGTCATGTTGACTTATTTGTAAATCTTACTTTGCTGAACATTATTGCTGTTTACAGTTTATTTCTATCTTTAATAATTTTCAAGATAATAACCAAAAACAGTAAAATTTCCTTAAAATTACCAATTCAGGGGCAGCAACCCAACAACAGGTTGTCAGATTCATCTGAAAATTTCAGGGTAGATAGATCTTGACCTGATAAACAATTTTCTAATAGTCAGATTTGCTCTTAATGCTTTGGTTTTTAAGTAATAAGCCAAAAACTGCATTTTACCCCTATGTTCTATTTTTAGCCATGGCGGCCATCTTGGTTGGTTGGCAGGGTCCCTGGACACATTTTTTAAACTAGATACCCCAAAGATAATTGTGGCCAAGTTTGGATAAGTTTGGCCCAGTGGTTTCAGAGGAGAAAATTTTTGTAAAAGATTACTAAGATTTACGAAAAATGGTTAAAAATTGACTATAAAGGGCAATAACTCCTATATGGGTCAACTGACCATTTCGGTCATGTTGACTTATTTGTAGATCTTACTTTGCTGAACATTATTGCTGTTTACAGTTTATCTCTATCTATAATAATATTCAAGATAATAACCATATAACGGCAAAATTTCCTTAAAATTGCCAATTCAGGGGCAGCAACCCAACAACCGGTTGTACGATTCGTCTGAAAATTTTAGGGCAGATAGATCTTGACTTTATTAACAATTTAACATCCTGTCAGATTTGCTCTAAATGCTTCGGTTTCAGAGTTATAAGCCAAAAACTGCATTTGACCCCTATGTTCTATTTTTAGCCATGGCGGCCATCTTGGTTGGTTGGTTGGCCGGGTAACCGAACACATTTTTTAAACTAGATACCCTAATGATGATTGTTGGCCCAGTAGTTTCAGAGGAGAAGATTTTTGTAAAAGTTAACGACGACGGACGACGCCGGACGCCGGACGCCAAGTGATGAGAAAAGCTCACTTGGCCCTTCGGGCCAGGTGAGCTAAAAAATAAATCACAGAAATTTCACATATATCTTGCCAAAATTTAGTTCATATTGTTTTTTTTTCAAAAATATAATAGATACTTTGTCACCAAACTTGTTTTTATTAAAGATTCAGATTGTGAAAAACTGAAATAAGCAGAATAATCTCCCTTTAAAAAATTTCAAAAAAATCAATCAAGATATATTTGGTGTATTTAAAAAACTATAATATGATGAAACCACACAATTTTTTTCATTTAAATGTTAAATGTTACAATTGAACTGCATTCCTGCCTCAATATTTCCTTATATCATTAAAGATCTAGACAGTTTTCTCACTACTCAAATTTTGATCCAAGATGATTGAAAACCCCAATACTACCTCAAGGAAGTAAAGAATTTATTCAATTTATTTCAATTTTTCACTTTTCCAATAAAAAAAAATAGTCCTCACATTTATAGGAAATTTATTTCATGATTTCTTTTCTAAAAGTTCTACTTATATAGCAAAAGGCCATAATAAAAATGTTTATAGGTTTGCATTCCATATTAATTTCAGAGCAAATTAAAAAGATAATTATATTTCTTCTATTTTCGTTGTTTTAGTAGATTATTTTCTATTAAAAAAAGAAAAATATAATTCAACCAAACTCATAATTGCTAACAAATAGTTGTATGAGAATTTACTTTTTATTATGGCTTAAATAGTAATTTTTCTTATTTCATATGGCAATATACAAAAATATGCAAAGATAATAAATTTTACTTGTTATATATAAGATATGTGAAAAAATATATAAGACTTTGTGATCTGGCAAGACATCATATTTTTATAATTTGCGTGTTTTCTTAACATTGGTTAGAAATTTGTGACAGAAAAATATATAAAAAAACACCATTAATTACATTTAAAGCTCTTTTTAAGGCAAAAAAATATTTAAAGCTAAAATATATCGAAACAAACTTTGACCAAAACATCTGCTTGTATAAAAAAAAAATTATATAAAGCAAACAAAATTTAAAAAAATCTTCATAGTCAGGCAAAAAAATTGCTAATAAACTAATTTCAGAGAAGTATTGTGTGCATTGTTCATTGAAATGGCGTAGGTTTTTGAAGAATTACGATGTTGTCTGGCGACGGATCTTTGTCCTGACAACTTGTAACATGATAAGTTTACGAGCTCCAAACTTGTCTCCAAGGGCAACAATTGTTCCTTTGTCCTGGCTCATGGTTACATTAAAGACATCGACACCGGTATTGAAGGCACATATCTCACTCCCATTTTTGGTACGCCAGAGACGAATGGTACCGTCTTTAGAACCTGATACAATGATCTCATTATCAACTGATATGGCTGAGCACCAAACCTAAAAATATAAAGGGAAAGATAGTTAGAAAACAAATCAATTTAAGATGAATTTGATTTACAAGTGAACTATACTGTGGGATAGACAGTTGGGAAGTTATAAAAGAAATTTTATCATATCCAATTCTGTATAAAATTTTATGTTATTTAACGTTTTCTTTAGACTTAATCCTTTCTCCAAGATGACATTCAACTAATAGAATTTTGTGTTCTTATTTTTGTTAAAACAGAATACATACCAGGGGAGATAATCATCATATTTGTTTTTTACCACTAAAATGTCTCTTTGGAAATTTTACTCAGAAGGAAACTTTATCAAATCCCATTCTGCATAAAATTTTATTCTTTTAATGTTTTCTTTTAATCAAGATAGCAACTAAAATCATCCGTTCTGTTTTCATTTTTTTATTAACAAAAACCAACCAGGTTTTTTAAAGTTTTCACTAAAAAATCAAATAGATCCCAAATAACTTTGCAGGCACTTTTTATCTAATCCCAGTATGCATAAATGAAACATTTTATTTCATATATTCCTTAGGTTTTCTTCAATTTAATAATTCATTTATTTTAATGAAATCTGATGTTCTATTTTTCTATATTTTTTTTTATCACAACCAGGGGAGATAATCATTGACAAACATCAAGTATGAAAATTGAAAATTTCAAAATATTAATTCTTGCAACTTGCTGCTTAGGTTAATTTTGCCATTTTCACTCATGGTATCACAGTGGGAATGAAAAAATATTTAGCGAAACCTATACTTAAACTATATACTTTGGCAAAATAAGTTGGGCATTTGTATAATTTACAGAATCAGGGGTTAAATTTTAGTGAGGAAGAGCGGAATGCGCATGACAGGCAAGTAGAAATTATTATATGTGCTGGTGTACCAAGTTCAAAGTATTACATTGTAAGATATAGACTTACCTCATCTGTGTGTCCTGACATTGTCTGTACTGGCTTTTCTGTTGTCAAATCCCATAATTTCATTGTGTTGTCTGCCGAACAAGAGACTAAGAATTTATTGTCCTGTGATAACGACACTGCTTTAACCTCTTTACTGTGGGCATGTCCGCCAGATGATAATAACTGACGATCAGCTTGACCAGAGCGTAATTTCCAAATAACAAGATCACCATTACGTAAACCTGTACAAGCTTCCTCATGTGGTAATATGGCGGTACACTCAGGATTAGCATCCAATCGTAAAATACTAGCATCGTTTATATTATAACTTGTTAATGTCATATCAAACACTACAAATTCTGCGTAATTATCGAATGAGTTCGTAAATCCCGCCACACAGTAGCGGTCATTCTGTGATAAAGCTAAGAAATTTATATAGTCATTGTTTCCTACCGGTGCATCATAACGCATTTCTTTGATTGGCTGATTACCTAATAAGTCCCACACTACTATACTTGAAGCATTGCCGAATTTGTCTGAACGTCCAAATACGACTTTGTCAGGGTCTGACATTACACATAAAGCAGAGCATGTTTCTTCTACTCCCATATCTAATGGCTTTCCTGTTACAAAGTCCCAGATCTAAAATCAGAAAGGTACACATATAAATTACATCAATACTGAGAGCTGTAGATTTTTATTTAAGAATTGAATGCTTCTTTTTGTAACTTCATTGGGGTGTAAAAGCGTTGACCGAAGTACATTTTGTATGAAGTGCGGAAATGCGCGCACTGTCAACGCTTTTACAACCCTATGAAGTTACAAAAAGAAGCATTCAATACTTATAATTATATTTTTTAGCTATGATCATGAAAACACAAATTTTATAATTGTTTTATTTAATTCACCTGTGCACTTTATTGTGGGACCACATGTTATCATGAATGATAATTTTATTGAGTAGTGCAATTGCTTAAGGAATAACATGTGATGTGCAGTTAGCCAATCAGAATAAAGTTAAAAGTATTATAATAAAACATACATCTAATGTAATTATTTATTGATGAACTTAATTGTCACACTTTCATATTGAAATTTCAACATCTGTTGCTTTACTCATTTCATAAATTATCTGATGAATATTGAAATTTTAGTTTTTTTATGTTGTGTTTTGAGTACTGAACTATTATTTGTCTGTTTGTCTTTTTCTTTAATAGCCATGGTCCTATCAGTTTATTATCGGACGCAATCACGAGTGGTTGACCGTTATGGAATAACCGTTTCACAAATGGTATCGGATATGTTCCTTACGTCTTAACTACAATCCCCTGCTCTTTCATGAATGTGACCTACCGAATTAGACTATTTACCGAATTTGTTATCACATAAGCAACACGACGGGTGCCACATGTGGAGCAGGATCTGCTTACCCTTCCGGTGCACCTGAGATCACCCCTAGTTTTTGGTGGAGTTCGTGTTGTTTATTCCTAAGTTTTCTATGTTGTGTCATGTGAACTATTGTTTGTCTGTTTGTCTTTTTCATTTTAAGCCATGGCTTTGTCAGTTTATTTTCGATTTATAAGTTTGAATGTATCTTAGGTATCTTTCGCCTCTCTTTTATTATTCTTTTTCAATGATTTAGCGATAAACATACCTGTAATTTTTTAACTGTTACACCTTTTCTTGCAGAAAATTCATTTATTTCTAAATCAGCATGGACTGCTCCCACTAACAAACGCTCATTACAAGCCAGATGTAAATTGGTTGATCCCACAGTGTCTCCTTTCATTATTCTGAGTAGTTCTCCTGTCTGAAGATAGAAATATACATATAGACTATGAAAACATTTTTTTGCTTTAAAATTTTCAAGTTCAGTGAAAACCAGATTTAACATAGTTAACATAAAGTAAATAAATTATTGTTAAAACTTAAGGTAGATATAGTGAATGAAAAAAATAATGTTCCATTAATTTTTATGTCAAGTTCCATTATCAATTCTGGGCTTTTAAAAATTACTTTGCAGTATGAGTTTTGCTCATTGTTGAAGACCTTACTGTTAACTTTAGTTGTTTGTGTAAATTCTAAGTCATTTGGTCTCTGGTCGGGAGTTGTTTCATTGACAATCACACCACATTTTTTTTATATTGTGGCAATCCCAGTGTCAGTATTTAGACCTACCAGCATGTTCCACACTTGTGCTGGTCCTAGTGTTGGTATTTAGACCTACCTGCATGTTCCACACTTGTGGTGGTCCTAGTGTTGATCCTGTTACTACTGTACGGCCATCTTCATTCATCAGACAACAGTCTACACGTACTTCATCTCCAGCAGCTCCAGGGGTCACAGCACCACTGGCAGAATGATATGTAACTAGTTGTTGTGTTCCTTGGTTGTTGATGAGTACTGTTCTCACATTCTGAACCTTAAAAAATAATAAAATACAACTATTATTGAAAAGTTATGCCAGGATTATACTTTACACTTCTTATTATTATATTGGTAACAACGAAATACTACAATTTCAAAAGTCAAAGAAAACTCTTAAGGAGATATGGGTTTTGCTCATTATTGAAGACCATATGGTGACCTATATTTATTAATTTCTAGTTCATTAGGTCTCTGGTGGAAAGTTGTCTCATTTGAAATCATACAACATTGGATTATAACACAGTAAAAAGCACATAGAAAAGGATTTATTTCTTGCTATTTTCTACATAACAAGTGAGTGTAATAAAATATTCAACTTTAGAACGAAAGGTTTGTCCTTTCAAAAATTACTGTGCTGTTTGTTCACTGGTTGAATATTTCTTCAAAACTCTAAATCAAAGACATGTTATTTTATAATTATCCTATCCTCCACCACATTGCCTGATAAGATTGACTAATTGTTGGTGTTAAACATCACTTTCAGCACTGTTGGTTAAATTGTGGCAGTCATTTTTTATTGGTTGAATAAGTCAGAGTCTCTGCAGACAACCACTAACCTTTTGCAGGAAAACTGATAATCTTAAGTCAATTACCTGGTAAGAGGACTGCATTGTGCTGTATTTATTCATTGTATTTGATCCACCGCCGCCGCCACCTCCCATCATGGTTCCGGTTCCAGAGGCTAAATCATAATCAGCTGTTGTAGATTCTCCGGCGTCCATAGCTGAGTGACCACCAAGAGACTGACCACCCATTGTATTAGAACTGTACATTTTTGATGCAGAGTAGTTGCTAGCTCCAGTACCATATCCTGCACTTCCACCACCGCCAGTAAGAGTTCCTGTTCCATAACCACCACCGCCGCCGCCACCAATGGTTCGGCTTGTTGTGGTTGAGTATTCACCGGTCGTCACGCCATAACCACCACCACCGCCACCGCCATAACCTCCTCCTCCTCCATATCCTTCACCGCCAGCCACACCATATCCACCTCCAGCTCCGCCGCCGCCACCTGCTGTTGCAGCGTTACTTGTATAATATGATGAGAATGCTGATCCTCCGCCTGCACCTCCTCCCATACCACCGCCTCCAGCTCCACCACCACCTCCATTCACAACTGTTACCTATAGAGAAAAAGAAAAACAGTACATGTATTAAGAAATGTCATCCTTTTTATCAGATAGTTTCTGAGGATAAAATAAATAACTTAATTTTCTAGTACTGTTTTTTTTCAGCAAAATTCTGATCTGTAAACATGTTATTTTTGCAGTTTTCATCTTCAAATGGTGTTCATTACTTAAAGATATTTTTTAGAACAAAAGGTATTTTGAATTAATCAATTTCTTAAATTTAAAAAAATATAAAATCTGTCATTGCTAGTGGTTCTCATGATATAAGTCAAATATTCATTTGAGGCATTAAATGCATTTGATCAGTCATATGGACAAATTTCACTGCATAGGAATATTTTGCTACTCAGTCATTCTTTAACATAAAAAAACCCAAAAACAAACCAAAAAAAAAAGAAAAAGCTTAAAATATTTGCCATAACGTAACACACTGCAATTAAATCCTTCCCCACTCACAGAAGTGCAAAAGATTTACAAAAGTGGCATTTTGAATAATATTTTGCCATTGGCTGTCACAATTTTTTAAAAAATAGCTTAAAAACATTACTGATGTGTTATTGACTTGCAAGTCAATAATTCAGCTTTTTTGAACCCTGTAATTTTACCTCGGTTACATGAGTGTTAAATGTGTTTAGTTATTAAAAAGGGCCAGCAAGGTTTCATACAGTAATTTTAGTTAGGCCACAAACTACAAAATAAGTTCAAAGCCCCATGTAAGATATGTTTTAAGTACAAATACCAACATTAGCTGAGTGATTATTTAGAAGAATAGAATATCAGTAAGAAGCTTTCTGTTAATTAAGGGGCCAGACTTATTTTAAAATGCTAAACTGAATAATAGAGTACATTAATATAAAGTTACAATTCATCTTTTATCAACTTTGTACTTAATTAGCATTTAGAGCAAAAACCAAAACCTAGTTTTAAATCTATTATTCTATGGTTTTGAATAAAATTGAGAATGGAAATGCATGTGTATATATGCCTCAAATATATTTTTAACTCCTTTGAATGCCTTTTTTATGTATCTAGTTTCTATGACTGAATATTTCAATGCTCGGGTCATAAATGTAGAAAGTTAGCAGGTTTATCATTCAATCAAAATAATTTCACAATCAGTTTAGACTACAGAGATACCACATGACCAAACTCCCAAAAGTGTTATTGCCACCACTGATAGTGATTGAATGGCTAAACTATAAATGCACACAATGATTCTGGGTCATAATTAAATCAACAATAAACATACCAGGCAATATAAAAGAATTACCAATCCCGTACTTGAAAAAATGTGTATGCGCCAAAATTGACTGAGAAATGCGATCTTTTATAAAAAAAATTACAAAAATGAATAATATCCACATTTGCCAAAGAAAATCTTGAAATAACCTTTAATTGGCCTTAAAATCAACAAGTTGTGTAAAAATGCTGGAACTAAATATGACCGATAACTTGATCATGTTGATAGTTGCTTTACCCGTAACGACAAAAGTGAAATTATGTGTAAATATTAATTCCTGTTAGTGTTACAAAGCAGCAAAATTTGTTTGTTCCATTAGTGTGTTCCTTGAAATTCTAGTACAAAGAGTACAGAAAACACATACCTCTGGGTATTGAAAGAAGTTGAATGACTAGTGAAAAAAAAGCCGAACATAACATGCATCAAAATTAAAAGATTTTGGATAAAAATTCATAAAACAAAAGTCCAAAATAAATGTATAAATAATGTAAATAAAAATTATGCATGCATCTTTTCATGCCAGAATTTGAAAATAATATAAAAATATTGATATTTAATAGAATTAATAAAAGGTTAAAAAACAACTGTCACATTTTATCTCATTAATTAAAACATCAATCATGATAAATAGCCTTAATGGTAAATGAAAAAAAATGTATTTTGATTTGCTGGCAGGGATTTGGTGAAATACACCACATGCCTTCTTTTCAATTACACTCATTTCAGTATTTACAATACAATCTTAAAATTGAAAGTTGTGGTTTGATCCTAAAGAACATGTATACGGTGGATTCATTTATTTTCGTCTACACTAATTTCATTGATTAA
The DNA here is from genome assembly GCF_963676685.1 of Mytilus edulis. Taxonomy (NCBI): domain Eukaryota; kingdom Metazoa; phylum Mollusca; class Bivalvia; order Mytilida; family Mytilidae; genus Mytilus; species Mytilus edulis. The sequence continues at coordinate 25,260,591 of NC_092357.1, read as the reverse complement.
GGAAACATTGTATTTTTAATGGATAATTGATTTGTGGTTTTGCCAATGTCTGCATACTAATAAAAGAGATAATAAAATATGTACTTCATTGAACTTTTAAATTTCATGAAATTTTGGCAAGTGCAGTGGTAGAATCTTTACATATGTAATCACTCAAACAAACTTCTCAAAACAATAATATCAATTAAATGTCAAATTCACAAGCAAAATCAGCAATATTTTAGCATCCAACAGAAAATAAAATAAAAATTCCAAATTATACAAAAATTAAAATGTATGAAAATGATTTAAATGATAAATAAACCACAAAAATGACTTACTTCTTCATCTAGCTAATTAAGCAGCAGGGAAAAATAAAATGATTGGTATTAATTATAACAAAATCTTATTAGCAACTATGCATACAACATACATTCATCAAAATGCAACAATTTAGAAAAAAAATTCATACAAATTAAAGTTCAAAGTGATACATTTTTTTCTTTTTAAAATTTTATTTGTCTTATACTTTAACTAAATAACCTTTTTCCTCATCACTTTTTTGTGGCAGTCTTACATCTACTTTTAATTTATAATCAGGTGCTTATCATACACAACTGCGTACTATACACAGCTATTTACGGTATTAAAATTCTATCATCAAATGTTAACCATATAACAGTTAGTAATTACCTTGGCTCCTCCTGCTCCGCCACCTCCGGCTCCTCCTCCTAAAGCTTGGGCAACTGGTAGATTGGTTGCAGTAGGTGGTGAAATTGACATTGAGGGTGGTCCCCCTCCACCACCTCCTCCTCCTCCTAATGGAATCACTCCTGGTTTTAAACCCCAGAAAGCCCACATCAGACTAGCCAAAAATGCCATCGTTCCTAAAATTGCTCCCATAACAGCACCAGCTCTAGCTCCGCCTGCAGCTCCACCTCCTGTAAGTGGTACAGGACCAGCACCACCTCCTGTCAGGGCACCAGTTATAGGTCCTCCACTTCCTGATGGACCCACACCTCCTGAACCACCTCCGACAGAAATAGTTCCTGGATTACCAACACCAACATTACCTCCTCCTCCGGGACCACCACCTGAGGCTCCTGGTGCAACAACTCCTCCTCCTCCTAGATCTCCTGGAATTGGGTAGGGTCCAGTTTTAGGAGGAAGTGGGACTCTTGGGGGAGCTGTAGGTCTCCTGTAAATAAAATTTGTTTATTCAATTGACTATTTACTTTAAATTCAGAAATTTGTAAATACATTTATTATTAAGATGGTTTAAAATTTGACACAATGCTAGATTAATTTTTGCAATTTCAAGAATAGTTGACTTTTAGAAGTCTGTTTTTGTCATCTTAAATATTACAGATTCTCACAACTCAATTATTAAAAATTGCAGTCGAATAAACACCTTGAAATTCAACCCATGAAATGAATTTATCTTAATAAAATGTATTTCATACATGTATGTTGGTTAGTTGAATCATATCATCTTATGAATTGTGGTACCCACAGAAAACAATGAATAGACAGTGCATACAATGAGAGGACATTTCATTCTGTAACTCGCACCAAAACTTACGGTGTTCTAACAAGAATGTGGTACCCATAGAAAACAATGAATAGACAGTACATACAATGAGAGGACATTCCATCCTGTACCTCGCACCAAAACTTACGGTGTTCTAACAAGAATGTATCCTGGTCTTCCATTGGTGATGACATAATAAGTACCCTTCCAGTTTGCACCAGTTGCTGACTCACCAAGATCTATAAACCTGTAGTTCTTGTAAAAAGCACCTACGAAAAGAAGAAAAGTTGGAATATTATATCACATAATTCCCACTGCAAATTCTGAAAATACCGTAAACAATGTTTTTACCAAAACTTTATATTTGTGTTTTGCCTCTTTTAGCAACATTATGAAGTCCCTTTATTGATACAATCCCGTCATCTCTTCTTCGATTTAAAATTAATTCAACTTTCTCTGAATTATACTCGCCACACCACAAGCCACATAACATTTGGCACTAACACAAGATATTCATAGTTTGAGGAATTCATGTTTTTTCTGTCTTTACATTTCTATGTAGTATTTTGTGGACTGTTAATTTAGTCTTTTATTCACTGTCAATTTGACCACAGCTGTCCAGTTTTATAATTTTGATTGTTCCTTTGGTATATGTTCTGCCTCTTTTTATGGCAACTTATTTTTTCCAGTTTCATACTTGTAAAGGTTAGACATTTCCATGATGGTTTATATTTGCGTTAATTTCCTTCTTTTGAAATTATCTTTCTTTATCCATAATTATAGTTTGTAGTTAAAATGTTTTTAGAACAGATAGATCTTTAAATTATGTACAACTTATGAAATAGTTTCCATAAAATAGTTCTCTTGTCTAGTATGGTTTGCCCATAAACCTATCATTTATAAATTGTTTGAAATGTCATGAATCTAAATTATGTTCACTTCACTGCTCTTATTGGTTGTATGTGCATTTAAAGGTAGATAAGATCAGGCTATCAAGATTGTAACAATAGTGTGCATGCAACTTTTATCTGAGAAAACAGAACTCTTTCCTACCTCCAATGATACCAGTAAATGGATTCATCACATTACCGCTAGCATCCAATCTGCCTCCAATGTAGACATACTTTACTTCATCAAATACAGAGTGGCTCACTGAAAATACAAATACACAACTCAAAATACAGAGTGGCTCACTGAAAATACAAATACACGACTCAAAATACATAGACTTACTCAATCAAGATATGAAAACACGACTCAAAATACATAGACTTACTCAATCAAGATATGAATACACGACTCAAAATACATAGACTTACTCAATCAAGATATGAATACACGACTCAAAATACATAGACTTACTCACGACTCAAAATACATAGACTTACTCAATCAAGATATGAATACATGACTCAAAATACATAGACTTACTCAATCAAGATATGAATACATGACTTAAAATACAGAGACTTACTCACGACTCAAAATACATAGACTTACTCAATCAAGATATGAATACACGACTCAAAATACATAGACTTACTCAATCAAGATATGAATACACGACTCAAAATACATAGACTTACTCAATCAAGATATGAATACACGACTCAAAATACATAGACTTACTCAATCAAAATATGAATACACGACTCAAAAGACATAGACTTACTCACGACTCAAAATACATTGTAATGTACTCAGTCAATTACCTTTAAAGTAACACACTGAAATAATTTTTGTTTGGGCTAAATAAAAACACTATTAAGTATGAAACACCTCCGGTTATCTACTCAAGGTCTGCCTTGTGGTCCATTTAAAAAAAAATAATCATTAAAGTTCGGAGATTAATCATTTCTTGTACATGTACAACTAATATAATCTATTTCAAAATTAAATATGTTTTTTTTATAAATGAAATGTGAAAATAATTTCCTTCGATCAAAGTTCTTCTGATTCAACTTTTCGAAATTTCAAAATAAGAAAATAAATCCTCCTTTAGGAAGTTTTTTTTCGGTATTGATTTTGTTGTTTTGAAACTATACACCCTCACCAACAATGCTCTTTTTTGGTATATTTGTTCAGTGTCATAAAAATCGAAAAATAATAGTTGCATTCATGCTATTTACATACTATCGAAGAAATTTTAATCAACTCATCCCTCATTCTACATTTAATCATATTTATGAAAATATTTATGCTAGGCATGCATTGTATTTCAATAACTTAAGTTTGTCTGCATATAATGCTATAAATGTTTATAGAAAGGCAAAGTTCATAATAAAACTGATCAGCCTTGGACATTCTTGATTATGAAAATGAATGTCTAATACATAAAAGATGAAAGACTTAAGAATACATCTTCCTGTAATACATAGCTCATTGGTTATCTCCCCTTATAAAACATTCAGTAAAGTTAAGTTATCTCCCCTTATAATACATTGAGTAAAGTTTTTTAATACACTTATTCAATGATGATTAGCTTTGTTTTAAAGTTAATTAAATTTTATCCAATATTTTCTATAAAATCAAATTCTCATTTTGTTTATCATTATTTTAGATACTAATTTGGCCAAATTTATTATAAATTGTGTCAGGGGAGATAATTTAATGAAATATAAAGTAATAAAGCAAATCATGACATTACAATTCAGTTGTATAGATCGAGATATGATATTGTACATAAAAAGAACTGAAAAACTTCTTATTCTTGCAATGTAAAATTGACTTAAACCAAAACAATAAAAGAAACTTGTTTGAACAGTTTTTCTTTTTTTTTCTGTAACTATTTAACTAAGTTATTGTTAACATTGGCGTATCCAGGGGGGTTCCAGGGGTTGGAACCCCCCTTTTTTTGGGCCGCTCAATGCATTTGAATGGGGACATATAGGTAAAACCCCCCCTTTTTAAAATGGCTGGATCCGCCCCTGGTGAAAATATATGGAGCATGTTGCTTTTCAACTTTTTCTTTAATAATAACTATTCGACTAAAATATTGTGAAGAAAATATATAAGTAAGTAAACAAATTTCACCTTTTCTATCATTGCTTAAGATTACTTATGCTTGACATATATTTGTGAGAAATTGTTGAGAAATTTTTTCAGTTCTTTTTTGGAACACGAAACAGTATCTGTCAAAATATACCACCAATACCCACTTACCAATAATCCAAGCTAGAAATTGACAACATATAGAAATACACAACAGTCACATAGATTTGAATACAATTGAACATTTATCAATTTTGAAATTTCACCAGTGCTCATCACAAATAAAAAAATCCCAATGACCTTCAACTTCAGTAGATTTGTATAACCTTACCTCCAGTAAAGTGAACTATCAAATGGAAAAGTAACAAAGAATACTTCATAATTAAGAATGTTAATCACTGAACAAAATAGGAAGATCAGTGGCGGATCCAGAACTTTTCCTAAGGGGGGGCCCACTCAAGTCATGCTTCAATGATTCCCTATATAAACAACCAAATTTTTCCCACGAAGATCTGGATGGATGGAGACTCCATTCCTTTATTTTCTAGGCAACTTCTCTATATTTCTTTTTTATCTTAACTTTAAACAAATTTTCTTTGTATTTGATTCCTCAATTTCCTATATCAGTTCCTTCATTTTTTTTGGGTCTATTATTATTTTATAAACCCCATCCAGGTCATTGTATAAGAATAATTTAATTTTGTATTATTTCTTAAACACAGGTATTTTTTGAATGCAAATTTAGTAAGGTTTCTTGATACCTTTCTTTTTATTTGTTATTAAGGTCTTTACATATTTCATATAAGGGAATTATACGCCAATTACTTTTTCACAACAGTAAAACATTCAATCTAAAATAAGTTGTGTCATGAAATAATATTTTGAATAAGTTAAAATTCATACCTTGATGTGCAAGAGTTTTTTGCACATTATCAACAATCAAAAATCCACCGTCAGCAGTACGTGTAAACTGTACCACATGATATTTCCCATCATTCAATCTATTCTGATCAAAGGTTATTGTCTGCTCGCCATTTCCTGTATTGTACTGGGCAACCAAGTAACCATTTTCCAGTCTGAGTTCAATGTACTCGTTTGCACCGCCACTATCAATCCTCATAATAATGCCGTCTTTTTCTTCCGTCATGAACCCAAATGCAAGTTTGTCTTCTCGTGAATTTTGTGGATTGATTAGGTCAAATTTAATTACACCATATTGTTTATTTTCAAGGTATTTGTTGAAATAAACACCAACTGGGTCTGGAATTAAATGTGATTCTTTTTATAAGTATAATGTCGCTTGAGCACAATATATATATTTAAATTTTGATAAAAAATATCTGAAGGTTAAGCCATAATATTCTAAAGTAAAATATAAAATTCAAAAATGGTCTTGTATTAAAAAACATTTGTCAAGTCTATTGTTATTTTAGAGATAGAAATTTTCATGTTGATGTTATCTGGTCTTGGCCCCAATTATTTTTTATGTTTTAATAATCTATCCAAAGTTCTTAAAACTTGCTCCAAATAAAAAAGTGTCAGTATGTACTATTGAAAGTTTGTTAAACAAAAGTGGGTGTGGCATGTACTATATTTGTTTCTGATTGGTTGGTTACTTACAATCCTGACATGTAGGTCCATAATATCCTGTCAGATCACACATACAACGTGAGGAAGCAATACCAGGAATACATATTCCACCATTAGAACAATAATCAGCAGCACAGGCTTTTATATCTGAAATTCATAAAATAGAACTGTATTATTTCTCGTTTGAATTGTTTTACATTGTATTATCAGGGCCTTTTATAGCTCACTATGCGGTATGGGCTTTGCTCATTGTTGAAGGCTGTACGGTGACCTATAGTTGTTAATGTCTGTGTCATTTTGGTCTTTTGTGGATAGTTGTCTCATTGGCAATCATACCACATCTTCTTTTTTATAATTTATACTGTATTATTGTTTAGGTACTGTGGATCAAGAAATTTTGAACTGTTTTTAAAATAGCGACAAATGTAGCAGAAATATTGTGTTTTCAACTCAGATTTTAAATTCCTAAGGAGTATAATATAAGTTGTCAGTAATTTATCTATGAGGTTTGTTTGCAAAATATGGATTTAAAAGAAATTCAATGCACTTAATTTTTCCTTTACCCTAACAGAGACATCAATCACAGAAAAAACTCAAATGATGAGTAAGGGTAAAAATAGGGGGATCTTTTTTTATCTCCCTTAAGGGCTGGTTCAATTGTAAGATTTCAAACTTTTAAAGAAAAAAAAGGGGAGTTCCCTTACTAGAACTGGTGCGTTGGTAGGTATGAATTTGCTAATCATCTTCAACATTAATATACATACCTGTACATGCGGACATAACAGCTGCCTTATCACTGGCAAAATTAAACAAGTTTGGTGAAAATCCATTTAGATCTACTGAGGCCAGACATCCCATAAATCCATGACGAGAAACAATACTAGACGTTATAGCACTATCCTTAAAGTAGGTCGTTGGTAATCCACCAATATACATGTTACCAGTTAGCTGTAGATTCTGGTTCCCTGGAATTTGTATGTCCCGAGTCGTCCCGTCCACGGTCACTCTGTAGTATTGCTGTCCGCCTTGGACAAATTGTCTCACTTCAAACATGTGCCACTGGTTGTTGTTTACTTTTTCTGGAGTTCTGATGACCACTGATTGTTTGGACAAACCGTTATTAAAGTGGAAGTTTAAAAACCCATCGACTAATTCAACAGCAACAAATCGACCTTGGGGTCCCTGGCTGTATAAGATGACACCGGAATCATCTTTTGTTTTGAAATTAAACATCATTCTAAAGCTAAGACCCATATGCATTTGGTCAAGCACAGAATGGACTTCTCGGGTGGCGAATGTAATTGGACGATATATAAATTTATTCAATTGTCCTTCATTTGAGATCCATACAATTTTGAATGCGGAATCTGGTAACCTGCCCCTAAGTTCACTGAACAAGTCTAACCTATCCCAGTAAACATTCTGCATCAGACCCAGATAATTTGGATGGTTATCTACAGAAACTCCAGAGTCGCCAACTCCACCAAAGTAAATCTTGTCGTATCGTAGATAGAAATTTTCACCCTGGATAGTTTCTACAAAAAAAAATATAATGTCTAGTTGATTATGATGATACATTGTTTCTGTCAATTTTTACACTATATAAGTAAAAGTACGGAATGTTTTTTTTAAATATACGGATCATTATGATCAATACATTGGTGAAAGTATGGAATGTGCCAAAATCAGGAAAAAATCTAGAATTGCTGATTGGAATATATCGAGTGGCAAAAATGGCAAATTCTGGAAAAGCAGCAAATTCAGGAATTTTCAATGGATTTTAATACAAATGAAAGGCATCACTAACCTTTTTAAAACGAAAAGTTCAAAACTCAATTCTTGAAATAAGCAAACAAACTAAACAATAATTTCATAGTCATACTAAAATCTGAATTCTGATTTTTATATTCTATATTTTCTTTTTTTCATTTTAAGAAGGGGGAGAAAAATCTTGAATTGCAAAATCTGGAAAAGCGGCAAATTTATGAAATTTCGATGCATTTCAATATAATTGAAAGGCATTACTATAAGTTAAAGTTTCATTTTAAGAAGGTGGTGGAGGTGCTCGACTGATTTCATTCAAATGCAGCAAGAAAATCCCACACCCGGAAGTGCCTCAGCCGGCCCCTAAATAAAATTGTGTACTAGTTCAGTGAAAATGGACGTCACACTAAACTCCAAAACATATAAATGCACTAAAATTAAAAATCATACAAAGATAACAAAGTCCTGACTTGGGACAGGCCAAAAAATGTGCAGGGTTAAACATGTTTTGTGAGATCTCAACCCTCACCCTATACCTCCAGTATATCCACTTAATTTTATGTGACATTTTATTGTTCAATAATCTGCCAGTCAACATTGTTTATACTCACTCATGACTGGTTGTTCTGAATCCACAAATAATTCAAGATAACTGCCTCGTCGTTTGATAAACAAATTATGCCATCTATTGTCATCCAAATTAGAACCAACATAAAATACCTGAAATTATACCAGAAAGTATAAAAGGTGGCATATTGACAAAAAAAACAACATAATAATGTTTGTTAAATATATTACACACCATTTTTGCTGTATTCAATTCAATACCTTGGAAGCCATTTTCTTTAATATGCCAATCTTGTAAATTTTGTTCACAACTGTCAACTGTCAATTTTACATTTCAGAATTAATACTAGAAAGTTTATCTCTTTAGTAGCAAATTACCATAATATTTGAATATTCATGAGATAAAATCATTAAGAGATATTATCTTTCTGGTGATGGATAGATACAAAAAATTAGATATAGGAAGATGTGGTATGAGTGCCAATGGGACAACTCTCCATCAAAGTCACAATTAGTAATAGTAAACCATTATAGGTCAAAGTACAGTCTTCTACATTGACCCTTGGTTCACACCTAACAGCAAGCTGTAATTTAGGGCTCCAAATTCTTGTTTTGATTTCAAATCAATACAAAAAACTCATCCCTTTATTGGCAAATTACGGTAATATTCATGAGATCAAATTCTTTAGAGATAGTTATCTCCCCTGGCCATGGGTAAACTGTCAGAGAAGGGTTACATTATATATATATATATATATATCAATACTAGAAATTTATCTCATTAGTGACAAAGTACTGTAATACTTGAATATTCTTGAAATGAATGTTAAGAATTATCTCCCCTGGTCATGGTTATAAACTGTCAGAGATGGGTATACTCACACTAATGTAATACATGTAATAAAGAGGTTCTGCCCTCTTAATAATCCTCTGATTGCATTAATAAGAAATATAGAATATATTATAATACAAATTATATGATATGATGCTATAAATGTCATTATTAAAGGGGCATTAGCTATGAGATTTTAAAAAAATATGAAAAAAAAATGGTGAATTTGAATTTGACAGCAAATGCCAATTTACAGTACAATTTCTATATAATTTAAAATATCTAAAAATATTACAATTCTCAGATTGGAAAAAAAACCTGAACCCCAATAAACATCTCTTCAAACAAATGTCAAATATTTTTTTAAATTGATCAAATTAAAAAAAAAGTACAACTCTAAAAAAAAAATTATCCTGTATTTAAAAAAAAGATATGTGAAAAAGAAATAAAGAAGTATAGTAAATGATGCTAGTGTTACGTGTATATGATATAAATCTGAAAAACAAAAGGCATAATCTTTTTCAGTCTATATTTAGAAATTTATATAATTGATGGGTTGAACTTATCACCATCATGCGCATATATAATATGATAGGGATTTTTCATTTTTATTTCTTTTTTAAATTTACATGCGATAATCATCAGAAACCATGTTCCCCTTGGAGCAAAAGGTGTTTGTTCAACATTCGCCAGATTTGAAATGTAAATATTTTTTACCTATATTAACTTTTTCTTACCTTAATTGGCAGCTGTACAACAAAGAAAAAATAAAAGCTGCAGGTGAAAAATGGGCCAAGTTTTATCTAAGATATTTTTTCCTTTCCTTTTGTATGGTTTTACATTTTAAGTTATATCTGAATGCTTTATTTAAGTTTTGTAGATTTTCTTCATTGAAATATCTTTTAGAATCACTGTATATTACATTCTTTTTCAACATAATTTTTGTTTTTGATGTCTCAGAAAAAAACATGTAATATATGTGCATTAGTATTGGAAAATACTTTTGGTTTAACTAATTAACGCTTTACCTTCTAAATTATATACTACTGATATCTGTATATATTTGTACATCTATATTAGAAACTATTTTCTTGGTTAAGGGCATAAGAAACAGTTATAGGGGACGTAATGATGTTGCTAATGAACAATGTTATATTCGCAAAGTCAAACAATGACATATCGAGAAAAGAAATATTTTCAACTGTTTTTTTATGATTTAAACTGATTTAACTTGAAAATGAGTACATGCACCTCTCTCTTTTAAAATGACATAAGGTTTAATTAGGTATTACATATTTCAATTGCTGAGGTGAAAAAAAGCTTGTATGCAAATTTTCAAATAACATTCATCATGGGATCCAAACTTTATCTTATGCCCTTTAACTAATTAACACTTTACCTACTAAATTAAAAACTACTGATATCTGTATATATCTGTACATAATTATTAGAAATTATTTTCTTGGTTAATTTAATAAAGTTACAATACATATTGTAAACATTACATTCTATCAGAATCATTACCTGAGGAGATTGACCTTCAACTTTGATGGTGACCTTGACCCTTCCATTATCAAGTTCAGCACGAAGATAATCATCACTGATACTGGATATTGTTTGGAAGAGGAAAGCATTTCTTAAGAAAGATTTGAATCGGAGTGATATGTCATTTGTATGTGATTCCTGTCTGGTGCTGTAAAAGTAGGTCAGGTAGTCGTTTCCTTGGAAACCACCAATCATTGCAACTAAAAAGGAAAAAAATCACAGATGCATTACCTTGAAAACATTACATTTAGCTAAATCAATGATAAACTGCTTTGATATTTAAATGTGATACTGTAATTGTCTTTTGTTGCAGGTTATTTTTTTTTCTGATTTGATATAGTCCATCAATTTGTGTCTATTTTTGGAGTATATAAAATAAATGTCTTTTGGACAAATACTGTAAATTACTAATGACCTTTGAGACCCTCATTTTGTCAGGTAACAACTTTCACTAACACTTTCATGTGACATAATCATGTGACATCTAACAATCATTACATTTTGTACCAGCCCATCCAATGCCTGTACAATTATATCATGTGACAACTTACACTTGAGCAATACCATGTGACTTAATCATGTGACAACTTACATTCATTACATCTTGTACCGGCCCATCCAGTTCCTGCACAATTGCAGTAATATTGTCATGTGACAACTTACACTTGAGCAATACCATGTGACTTAATCATGTCACATGTGACAACTTACATTCATTACATCTTGTACTGGCCCATCCAGTTCCTGCACAATCGCAGTAATATTGTCATGTGACAACTTACACTTGAGCAATACCATGTGACTTAATCATGTGACAACTTAGATTCATTAAATCTTGTTCCAGCCCATCCAGTGCCTGCACAATCACAGTAATATTGTCATGTGACAACTTACACTTGAGCAATACCATGTGACTTCATCATGTGACAACTTACATTCATTACATCTTGTTCCAGCCCATCCAGTGCCTGCACAATCGCAGTAGTATTGTCTAACTCCATCATAGCATATTCCATTATTACATGGGTTGGTAGACGTACACTGTTTGTTCATATCCATACAACCAAGACTTATAAAATTATCACTGGGTATATTCCTCACAGGTCCATTCATATTTGTGTCTGAAAAAGTAAACAAAAATTCATAAAAGTGAATTGCTTTAATAGGTCCATTCATATTTGTGTCTGAAAAAGTAAAACAGAAATTCATAAAAGTGAATTGCTTTTAAATCGTAAATTCATGTGATGTTTTAATTATTGCAAAAAATTATGACAGAATTGGCTTCATTAAAATAAGAAAGAGCAGATCAGTTGATAAAATTTAAATGAAGTTACATTATTAAAAAAATAGTGAAGGTAGGTCTTTATTTCTGTTTTATTTTACATTTTGCGACATGATTTTGAGTCATGCACTCCTTCTTGCTGTTGTCACATTTTCGATGGGTCTGTTTTACCCGTATTTTTAATGATGGGATTATTTCCCTTGGTTATTGGTTGAAAAAAAGGTGGCCAAGTGTCATAGCAGCTGTTAAATTCCCAATTTGGAACATTTAGATGTACTGTGAAACTTGGTTTAAACGGAACCTCTTCAAGACTAAAGATTTTGTTCAGGTTTGGCTGATGTTCGGTTTAATCAGAGTGCATACAATTTGATATGACAGTGCTTAAGAACATGTTTGGTTTATAGACTAAGGTTTTCAGTTTATACAGGATTTGGTTTAGCCAGGTTTCACTGGATTAGGCAATTAATTTACTTTCTAATTATTGGTCATCTCAACTCGATTGCTTCTCTTACTTTCGCCGTACTCAAGTGACAAATTCTCGTTAAGATGATCAATAAAAATCTTTAATTGTAGGTCACTGTATCAATAATGAGAAAAACTAATATAGTAGTGGATTCATTATTATTCTTGAATACAGATTTTCATGGATTTCGTGGATAAAGATATACACAAATTCAGATGATCAATGAATATCAAATTTTCTACAGGTTTGTATGTAGACATCAGCAAAACCATCAAATTTAATATCCATGTACGTTTTCCTTAATCCACGAAAATTGGCACCCAAGAAAATATATGAATCCACAGTAGTCAGTAATCACACTTACTTGTGTTAATGAGCTGTAGATCACTGAAACAGCCAAGGAATTTACTGTTAGATGAACCCCAGATATACCACGACTTGAAATCTTTTGGAAAACCACCTATATATATACCATCATTGAAATATGCTTGTGTTCTCTCTTCTGTAGTCAGGTCCAAAGTTTTCTGAATTCCATTGAGTGAAATGAATAATCTTGAGTCCTGAATTTCAAGTTTAATGTTCTGCCATGTTCCGTCATTGACAATAACATCAGAAACCAAAATTCGTCGAGTTCTTGCACCGAGGTCAGAAATGAAATACAATTTACCATCATATATCTCAAAAGCTAAAAATAACTGATTAGAAGAACCTTTACGACGGGTAAAAAATAAGACACCTTTTGACTCTAGTGTTCTAAATCTGAATGTAATTGTTCCACCGGATCTTACATCCACATATGCGTTCTCATTGATATGTAAAATAAAAGATTTAAGGAAGGATATGGTATTGAGAAGAGTGATAGTTGTTGGCCTTACTGGTTCAACCGGTCTTGTCGGTCTTGGTCTTGGCGTAGTTCTTGGTCTTGGTGTATACGGTCTTGGCGTAGTTCTTGGTCTTGGTCTTGGTGTAATTGCTTGTCCGGGTACTATGATATCAATACCATTATGACCATTCCCACCATTCCCACTATGCATTTGGGTTATATACTGCATCAAGCTGACACGGAGAAGTAAATTTGGTAAATTCTTCACATATAATATCTGAAAAATTATTAATTAAATGTCATGTAGTATATCAATTATCAATTACCTTTATATTATCTTATAAGGTAGAAAAAATCTAAGGGTTATATGATAATATTCAAAATTTCACAATTTTTTTTTATTTTACAAAATTTAGTTTATCACAGTAAAATAGATTTCATCAATGTTGTTTCTGCTGCATTCATAGTCTTAAAAGGAAAGAATCTCTAAAAAGCACTTGTCAGTTTGTTTCTAAATAAACTTATGTGGTCACTTGCTGTGGATGATCTAGAACATTTTTTAGGGGGGGGGGCACTGACTGACATAAGGGGCGCTTCAGTCTTGCTTCAGTGATTCCTTGTATAATCAAACAAATTTTTTTCCTCCTGATTCTGCCCATGCTCTTTAAGAAATACATGTTACAACTTTCCAAAGACTTACCTTTGTTATTCCACCACTATAGCCCTGGGTAACAACAGAATCAGTATAATCTATTGGTGTACCACCGAGGTAAACATCTCCTCGTCCAATCAGCTGAATCTCTCTTACAGTAGTTATAGTTCCAATATATTCTTCGTCAATATAGAATTTCAGCTGAAAAATAGATATAACATTATAAATTTTGTGCATTTGAAATAAAAACAAAAGAAAAGAGAAAAAACAATTAACGATAGATGATAGCAGACTAGATCTATTAAATGCTGATAAAACTGATATCATTGCCAATGGGACTAGTGATCCAGGAGTTATTGCCCTTTAATAACATTATTTTTTATAATTTAGTATTTTTAAAATTGAGAATGGAAATGGGGAATGTGCCAAAGAGACAACAACCCCACCATAGAAAAAAACAGCAGCAGAAGGTCACCAACAGGTCTTCAATGTAGCGAAAAATTCCCTCACCCGGAGGCGTCCTTCAGCTGGCCCCTAAACAAATATATACTAGTTCAGTGATAATGAACACTTGCCTATTATCTCGAAAATGAAACAGAATTGAACATGTATATGAATGAAATAAAGGATGAACAAAATCTGATCGATTGAATGATAGTGAGCTGCATTTCCATTGGCAAATATTTCATGCCACATGAAGAGAACCAGTTAGCCTTAGAATTTTGAGACAACATATATATGAAATATTAAGAACAACTTCTGATACTGATAGTGTTATCATGAAAAAATAACAATGTCCAATGTCATGTGTTACAGTGTTATAGTCAAATTTTCCCCCTTTTCCCAGTAAGAACTGAAAAAAGTTGTAGTTTAGACACAAGCTAACTTTCCCTCTGACAAACTACAATGGAATACATGTACAAAAATAATAAAATATTTTTTAACAAATGGCAACCCCCCCTCCCTTTTTTTAAAACTAGGTATATTAATATCAATATAATGCAAAATTAAATAGCATGTAAATGGTTCAAACAGTTACCTCTCGTCCAACCCTGTCCACTCTAAAGGTATGCCAATCCCAGTCATTTAATTCTTTGATTTTTCTGGACGTCAGCTTTATTTCCTGGATACGGCCATTTCCTTCATCAATATGGAACAACAGGTACCCATCCTATGGATAAAAGTACATGTGACCTTTAGACATCATTGTTTATTCTAAGTTATAACAACATATTACAATGTATCTTCCATAACCACTGAGAACTTGAAACTATAAGAAATATTTAAATACATTGAATACGGATATAAAAAATACATCGAATTGTTATCTTGTACAAATTAAGGGTTATACAAAAGGGTGGTATTAGTAATTATGAATCCCTTCTCCACTTCTCTCAACCTCCTATATCTCTCCCGATTTCAAATCATATCGACTGTCCAAATTCCTTTCCTTAATTCTTACCTCATCCCTCCCCAACCCCTACTAAACCAAAATGCCAGCTCCTTTCCCAAAATCATTTATCATACAAAATTACCGGTAAGCACAAAATGTTTTTTTTTCATCTTTAACTAGACACCAATTTTTTTTTATAATGTTCAGCTGGAGATAAAAAATGTAATGTTAAAGTAACAAATAGCAAAAACATATAATAATTATTAATAAACAATACAAATACAAAAGCATTAACTTTTGTTAAGTGAATTTTACTGTCAGTAAAAAATCAAATATTATAATACCAAAGGCTAATTTAAATACGTAGTTATATACATTGTTCCTACAATGACTAAGATTCGTTATATATTAAATACATGCTTTTATAGCAATAACTTTTATCTAATTCTAATAAAAGGTATATTTTATTATTTATATTTTGTATTATATATTTTGTAACTTAATATATTCAAAACTTTTCTAGAATCTTAATTTTCTTTTCATGCTGAATATGTTTTCTCTCAATGTAATAAGCAGCTTTGAAATATGACTACAACATATCAATTACTGTGGATTCATTATTTTTCGTTGGATACCAATTTTCGTCGCTTTCGTGGGTATAGGTGAACCACGAATTCAAATGTTCAACGAATAGCATATTTTGAATACTTAGGCTTTGTATACAGAGATTGGCAAAACCACGAAATCAAATATCCTCGAATATGCAAGTTTTCAGCAATCCACGAAAATTGACACCCACAAAAATAAATGAATTCACAGTACATGAATATGAACAATGTAGAAGTTGCACTTTTCAAGTGTATCTATTGTGGACAGGGAAAGACTATTACAATTTAAATGGATTTAAAATAAAAATAAACTGATTGAAAATATTTAATGTCAAGATTATCATCCCTGCTTACATTCAACTCATTTACTGGATTCAAACACCAGCACCATAATTTGGCTTCCAAAATCAAAAGAATATATTATTAGTTACAGTGTTCAATTGTCCTAATACGAGAATTTATCAGGTCAATAAAATTTATATCGGGTGAGGCGAAGCCAAACCCAATATGAATTTTATTGACCTGATAAATTCCGTATTATACACAGTGTTCAATTGTCCTAATACGAGAATTTTCGCCAAACCCGATATGAATTTTATTGACCCGATAAATTCTCATATTAGGACAATTGAACACGGTGTAACGAATTCATCCTGATTTTGTTATATTACATATTATTATATTCAAATTCAATATATGGACAAAATCAACCAAATATATTTTAGATATTGAATCTAAAATTGTGAAAAATTATAGAATTATAAAGCAACTCACATTTTTTTTTTTTTTTAGGTCAGTGGTATAAGGGAGATAATTCTAATTGACGTAATAAAAAATTGTACTGAAATTTATTAGGACAATATCAGCCAATCAAATTGCGAGAAATTACTCTAAATCAGGATAATTATATTCACTCAGATGTGGGTCCCGACTTTATTCTGTCAAAAAATACCTAAACCTTTGGATAAAGGGAAATAACACTTATTTAAACATTTTTTTTTATCAGGCCAACAAAACATAAAATGAACATATAAAATGAATATTTTCTTCAGTTAGTCTGTGTAATACAACTGATGCATTCACTACCAGTAATTAAACAGAAAATATATCAAATCAAAAAGAATATCAAAACAAAATTGTAGAGAGAGGAAAAGAAAAAGAGAGGTTGATATTGGATTTTTTAAAAGCACACAACAAAAGCAGGACATGTATTCAAACAATGCAAGCTAATGCAATGAAAGACACTGTGATTTAACATGGAACAATTAATAAATAAAACAAAACAAAACAATACAAAACAATACAAATGAATTTGGTATAATAACTAAAAATGTAAAAACCTTGTAACAAAAATGTATATTTTTAGGCAGAATAAAATAGACAATGGGATGTGCGAAAAATATCAAATAAAAAAAGCAATGGGTTGCATAATTAATCTAGTTTATTAAAAACAAAAAATTTACAAGAAATAAAACCAAGAAAAATGTTTGTATGTTCAAATTCAACCTATTCATAAAATATTTGACAACATCAAATATTTTTTTCTGGCCCTGAAATGTTGCCTGTTAATCTTGACCACTGATCCTAATTAAATTAATTCATAAAGAAGTAAGATATGTTCCCTCAATGCATGTCATCGAGGATGCTAAGCGGTAAATCCTCCTCTCATTGTTTTACCATTCTACTGGTTCCCACCTTGAACAAGAGTTTACTCTCTGACTGGGTGAAACCAGATGCTATTAAGACTTTGGATTACATTCAAGTACCATGATGACACTTAAAATCTATGATATGATTCAAGCAGTGGAACATGTATGAAATCAATGATGAATGATAACATATCATGTGACAAGGTCATGTGATAAGATCATGTGATAAAAGGAATCATTCATCAAAAGCATCTACATGTACTGTTTCTAACTGCAATCAGAAGAATACAAATTCATGAAAATCTTTCTAGAAAACATGCTCTTTTTGGCATTCATTCATAGATTTGTTTGAAATTTGATAATTCAGTTAAAATCTGGACTAATTACTGGTTATTCACAATCTATGACCGCAAATACTCTACACTGACAGTGGATATATTTATTTTCATCTAGACCAATTATAGTTGATTTAGAAAAAAATTTTGTTTGTCATTAATTTTAGACAGTTTTTGTATATAGTTATCTCCCTTGAGTTTCAGATTTTTCCAGAAAGATTTTCATTCTATGTTTTAATCTTATCATTCTGAAAAAAAGATAAGTATATGAGTATGAATATTCATAACACTACAAATATCAGTCAAAAAAGGTGTTTCTTTTCTCAAATGTTTTGATTAAAGTATTTAAATCATAAACAGCCAAACCTAAATAGAAGCAGGCTTCAATACTTAACTGTATTTAGATTGTGTTTCATTTTAGTTAAATTTTATTCAAAAATCTAGTGGATTCCCAATCTTACTACGATTTTTGTCCCACTGTTTAAAGACCTCTTTTCGTCAGTTTTCTCTCTATTTCTGTAAATTCTATCCCTATTTCATGAGAAAAGAAACAGATTTTGACAAACACATGCAATACATGTTTGGACTTACACATTCCTTCCCATGTTCTATATTCTGTAGATATTAATAAGTCATATTTTACCCATATCAATTATACACATAAACTAACCTATATACACCCAGTCTGAATTGTGTTTAAAAAAAAAATCAAATTGCTATTAATTCAAATAAATGGAAGGAACAAAAATTCTCTTCATAATGAACACAAAACTGACTTTTTTTTTAATTATGATATGAAAAGAGGAAAATTCAAATTTTTTTTTTAGAGTTATCTCTCTTAGGTCTTCAAATTAACAGAAAGTTTAATATTTCTTTGCAGACAAACGAATTCTTTTTTAGATTTACAAATAAATTATAATTATTTCAACAAAACTTGGGACCATAAAAAAAAGAATAAAATATTATTAATATGGAATATAGAAGGCAAACAATTTGAAAACCCGCAGATATTTTTGAAATTCCAGAAAGGATAAAAACTGGCTTGGACTATAAGAACATATTCTTTTGTAATGGTGGCCTAATAACTATGTATATTCACAGTGTGCAGATCAGCTATAATAAAAATATATGTATAAATTTGAAATATATCATAATTTGAAATATATCAACATGCCTCCTAATCCATTCTGTCACTTTTCCTCACTGAAAATAAATATTTTTCTACTTTCATATTCATCATGCCAATTGACCTTCACCTTCAGCACTTCCTTGACCTTTGTACTTACACATTCTTTTTTGTCAAGTATATTCTATTTAAAAATCAAAATCTTGGTTACTAACAACATACTATAAATACTCTGGAAAAGTCAAATCAGTATCAATCAAAATACTTGATTAACAAGAATGTGTTCATAGCACACGGATGCCCCACTCCCACTTTCATTTTCTATACTCAGTGGTCCGTGAAATTGGGATCAAAACTCTTTTAGCATTAAAATCATAATGATCATACCATAGGGAACATATATACTTAGTTTCAAGTTGATTGGTCTTCAACTTAATCAAAAACTTTAACCTGAAGCAGGACAGACAGACAGAAAGACAGACCGACAAACGAACTACTGATTAACAGACCCACAGACCAAATAAAAAAAGGCCCCTTAGTGGGGCGTAAAAAAACAGATTTGAATAATACTGGAAACAAGACTGGTTGTCCATTTTGTATGGAGAACAATCTATTATTGAATATTGCAAGTTCCCTTCAGGTCAATCTTTTGGTATTTGTCCTTGGGTTGTTGTCTTATTGACATGTACGTAACTTCTTGTAGACAATAACATATATCCAGCTTTTCATTTATTTATATGTTATAGAACGAAAAGAATTTCCTATCCCCACGTCAATAATGAGCAAAAGTTCTTAAATACATGGACATTATCTGAACCTGGGAAGCCTAATAAGCTTGTTTTAAGAAGAAATGCAAACGATACTTTGAACACCCTTTTAAACACAATCCTACATCTGTCAGACAGTTTAATGTCAATATACTAATTAAAAAACAAACAATACATAAATGAAGACCAAAGCCATATCCTCAATTATCTCTTCTCTCTTTAATGTACTGAAATGAAGTTATATAATTAGATTTATGTCCAACTTTCTTGGTTCTTGGTACAGCATACAACATATATTTCAACACTCAACCTACATAAAAAAACATGATCAATAGGAGTTACTACAAAACAAAATACAACTAAAATAAATAAGTCTTTTGACTGGAAGCTCTTCCCCTCCTTGGTCTGTGTTTTCTAAATGTTGCATTTATTTGTAAAATATACATACCGGTAGAAACAATAAAATTCATGTATTATTCATGATTTCTTAGTTTGACATTGAAAACAACATCTTTTTAGATTCTATCAACAATTTAAATTAATTGAAGAAAAAGAACAAAAGTTTTTAATATAACTTCATAATTTTTAAATAAAACATTCCGATTAAAAATATCTATATGTACTGTGTATAACCTCACCTTAACTGCCAAGTACATTCTCAAATCTTCCTCCTGTCTATCATCCAACCAAATCAGTCCATTTTGCTCACTGGTTATAAACTGGAAGGTGAAGGTCTCATTCTGGACCCTGGCCAGGATATCCTGCTGTTCGAATCCAACTTTGTCAAAATCATAATGGATATATGCATTGCCATAGAAACGGACAATATTTGAGAAGTACTTGTCGAAGTCTGTGACATCGTAGCCGCTGAAGTATGTTCTAGATCCTGAACCCACATTAATTCCAGGGTTAATAACTGTCCTCTGGGTTGTTGCCTGGGCTGAAAAGTCAATAAAAAAAATATTTAAGGTTTGAAATAAGAAAAATAGTTGGTCGGTATTGTGACCTCTAAATGTAAGTCCTTTTCTCAAAGTCGTATAACCCACACAAAAAAAAGGCACATTTTTTTTTAATCATATTTGAATTAGGATTTTCCTACCATACGATCTTCAATTTTTGACTAGTACTTATTTTGTATTGAATGTTACCATAGTAACATACAAGTCTTCCTAATTATGTACAGAAAGATTTAGGTAGAGGTATCAGCTCCTCTTTTGATCAAGAAATAATATACCTGTCACTCTTATTACCACTAAAAACAATTATATCCCCTTTTCCTAAACCCCTTGATCTGGCCCTGATTATCTTCAGGTAAAATTTGAGCAAATTAAAATTAAGAAAAAACTTTAATTCATTGAATGGTCAACTGGAACAGAATTATTCCATTCACACACTCAGACCATGGAAGCTTTATAATATTGACTCAATATAATACTTGCACACTGAGCAACATATATACTTAACAGTGTCCCTAACACACAAAAACAAATATGTAGATCAAACAAGATTGTCAGTGATGTCAAATGAACCCTGTGGGTCCATGGACATACAATAAAATACTTGTCAATGTCGTTTTCTCTAAAGGGAGGACAATGTGTATAGGTTTGGAATATAGATACCAAGTTAGTGATGTTCATTATTTGTGCGTCTTTTATTGCACCTGATAAAAAATATTTACATCTATCCAAAGGATCTTTGAACACTGTTGAATCCTAAGTTAATGGTAAATATTGATGATGTAAAATAATAATTTTTATAAGACTTTGAATACAAATCACTTCATATCATGGATGAGTTTGGAAGAATATTTGGCACTTAAATGGCTTCATGGTGCCAAGAAATCTTTCTTTTGTACGATTAAAACTAAGTAAATCTTTATTTTTTAAGTATAATGACAAATTTCCTAAACTTTAATATGTATATATCAGAGACATATAATACAATTGTATTATATGTCTCTGGATACATGTATATGTATCAAAAAGTAAATATTTCAAGATATTTCTCTTACATATTCAGACAATTGTCAACATATTATTTGCGACTTTTTGTCCTACCAAATTTGTGACTTTATGTCCTGTGACTTTTTGTCCTGTGACTTTCTGTCCGTTTACTGTTTGGAAGTGCAAGTATTCCCATTTCTCTTCTTCAATTATTGTACCTTAAACAATATAATGTGTCAATAGTACTACACAGATGCATCACACTATCATTTTCTATGTCCAGTGGACCGTGAAATTGGGATCAAAAACTCTACTTTGGCATAAAAATTAGAAAGATTATATCAAAGGGAACTTGTGTACTAAGTTGCAAGTTGATAGGACTTCAACTTCATCAAAAACTATAACGACCAAAAACTGTAACCTGAAACGGTACAGACTGACGGACCCCACAGACCGAAAAACACTATGATCCTAATTAAGTGGGATATAAAAACAACCCAGAATATCAAAACTGGACAAATATGGAACAGTTAAAAAATCAACTGAGAGTGCTTCTTCATGTTATCATTTTACCTCTCACAAGAACATAAAACGGAAGGGGAGTGACACGATATTGCAATGTTTTATTCCTGCTACAAAGCATGACTGCGGTGACTGATGATCACTGATCGTGAGTCGTGACTCGAGGAGTGATACTTTGAGCAGTTGTGAATTCAGGGCTGTAGAAGGCATACCCTGCTTTTGATTGAAAGATACCACACTTTGGAATAGAATTGGCAGTAGTTTTACAATGTTTGGAAAACAAAACCCCCAATAATTGAAGCCTTGGTCCACCCCTCGTGTTGTTATCTGCACAGGTTTGTTGAATAAATTAAAAATTCTTTTAATTTAAGAAATTTTATTCCAAAACTAAATTTAAAGGCGTCAGTTAAATGCTTTCCCCCCTCTTTCTATTCCTCAAGAAAAATACTTTATTTTTATTTTTTACGTTTCAATTGAAATCTTTAGTTTTTACTAATCCACACAAACATTAAAAGTATCCTCCTTCTGTACCCCCTCTAAAGGTGCAGAAGTAATTAATACAGACAAAATACAGATGGTTTGTTATTATTAGAAAGAAGATTACCCAATCTCCTATCTCCTGTCTAAAGCATTACTCATCTAAAAAACATTCTGTATCAGATCAAACACAAATCATCATCGCTTCAGCTGTAATGGGATTGTAGTGTGTATAGTTGTAATCAGTTGAGTAATTGTTGCTATAGTCCAGTGACATACTTCAAGCATATTCACGACAAGGTTTAATAATTTCAATTGCTTCAAATCCAGGTTTTGAGGCATATAAATGTATTTAAAAAAAAACGGGTAAAAATTCTAAATAACCAATCACATAAAATATGTATTTTGGAAGATTGGTCTACATGCCTCTATTATCTAAAGTTTTAGGTACTGGAAAAAATCTCTGGATTTCCAGAAGGGTTAACGTCATAATGTCAGAAATTCTTACAGTAGATTAACTGTAAATTCAAGCATTACATGTATTATTCCAATTGCCTTACAGGGGAGACATTCGTCCAGGTGACCTTTATTCCAACCTTGGGCTGCTATAGATATCCTGACTAAAAGGAAGGACTGGTTTTAGTCAATCTATTTTAATGCTCATGGATGATGCGGGGGAGGAGGTTGATTTAATTACATTGTTGTCTGTTTCTAATTATTAATATGTTATCTCGGAAGTAGATAATCCGTGTAATGGTCAGTTTTAATCAAGATAAGACGGCCTACCACAACGAGCAGAATTCCATGGACAGTCTTAGTTCGAATAAAATTCAGCAATGAAATAGAATCTATAATCAAATGCAATTACTGATGTTTTAAAAAAGTACATGTCATTTTCTAAACATGTTTTGCTTGCTTTTTATAGACAGCTAGGGTTTCTTAAAAACAAAGGACATGAAAATATTTCTGTCTTTACTTCTTAAATATTACTAATGCTGGATATATGGATACAGTTTTCAATTTTTGTTTCTACCACCACAATAGCAGGAAAATTTACTTTTTTGGCAGTCTTAATTATTCTGTATGGGATAGATCATTGAAAAAGGGGGAGGGGAAAACGATTGTGAAAGTGTTTTTCCTGTTTGTTTACATTTTGATTTCATAAAAAAAAAGTTCTTTATTGGATTTAAGGTGTCTATAATCTAAATCTAGACCAAGAAATAGGGCGTTGCGGTAATATTTCGTAAACTGACCGTTAATTATAAAAACTTCGCCAAATATTTCTCATATATATACGTAAAAATTTACACATTTCAGCTATCTTTTTTACATTCATAAAATTTTATAATAAAACAGTCGAGCAGTGTTTTTAAAGTAAAATATATCACAACAAACATATTTAAAGTTCACTTACCTATCAGAAAGGCAACACTAACAAATATTTCTATTAAAATCTTCATGTTTATAATGTTATACATTCATACTTCAGTCTCTTTAAAAACTTTTCTTTACTTCTCTCAGTTCACTGAACTATTTTCAAATTATGTCACTAATATTTCAAATATTTCCGTTACACTTCAATTATAAATTCTTTTCAGATAAGTCCACTTGTTTTATAAAAGATAAGTGTTGCACCAAAGATACAGAAGCTGTCTGAATGACGTCACTTCCCTTCAGCTAGCCTCTCTACGAAACGAAATGTGATATAGATGCTATCTATACTCATCCCCTGTACAATACACCAATGTTGCTATGGAAAGTGTGTCTAAGTTCATTGGTATGGTGGTTAATGTTTTTCATCCCTTAGTTAATCAAAGGCGATCACTCCGATCTGACTTAAAGGCATTTTACTTGTATATAATTAATGGTTTGTATATAAAAATGACACCCCTCCTTTTGCCCCCCGGCAATCTAGAGGTGATGAAAAAGTCTTAGCTACTGTTAAATACATTGCTGGTAGCCAAAAATAGTCAGTTAAATTTCGTATTGCTCATTCATTCATTGATTTCAGAGGTATAAAGTGGGATAGATCAATATGTTTTCAATTATTTTCTACCTTGAGATTTTTTTCTCAATACATTTCAATTTTTAATTACCATGTAGAAACAGAAAATGTATTTATATTTTAATAACGTATATTTATTATCTATCTGTTGAATAAATAGGCATGTTCATTACACACTTAAGTGATAAGAATATAATTAAAGAAAAAACGTAAATTTAGAACCATTTTATATTTACACCTGTCGTAAACTTTTTTACAACTTATTCCCACAGTTGGGCGATTTTAAAGTGTTTTTTTTTTTTATCATTTAAAGTTATCATATTCATTGATGAATTTATTAATGATTTTAATATGTAAATAGTGAAGAATAATAATTAAACTGAACTCGCTTATTTTCAAACTTTTAAATTTTAATTAAATTGAAAACGAGCATCTGGGACATTTCACTCGCAAATAAATTTTATTTTGTAGGGAAATATGAAAATTCTATAAATTTACAAATTCCTTTTTAATTCTAAATTACCTTAATATACACATTTATTTTAAATGCATATATGCCTATAGGTAAAGACTGTGTGAAAAAAAGATAAGCGGCACACTCATATTTAAAAGTGATGTTATCATGATATATCATGTGTCCTGCGTTGAAATTTACGCGAAGCCTTGGCACTAAAATGCTAAAATGCAAACCCAACTCTCTTTATTTTTCGAATAACAGGTAAATATCATTTAATTTACCCAATTTTATACCATTGGATTTGCACATCAAATATTTGCCGCTGAAAAATAAACTCCGAAAACCAACAAACCGAATAATCAGCCAATCAAGGAGAAGACATAGAAAGAATAAATAAAAATAATAATTAGAAGTTAATTTTTCATGCATGTAAAGGAAAACAGAAGCTAATAAATCAAATACATTATAAATTAACGATGAATAAAAATGTCCAGTTCAGATAACCATCGTAAATGATTAGTAGGTAAAAGGCGAAAATAAGCCACCTTAAAGCAAACATGTTTAAGATTTATGGCTAAAAGGTTCCCCAATGATAAGATGCTAAATGATTTTAAATAAGCATCCGTAAAAATATTAAAGTTTGTGACTAAAAGGTGCCTCTTTTCTTTTTATATACCAATATTTATACTACACGCTCCATGGGAGAGGAAAACTGTTTCTTTTGTGTCTCCGGGGAGAAAGGAATATGACTTCAGAAATTAATCTTAAAGATGAATCATTTGGTATTTATACAGGTAGTAGTACACTACACATAGTAATATTACTGTGCAGCAAACAGGTGAAGTCAATACAACTTGAGGCTCCAATGGGGTAATATACTGATAACCAAAGGTTCCGGTGGGATGATGATGATGATGATTGAATTGATCGATGGGATTGCAAATTGAAAGTAGTATAGTTCCATTGCAACCGAATAAGATGTTTTATGAAGATATTAGTAAAGCAAGAGGGTGACCATTGTAAATTATTGGAAGATGAATTAAGGTGGTGATTTGGGAAAATGAATGTTCTGGGGAGGACTGTATTTTGGCCTGGTAAAAAGCTTTGCACATGACAGGATAATAACAAATATTCTACCGAAACAAATACAGAACAATGGAGGTAATAGCAAGCTGTGATTGATTGATTGATAGTTTTTTTTCGTAACGTCCAGTGGCAAATATTTAACGCTTATTCAGGACGAGAACAAATTAACAATTAATACAAAAGGTAGGTCCAGTGTAATAGCGGTCGTCTGCGATTACAGTCTAGGCGTGAGTATTGACTGGTATAGGAATTAATGTCTCTATTCTGATCGGACCTGACTGCTTGTAAATCCATTTACGATCGAATTGACGTCGAATTTTCGAAAAGATGCAGCTATCGGTTGGAAGAAGATCAAAGTGACTATATTTGTATTTCCCAGTTGCTCTTGGGGTGCATTGGGTTGTGCACTAGAGTGAAAATCAATAAGCTGTTTTAGCAACAGGCGGAAATCAAGATTTGGTATCAGCAACTAAAACAAAAATCATTCTCCCCTTCGGTCAATCAAATGGTCGTCTCTTAATTATTCAGTCGGAATAAAATAATATAAAACCTTTAACATTTACTTTATACGGACACCGCCAGGCTTGACATGTGATCATACCCAGACAGATTATTTGCAGATTATGATACGAAATGTCTTTGCTCTAACTCCTAAATGCCGCGCAATAGGCGTACAAGCAGTACAAGTGACCCAGACGGGGTTCGAACTCACAACCACCCGATTCCGAGGTGAGCAACAAACCACGAAATCACCGAGATGCAGTAAAACTATTAAGAAACGCAACACTTATCCGATTATACGGATGTAAAAAATCAATACCTACATGTACGAAATATGAGGGAAAATAAAATTCTCTGATTTTTCTATTGTCCGACCGTGCCGAGGTCTTAACTGAAACGCGCGAACACTTTTAATAAATATGTATCTGCCAATGCAGTCCTATCGTCAATAACAACGAATCTCTACCAAGATGTAATTAATTGAGACCTCAACAGATCCAAAATTCACATGACGCCCTTTTTTTCTAAAAACAGCTAATTATAAGTTTGATAAATATAAATTTGGATTATCTCCCTTGATTTTCAGTCTGGTTTAGTGCACAAGGAAGTCGTCCCGAACGATCTTCTTCAATGTCTGGTGTTTCTTATGTGACGTATTTGTTGTATTTCATATACAATTAAAGTACTTTTATTCATATTTCAACGGAGAAATGTATACATCGGAAAAGTGGATCAAATGTTTAGTCTTTGCGGCTGTATCGTCTAACAAGATCATAATTTATTCAACAGGGTATATCCAGAGACATATTATGTGTCTCTGGTCTTACCAATAACGGTATTGGATATACAAGGATACACTAAGGAGCCTTCCATATAACACAAGAGTGCATACGCTGACATCTCTAGCATATTTCAATGATTGTGGTTGAATGTATGTTTATGTACAAAATAATGAATGAAAAACAAATATGATATATACAGCAACAAATGATAATCACTAAAATACAGGCTATGGATTTTGGACAGGAACAAAGAATGTGGC
Source organism: Mytilus edulis (assembly GCF_963676685.1). Classification (NCBI taxonomy): domain Eukaryota; kingdom Metazoa; phylum Mollusca; class Bivalvia; order Mytilida; family Mytilidae; genus Mytilus; species Mytilus edulis. The sequence goes on along the minus strand of NC_092357.1, from coordinate 25,232,661 downwards.
GGGGTTAAATATGTTTGAGAGCGCTCAACCCTCCCTTCGATTCGGAAACAGGTGTTACAGTAAAACATAGGAACAGACTACAACAAGAATGTGTCCATAGTACACGGATATCCCACTCACCCTATAATTTTCTATGTTCAGTTGACCTTGAAATTGGGATAAGAACTATACTCTGGCATTAAATTTAGATATATCATATCAAAGCGAACATGTGTACTAAGTTTCAAGTTGATTGGATTTCTGATTTTCAACTTCATCAAAAACTACCTTGACCAAAAACTTTAACCTGTAGCGGGCACTATCATTTTCTATGTTAAGGGGACCGTATAATTTGTGTAAAAACTCTAATTTTGCATTACAATTAGAAAGATTATATTAGAGGGAACATGTGTACTAAGTTTCAAGTCGATTAGACTTAAACTTTATTAAAGCCTATCTTGACCAAACACTTTAACCTGAAGCAGAAAGACGGAAGAACGAACACACTAACCGAAAAACGCAATACAGCTACTAGTATGTAGCACATACAAATCATTTGAAAAGGGCTTAATATATAAATAAGGCCGTTAGTTTTCTCGTTTGATTTTTTTTACATTGTATTATCGGGGCCTTTTATAGCTGACTATGCGGTATGGGCTTTGATCATTGTTGAAGGCGGTGACCTATAGTTGTTAATGTCTGTGTCATTTTGGTCTCTTGTGGACAGTAGTTGTCTTATTAGCAATCATACCACATCTTCTTTTTTATATTAACGCATCCGAGAGAATCAAAATATCTCACAAAAACACAGACCAGACATTAGTTAGTTTGTATTTGAAAGACAATTTATAGACTTACTTTCCACAAAATTGTTGTTTAAGGATACCTCTTCTATCTATATATGTTAGTGCAACTACTCAAAATTATAGCTTTGATCCATCTTTACGCATATTTTATATTTTGGTCATAAGATCGAAAATATACCAAAATGTAGGTAAAAATTTACATATTAATATGTGTACATTAATTAACATGTTAAGTAAAACACCATTTGTCACTGTGAATTTTCAAATTAAGGCATTGATGGAACCTGGTATGATATAAATTTAGGCCGGGGAATTCGATCCTACTTCCAAGGATGAAAACGTTTAAAAACAATATATTCTAGTATTTAAATAGGAAAGACAAAATAAAACAAACAAACAAAAATCTCTGATGGATCGATGTACATATGTAGGACTTATATCACAGAGTAAGAGATGCTTAATCTATTAGGACACCTCATTACACTCTTAAAGTCAATGTTTATTTCACAAATGGTTATGGATATGCTTTCTAGTAGTACATCTTATCTGTTTGTCTTTTACTGGCTTTTACTTAAAAGCAACTGTTTTGCTACCTTTAAACATCTTACTTGTTGAAGTCAACTTTGAAACATTGGTCAGATATGTACTGACTGGTCCATTGATTATAGAAAATCTGCCATATAGATTTGAAAACTAGCAATCAGGCATAGACTAGGGAACGAAAAAATGTTATAAATTGTAGATTAGGATTCTAAACAATCTGCCATAGATTAGGAATGGCATTACGTCATATTTACCATAGGTTTGCTATTTGGAAGGCATAACGTCATATTTACCATGGATTTGCCATTCGGGTGTCATATTTACCATAGATTTGGAATGGCATAACGTCATATTACAATAATTTAAATTTGGATGTAACGCGTCTTCTGATTGGCTGACATTATTTTGTTATCAGCCTATAGACATTATTTAGTCATGTGACTGTGACGTCATCAACGTTTTTTCATGGTTTTCTACGGTTTACAATGGAATTTTGAATTAAATTATAAGAAATGACTGTAATATTTTTTTCTGTCTATTCGAAATGACATAAAAAATGTGGTGCACACTGTTAAATAACCCGTTACACGCGTTTTTCAGTGTGCATCAAATTTTTTATGTTATTTCTTCATAGACAGAAAAAATATTACAGTCGTTCCTTAAATAGATTTGGAATTACATCACGTCATATTTATCATAGATTTGGGATGGCATAACGTCATATTTACCATATATTTGGGATGGCATTTCGTCAAATTTACCATAGATTTGGGATGGCATAACGTCATATTTACCATAGCTTTGGAATAACATCTCTTCATATTTATTATAGATTTGGGATGGCATAACGTCATATTTACCATAGATTTGGAATGGCATAACGTCATATTTACCATAGATTAGGGATTTGCCATCGATCTGGAACCCAACATAGATGAAAGTGACTTATTCCCACAAATATGTGTTAACTTACCTGGTCTTGGTGTCGTCTGTCGTGTAGGAAGAATTCCAAAAGAACCATTTACCAAGTAAAATCCATTAGGCCCACCAACAACATTAATTGAACCAGGATCAATAATCACTGGAGGTTGTGTTGCAGGTTGTGGCCGAATAACTGGTGGTTGTGGTCGAATAACTGGTGGTTGTGGCTGTACAACAACAGGTGGTCTTGGTCCTCCACCATTTATTACTGTGCGAATGATTTTGTGAGTTACCAGATACTCTTTTCTAGCATTCCAAATGTCAAGACGTTCAAAAACAGCATCAGCATATCTTTCCCTTACCATATCCGATAAAGATCTCCCCAAGTACAGTTTGCTGCTCCAATCACGAACCTCATCCTGGGGTGTACCAAACGTTTGATGAGCAGCATCAGCCCCATTCAGTGTCATTGTCAGACCTGAAAGTCAATTAATTGAATTTTGGCATTTTTAAAACAAATATGAACAAAAAATTAACGCAGTTGAAAAAATGTTATATGTATGAAATTGTTGCAATTATATATTGTATTTCATTGTAGGCACTGGCTACGGTTACATGGAAATGTAACAGAAATAAAAATATTATTGTTACATTGGAGACTAATTGCCGAAATGCATGGTTGGGTAAGGACCTGATTAACTACGAATGTAAAAATAACTATTGAGGCTACGGTTACATTGCGTTATTGTTACATGAAAAACAGCAATGTACGATGGGACTAGTAATATGTACTAAATAATAAAAGTTTAAGACATTTATTTTATATTTACAAGACATACAATTATAAATATAATTTCTTTAATTTTTTATTTACAATGACAGTTTCTATATATGTATCCAGTAAGTGGTTTTTGAAGCATGTTTAAGTCCTACGCATTTTTGATGAACGAACTTACGTCCTCCATGGATACATGTATACAGAAGTTCACAGTTAGCAAACTTTGCTTTTGATGTATATTTTTTTAGAACTGCCTTCGTATAGCTGTGAGAAGTTTGTGTCATGGTATTGTTTTAGTTTCGTTTCAAACGCATCCCAAGTTTTAAATTGTTCACCCTTAACAAAATTTGTAATAGGAATCTCTTCATCCATTGTTAAAAGTATAATGACAGTAATAAGAGTATGTGTGCAGTTAATACTTAAAAAAGTGAAACAATTGAACTATATGTTTCGCCTTTGGAGTACTCAGTCCTAATCTGGAGTAGTATCTTTAAGAACATCAAAACCATGAATACGTAAAAACTATTTACACACCATTTGTTGAATAATAATATCTATTATTGATCATTATTACCAGTATTATTTAGTACATATGAAAGAATTAAGCAATAAAACTATAGATTTAAGTTTAATTAATCTAGCGTACGTACATTGCTGTTTTTCATGTAACAATAACTCTATGTAACCGTAGCCTCAATAATTATTGTTACATTCGTAATTAATCGGTTCCTTACCCAACTTTCCATTCCGGCAATTAGACTCCAATGTAACAATAATATTTTTATTATTGTTACATTTCCATGTAACCGTAGACAGTGCCTTCATTGTATTTATATTGTATTTCATTGTATTTCATTGTATTTATATTGTATTTCATTGTATTTATATTGTATTTCATTCTATATTTATATTGTGTTTCATTCTGTTTGTAAAATATGTTATCCCAATCCTTTTGATTTCATTCTATTAATATTTCGTTCTTGTTTGTTGATTGTATGTCATCAACCATACAGGATTCATATATGTGCAATTGAAATAAAGAAAAATAGGAATGTGTCCATAGTATACAGATGCCCCACTCGCACTATCATTTTTTATATTCAGTTGACCGTGAAAATGTGGTCAAACTGTAATTTGGCATTAAAATTAGAAAGATCATATCATACGGAGCCTGTGTACTAAGTTTCAAGTTGATTGGAATTCAACTTCATCAAAATCTACCTTGAGCAAAAACTTTAACCTGAAGCGGGACAGACAGACGGACGGACGCACAGACCAGAAAACATAATGACCATAGATTGTGGCATAAATAGTGAATAAGGCTCCTAATATTATTACCTGCTTGTGGATGCCAGGTAATTTCAATATCTTGCCACTCGTTTTGTCTGATACCAGGAGTGGATACTGTCCATGCTTTAGTGGGAGTTCTGGCAGTGGCAAACAACTTCCCGTCTCTGTAGTAAATCGACAAAGGGAAGCTATCCAGGAAGTACATATTGTTCAGAAGGTTTTCCGGTTTCATTGCCATTCGCAGTGTGAATCCCTGAGGACAGTTGTCAAGGTTACCAGTACATATGACGTCATCCCCTACATAGATGTACTGTGATTTGCCATTGACCCTGATGGCCGGATGTTGATCACCTTGGGCACGTGAAGGTCCATTGATGAGGTAAATTGTTCCAGACGGACCAACAATGGCTGCTGTTCCATTACCGTATTGTCTTGGAGTTCGATCAAATAGTACTGGTCGATGGTTTACGGATCCTGCATGAGAGAAAATATCACAAATAAAGAAATGAAACCCGAATAAGGACAAGTTGTATGTTATATCAAATGAAATTTGTAACAAGACCGAAGTTAAAACTGCCCCTCTACAAGACTTGTTTTAGTGTTTAAGTTCAATGACGTAATCAAATCCAATATCAATCATGATATTTTTTTTTATTCGTACAGCCATGAATTTCCATTTCTATATATTGCTATGCCTATTAACGTCTTCAAGAATATAAAAAGTCATCCGTTTCAATATAAACAACTAATGATTTGTTTTGAGAAAATATAAGAATGGACAGACGTCTGAGCATAGAATTACAAGTAGTCTTAACAAATACCCTTACTTTATGGTTAAGGATGTTCACTTTTCTTGTTTTTGATATTTTGTCAGATATTCAAAATCCTCTGGTTTGGTCCATGTAGTGTCATTAAAATTTTTGCCTGCAAATCCTTAATTTTCTATTCTATTCTTATAACATATAGTTTAAAAAGCAATATTTGAAAAAGTTATAAATACCTTGTTATTTTTCATAGATTTTCAAAAAAAAATGATGTCAATGTTAAATATATGAAAAATCTAGAGAGAATCAGTTCCTGTCTAATTTTTAAAAGCTAATATCTTGAGAACAAGCGAATAGACCCTTACTTTTTTTCTGTTTTTTTTAGTACTTTTATTCATATACTTTCAATTTATAACAGTCTTTCAAAAAGCTTGTTATTTTTAAGCACAGTAGCGAATATCCTTAAGTAAATAAAATAGACCAATAGAATGATCGTTTTTCATTAACATCAATTAAAATTACATACAGTATGCATATTTTAAGTTTTTGCAATGAAAACATAATGTTGTTTACTAATATGAGGCAGGCATTACCTGTGAATGGGGACGAAGTTTGTTTAAATTATTTTTTTTGTATTTTAAATATTTGTTAAAAAAAAGATACGGAAATACCGTAACGTTTCCGATTTTGGTTCTGTTGTTAGGGATTTTACTTGTGACGTTATTTAAGTTATGACGTCATGTTCAATGTAAACAAAGAAACGCAATGCATCAGGTAGGCCTAACGTTTATTCATACCAAAGACAAAGAATGATTAAAAATGAAATATTGGTATTGTGTTCCTTGAGTTCCTATATTTTACTAGACTAATCAAAGTCTCACGACAACAAGACCGGAAGAAGGAAGTAGTGTTATGTGTTCAGCGCAGATCCGGAAATTAAAAAACACGACAAAAAAAAATTGAACGATTTTGAGTTCATTAGTACAATGAAAAATTCGGGAAATTTTCCCGATTTTTTTTTTTTTTTTTTTTTATTGAATTTTCTACTGTAATAGGGGACTTCGTCCCCATATAATAATTTACACACCTCCCAACTGACCGGAAGCCATTACTTGATCACGTGGTCCATACCAGAACTGCACTTCGTCAATGTCTGCTGCAGCTGTGGTAGAAGTTCTGTCAGACCTCCCTATTTTAACCGAGTTTGATGCTGGCTGATCTCCTTGCATTTGCTCTCTGAATCTTTTTGTTACTGCTTCCAAGTTGCCGTCTATATATAGACGAAGTCCAGTTTCCGGTGTCCAACTCAGATCCACATTGTGCCAATGATCCGGTTTGAAGTTAGGTGTAAATACCTCCCATATCTTACCTCCGCGATTAAATTTTCCTTGCAGGCGACCATCACGGTAGAAGAGTGAATATGATGGAGTTGATAGAAAGTATGTATCATCTTCTAGGCGACGGGCTTTCAGCCACATAGAAACGGTAAGACCGTGCTTACACTTTTCAAGGTTAGCTAAGCATTTGTCATCGTGGGAGCCAATATCAACAAACTGTCCATATCCATTAAGTGAAACTGCATTTCCGATCTTTCCCGGAACTAGACGAGCGCCATTTTCTAGAGTAACAGTAAATTTTGGATGATCAACTATGTCATTTGTTTGCGTTTCCATGGAGAAAATCTCGTGTCGAATGTTGTCTGTTGGAATTGAAAAAATGAAATAAAAGTCTTCAATGGCATGTCATGCATGAATAAGGTAAACATTGGGTACAAGGTATAGGGTATAAGTTGATACCAATTTCATCACCTTTGAATTCAGCCACAGAGAAAAAAAGTTATTAATCATCAAATCGGCATTGTAATTTTACTTTTTTTTTTTAACATTTGAGGTCTTTTACTGTTCTATTGTTGAATGTTATCTTAAATATGATTGAGAGGACATGATCATTTATTATAATTGTTTGTTTAATGTGCCTATAAAACAGCAGAAATGATGAAGAACAGAGTAAATTGGTATCAACGGACTACAATTCATATGAAATCAGAAAATACAACAGTACTTGATACAAAAAAAGGCAAAAGACCAGTTTTCTTACGTCCTTAAACAGAAAAAAATCATAATTAAAAAAACATCTTTGAAAACGTGTACAATAGAACTCACAACTAATTATCGCTGTTGTATTTAATGACCCCAATACAATGTAATTAGAAATAAAGAGTTCAAACAAAAAGGAAACATGCTTTGTGGTAGTTAACTAAAATTAGAATGTATAAAAAAATAAACTTTGCAAGGTCTATCTCATGTATCCGTTATGACGTGACAAAACATAGGAATTGTAGGAAATTTAATCTGACCAATGCTTTCAAAGATACAGATTTTTCCATAATACAACAGTTTTGTCTCTTCATTACAGGACAGTCAATATAAACACATGCAAAAGTAGAACTTAAGAATAGCAGAGCATAAAAATAAGAGGTAAGTTTTGAGACGAAAACAGATGGAAGGTTAGAAACAACAAAGGCTGATATACTTATAATATAGATTTGAATATTAAACTTGGATTGCCGTTCGAAATTATCGTCTTTGCTATCATGAACAGCAGATGTTTGACTGTCGTCCTGATTGGCATTATATTACAAAGCATGTTGCAATCGTGAACAACAGATATGTGTTACTTGTTGCATTAGCAGTACCGATAGCCGGTAATAGAAGGTGTACACATAATGAATCAATTTCTTTAACATGTACATATGAAGGATACTTCTTTTTCTTTCGTAATTCCTTCCTTTAGGAGTCCTCGGATGAGACCGATAAATACATTAATTTGAACACAACTGTATAGGCTTGTAAAGTTTGTCTTTAGTTTTTGTTGTCATCTTTATAGACTTTTAACCAAAGCAACACACGTAAAGAGATTTTGATCTGAAACGACCATTTAACCTGAATACATCGTTAGAGATTACTTAGGGAGCTACCATTTGATTTTTATGGGGGGTGGGGGGGGTGGGGGTGGGGGGGGGGTGGGGGTTTGCTAGGATGAAAAATTTTGTCCTGCATTTTTTTTAGCTGTAATCTCTGTCCTGCCTTTTTATTTTTCACTCTGTTCGGTTCTGACTTTTTTTTTTTAGTTTATCCTGACTTTTTTTTACCTAAATTGTCGTCCTGACTTTTTTTTTTGCAAGTGTCTCATCCTGCCTTTTTTTTTACTCAAAACTCCTGTCCTGCCTATTTTTTCAAATTTCATCCTAGCCCCCCCATAAAAATCAAATGGCAGCTCCCTTACTATATGTTTAAATATCTTTATCAAAGATATACCAGGCTTATAACTCAAAATGATACTTATAGATTGACTATGTTGTTGAATATTTTCGACTGATGAGTTTGAATGTTATTTTGGTATCTTCCGTCTTTTTTCTTTAAACTTTGAATTGTTGAAAAACTACGAATTTTCAACCCAGAAAAGAAAAGACCATCTTAGCTGTATTTGGTAAAACTTTTACGGAATTATATTTTACGATTATACTTGTACCATATGATATATTCTAGGCAAATGATAATATAATGATAACATACAATTATAAAACATATATAACCTGACACTAATGTAAATAGGATATACGTAAACAAAGTATCATATATACTAAAGCTAGACATGACATATGCTTTTAAAATACTACAACGTGGTATTGACGTTATTATTCAGATTCATTGAAGTTTGAAAAATACTATTCCCAAATAATTGCTGAAAAATATCATCTACATAAGAAAATGCCCGTACCAAGCCAGGTTTGTGACTGTTGTTTTCCATTCGTTGATGTGGATGAGCATTTCCTCTTCGGTATTTTTGTTATTTTAATTTTTGAAAACAGATTATTCACCTATCCCAAAAATGAATTATACTGTCCGAAATCTGTTGATTTTCTATAAACATGAAAGGAATATTTCTCACTAAAACAATAGACTTTTAAAGAGATGTAAACATCGAGAGAAATGACTTATCATTACATGTATTTAGGGTCCAGGAACATACGTCTATATATTTGAAGCCTATGACAGAGTTCCCGAAAAGTGGTGGACACAAGTTTTTGGTATTTAGCATTAGAAATAATAGTGGAGATCAGCGTATTTTCTACTAGGATTACCAGGGAAAATAGTTTCGAGAACTCTGAATTAGTTTTAAAAGATGTACTAATTGTTCCTTGAATCCATTCTTATTTAATATTTTTCGCATTAAACATTAAAGCCGAACATCGAATTCATATTTAATGAAATAATACATAAAAAAATCTTAGACAAACTTTCCGAAAGGTAAATCACTAATGTATTCTAAATTTACTTTAGAAACTAAATAATACATGAAAATGTTCATACACAGTGTAAAATATGAACATCTCAAAGTAGCAGAATATATACGTATAGGCCTATCAAATAGTTAGTATTAAGTTTAAATATCTGCCTTGGTGTTAAAAGAAAGCAATATGTCTAGCATGGACTGAAAAGCTGAAAAGGATAAAACACTGCAAATCCAAACAACAGTTAAACCAGAAAGTATATGTAGGAATATTCAATGTGAAATATAAAAAGGACTTAAATTACATTTTGCTTATATTTGGGTTTTGGGATAACGTTAAAGCTGCAAAATTATGAACTTTCTGGAATTACTGTTTAAAAAGGAAGGAAAGCGTAAAAGCGGAATATAAAATACAAAAATAAATCTGAACACCAGAAAACGAATACAAATCCATTGAAGACTACAATAAAACCTTTGATTGAAATCCTCCTTAGCAACCTGCTATGGTTACAGCATGTATCGGAAGTAGATAATTGTGCGCTCTGATACGCACGTGCGTGTATATACAGACATTCGACTGAAAGACTTTCTCACACGGTGTCTGAAATTGTTCCACATATACAATAATCAAAATTTATAATTGATGACTTCATCTACAGAATTATAATATTTTTACTTAGTCTGCATGCAAATTGTGGGAATATGGAGCATGCACACCAGTTCTGACGTGAAGATACACACAGATAGGTCAATGTTACACAGAAAAGAGTTTCAAGTTGTTTCAATGGATGTTTTTCTTATCTTTAAATCTTTCAATGAAATTTTAATAGAATCCCTTATATTTTTTTTATATTCGAGAAAAAAAAACCAACTGAAAAAAAAACATAATTTATCAAATAAATATATTCCAACCTCAAGTTTACGGTTCTTCCTTTTTTTTTTTAATAATTGTGATGTTAGGGCGTCATTTAAAATCGACATATAAAAACACCCTTAAATTGTTAACTAAACAGATGCTTGCGATGATAACATAAATTTAACCATGAAATTATTAGAGAAAACTTCAGAAAAATATGTTTAATATATGACGTAATCTTGACATTAAAACTTATCTCCGGTCAGAACACGTTTTCTTTTTAATTACAGCCATTCTAAATACTAACACCTTATTCTGCTAACATACTTTAGTATATGTTTATATAAGTTATGATGCCATCTAGATACAACTGTTTAACGAGATAAAATACTACATATAGAGTGCACATGCCTTTGACAAACTTACTTATTAAATAGTAGAAAGAAAACAAGCATACATTTTAAGGAGGTAGACCTAGGTTAAGGGAAATAACTCTTAAAATCATTAGTACGTTTGTGTCAACCATTTTCAAAAATATATTCTAAGCTTCTAGGTTACATAGATTATTTTCAATCTGTTTCAGGTGAATGCTTAAAATACATTGATGAACTTGACTTTTACAAACGCTTAACTGATTTAAAGAGTTATCTCCCTGAACCAAGTAGTAGAAAAATATCAAACTATAACCTCTTCATAGACTACAAAAATCAAAAGAGAGACATGACCATGCTCATTAAACACTTGACCACATGTGCGCTGACCATGCTCATTAAACACTTGACCACATGTGCGCTGACCAAAGTCAACGTTAAATCGAAAGTACAGATTAATTTTTACTAATCCACAGAAACAACACACGCAGAAAAGATTTTAGCATGTCATGTGTCTAAACCACAAAGTGAGCAACATAGATAACATTTGTTACTAAAGAAACAGTTCTATCTTGTATAATTGAAAATAAGTTCAAGTCAGAAAGGTTTTGTTTCAATTTAGCGGTAAACTAATGACAGACGAATGCGTCTAACGTTAAGTATAAACTTTTTCTCTGTTCAAATTAACGTTAAAATCGACTGATGTTACAAAATTCGTTAATGAAGACTTGCAAATAATTTTTTGTAGTTAGAGTTATTCTTCTTGGTACATTCACCTCTCTGACTCGAAGTTATAAACATAAAAAGCATGCGCTTTGGTACAACAGAAATATAAGAAAAGGACAAGATAAATACATAGTAGTGTTTTGTCATTCATATGGTATGGAGGAACACAACAGTTGGGTTATTTGTTTTTTCTCTGAAAACTAAAGTAATGAAAAAGTTTTAATAAATTACAAACAAAATATTTTATTAACGAAAAACTTCCTATCATTCGAAAGAATGTTTTGATCTTTTTAATCACCCTCTGCATTAGAAAATGCCTATAAAAAGTCAGGAGTATGACAGTTGTTATTCATTCCATTTGTTAAGGAACTTTCCGTTTTGAATTTTCATCGGAGTTTCTTAATTTTTGTGATTTTTCTTTTAGGTTAAATTCAATGAAGTCATTCCAATCTCATGCTATTAAAAATAAGCCATAATAACAAGAGGATTAACTATTCAAATGCTTTTCATATGTTTTTCATTCAATCAATTTTTAACATATTGTGTTCCTCCTTTATATCATTAGCACAGTATTGATTTAGCATGCGACAAGCTTGCATATGGTTTAATAATTATAAGCGTCTATCATCTACTTTTGGAGAGGTGTGCAAGTTTTGTTAAAAGCGTGAAACCCACTATCAACACATAAGTAGTCAAATAAAATAAAGTTATGAAATACAATTAAAGTTCAAACTTATGACATTAATGTTAAATAACAGAATTCTTTACAAATCAAAAAAATAAAAACAACGAATGAAAGAATTAAATATATGATAAAACATATTCTTATTTATAACATATACGAGAAATAGAATTGAACATGATCGTTTTGAAATAAAAGACATTGTAACTTTTGCTACTCAGTAAAACATTGCCATCTTCTTAATTATGCAGTGAATATTTATGATTTTATACGCTGAGAATTATAGATTTTTTTCTTTGGTAATGCCGTATTGCAGCCAAATTTAAATATCTTTTGTTGCTTAACCATGTTTAGTGGTTAATTTAGATATGATTGGCACATGATTGGCACCAGTTTACTTTCCCATCTAAATTACTAGTTTTGATAATCAAATGAGATCAGTAAACATTTGCTACACTGTAAATCTATTCATATTTATGTAACTTAGGTTAGTTTGTTTATTTAACTTCTTTAGACAACTCTATCCATATTTATGTAAATTAGAATACTTAACAACCTCACCCCTTGCTGCAATGACAAAAGATGACTTTGTTTTCTGGTTCAGCTGAGTTTTTTCGTTAATTTCTTTAGAAACAGTCTTACAAAAATAATTCTCTTCTGCATACTTGATATTTACCTCGGAGAATGTAGTCGAATGCCATCAATTCCTCCCGCCTACCATACCAAATTTCCATCTCGTCAACCACCATGTTTGCATCCTGGGTGGGTTCTGTTGTATCACCTGTGTTAGCCTTGCCTAGTAGCACATGTGGTCTTGTTTGTACCAGTGGAGCTACAGTTGTTTCTGTATGCGTGGATTTGGCCACCAATGAGTTGTTCAAATACAAACCAAGACCAAAATCAGGGTGCCACGACACTTCAACATAATTCCAAGTTGAAATGTCGAACTCTGGTATACGTACATGCCATTCTTTCCTATTTTGGTTTACCTTGACATTCAAATAGTCATCTTTTATATACATACGTATTCCATTACTTCCAGTTGAGAAAATATACGAGTTGTCTTGAAGGCTTTGAAAGTTCAGCCATGTCGACACAGTGATTCCATTGTGACAAAGTGCAAGATTCCCTATACATTCCTCTGGGTGTTCTCCTAGATCTAAATATTGACCTCTTCCACTTAGGGAAAGTCCATTTCCAATTCGTCCTTGGACTAATATTGGGTTACGGAATGTTGTTAAAGTCAGTCTTGAGTGAGGTATTGTTGTACCATCCATAGATTCAAAAGGAATGATGTAACTTTTTGGTTTATCTGCAGATAAAGGATATAAAGAATATTTTTGGAAACATTTAATAAAGCTAGTTTAGCAATTGATGCAACTACGTTAAATTGTAAAAAAAAAAACCCACGTTAAAATCTTTTGCTTATAAATAATTTCATCAAACTGATTACCTCAAACATGCGATTACTGGATGGTTGATACCTTAAAGATTTAGCAATGACAAAAAAACATATTAAATCAGATTTCTCTGCGTTCCCGTGTTTTTTAATAAACTTACACCAAGAAAACTAGAGAGGATTATGATGAAAAGTGAAAAGATAAGCAAAATTTTCCAAAGCAAATAGATATTTTTATTTATTTTGAAATTTCTGACCAACTTTTCATGAAGTGGGACCTTTATGTAATAATACTATTGATAATCAAAGGACTTCTTGTAATTGCAATGTTTGTACACTAAAATATAAATAGTGGTAGAATTTTTCTTCATTATCTTTTAACCCTTAAATAATTATTTTATACTTGACCTTATGTCTGATTTAAAATTAAAATCTTGCCTCGATTTAAATATCCAAATGCTTCCAAATAGTCGCGTGGTCCATACCAGTACTCAAGCTCATCGAATACACCTTTCGCGTAGGTTCCACGTTCCATGTTTATATTACCACGTCCTAAATAAAACTTATCTGCAACTGATCTACCAACAAGATCTGAAGGAATTTGATCATTCCTTTTATCGGATTTAAAGTCATTGCCAATTAACTTATTGTTGATGTAAAGTTTCAATCCAATTTCAGGATCCCAGTCAATCTCGACAAAATGCCATTTATGGACGTGCAGTTTGTTAGTCGTGACCTGCCATTTCTGTGTAGACGTGGCAGCAGTTATAATAAATTCGTTTCCTTGGTTTGAAATGCTTATACCATTATGTCCATTGGATAAAAAGTGCATGTCATTTCCAAGATTTGTTGGTTTGAGCCATAATGCCATCAGAGCGCCATGATGACAAAGGTCAAGGTTTCCTAGACAACTGTCAGACTGTTCTCCTATATCTACTACCTGTGACTGACCATTTAACTTCAGTGCTTTTCCTATTTTTCCACGGACAATTTTAGGTTTATTGTATGTATCAATTAACAATGATGGATGGTCTATGATATCTCCCCTCATATTGTCTAATGCAAATTGGTATTTGTTTGGTTTACCTAAAACAGAAAGGAGAGGTATAATTCCTTTGATTTATCGGCGTCTCTCATATTGTCTAATGCAATCTAGTATTTATTTGATTGAGCTAAAACAGAAAAAAGATGTGGAATTATTTTGTTTTGCCCGTGTAGCATCATTTTAGCATGCGTGTTTTATGGAACCTGTTGTTGTATCTATTTCAGAAAAATTAGTTTCATTCAAATTTATGAGTCAGGTTCATATGTAAAAAGCTTTAATAAAATGTGTATGTAATATTTCTTATACACCTGGTATCTTTTTTTCAGATTTTTTTAATAGAAAAAATATAGTTTTGCAAATATTCATTTTCATACATGTTATTGGTAAGTGTTAAATGACACTTAATTTACAGTTATTTTTCATAAGTTTTCTAGATAAATTTCAAACCCCTAATAGTGTGTAATGTATATATGACGTTTTCCCATCACATACTATAGTATTCTTAATACTCTTCTCACCTCTCTGAATTAAATCTAAATCCAGGAGAGTCTGTCGATCTCCATAATACATGTCTACTTCATCTATGACAGCTGAAGGATTCATTTCTCGTTTTCTATCGCCATGGGAACGACCAATGAAAAAGTTCCTCTCATTTGAAGATTGGAGACGTTCAGAAGTGCTACGACGTTGAAAAGATGCTCTTTTTAAATCCAGGAACATTTCCGTACCCTTTTCTGGAGTCCAAGTTAATTCTACATAATGCCATTTTCCAACTTCCATACCATAAAAACTGTCTCTCCAAACTTTATTGTCACTCTTTACCTCTGCATACATTGTATACTGCTCGGAGAAAATATTAAAACCAGTCGAGCTACTTGAAAAGTAGTATGTTTTGGTTGGAAGAGTAGTTGGTTTGATCCAAAATGATATGGTAAAACCATAGAGACAGCGTATTGGATCCCCAAGACATGTGTCTTGTAAGTTTCCAATATCGATGTAATCACCACGACCGGTGAATGCAACAGCTTTCCCGATTTTCCCTTTCACCAAAGAAACATCCCCTACTATTTCGGTCTCAGCATTGTCTACAATTAACTCTTGTCCAGCAGCTTCATTCATATTGAGGTAGTATCTGTACATAGGACCTTAAATAATACAACAATATGACGTTTTAAAGGGATTCGAAAAGCAATTACTATGATTAATATCAGTAAGTTCATAACTTTAACAAGTGAAGACATAGAATTTGGCAACTAAAAATTGCTTTAACTGAAAATCCTTTTTTGTTTAACCTGATAAAAAAAAAGATGTTTTTAGAAGTCAAAGGTATCAGACATTTGTTTTACGATATTCATCGATTGGAAACAATACAAAACCTAAAGCCTACCATTTTCTTGTATTTGTTTTTGTGACAACATCTTAGGCCAGAAGCGGAATTCGTCAACTGTTATTTGTCCCAGGTTACTTAATCCTTGTCTGTCGTTCGATCTACCAATGATGAAATCATTATATCTGACTGTTCCCCTTACTGCAACTCTGGAAAAGATTAAATTCAAGAACTATCCTTCAAAAATAAACTACCCATCAATAATTTGAATGCAGACATTTTCGATTTCATATGCTTCCATATGATCAACACAGAACCTCTATACGTTTATTCAGTATATGTAACCGGAGGGATGTTTTGGTTTAGAACAATTTTGAAATTCTTAGTCATGTTAATAATCAATACTCCTCAAACATACAAGGTTCATAATTTGCTACACCAGGTGTGCGTTTTGTCTACACAAGACCCACTGATGGAGCTCGAAAGCAATAAAAGTTGCGGATGCAAAATAAAACATGAAATGAAGAGAATTGCAAGACAAAAACTCGATTCGAAAAGTTATGATCAGTTATGCCAAATACGCAACGATCTTACACGTTGATGATGCAACAAGTCAACATAAAGTGATGACTAATGGACTGGTGATACACTCGGTAGAAACGTTCACAGCAGTTTCAATGACCCGGTGATTGTAAAAACTCATCAGATACCAATCATAAAATTTGTTACGCCAGACACAAGTAGCGTCTACATAAGACTCATCAGCGGCACTCGAATAAAAAAAAGTTTAAAGCAAAATTAAATTCTTTCAAGTGCTTTGCAAGCCTACCCCCCCCCCCCCCCCCCCAAAAAAAAATGTGGCAAATACGGCTTTTGACCATAAATACTTGGGGATGAAAAATCGCTGTTTTAGAAATTTAAATAAAAAGGAAATTAAAAAAAGATGGTTTAATCAAGGATATTGTATGTCAACATAGAGGGCTTGAGATAATGGATGTAAGAAACGTTCACAAGCAGTTGCATTGTGCCGCTGGTTGTAAACTCGTTGTAAAAACGCATCAGGCTTATAATTTGTAATACCAGTTCAGGAATAACACGTGATGTGCAGTAAGTCAATCAGAATAAAGTATTATTATAATCAGATTCCCTTTTCGTCTACATCAGTTCAAACTGTTACATAACAGTGATCGTTAAATATTTCGTTTGAGATACACATCTGTAAATTTTTATATTGCAGTGCGTTTTGTTTACAAAGAACGAAGACGACAGATCTTTAACTTTTTATATCGATACACCCACTTATATTCAAACTTTAATGTACATGTTAAATAATAAGTCGTTTTTAATACTTTATAATTCAAAATTTTGAAATTTAAACACTCCTTTGAGTGGTTTATATGAATAATTCATGATATGCATATGATCAATATGATTCTTTCCCATTATTTTTGGCTACTCAAACTGGCAGAGTTCAAATTATCGCCTACAAAACACCTTCTAAATGTCTTTATGCTTATATTTAAAAATTCTGTATTAGATTAATTAGTCATGTGTTCATACTAATGATTTCCTTTCAAACACTTTTAAGGATAGATAAATTTAAACGATAGTCACTTTATGTTAATTCCCGTTACCCTTTTAGAATTGCCACTGAAACAATATAGTCTTAGACAAAATATTTACACATTGAAAATCACATGACAGAACCCATTTGAAACTTAAAAATAGTCAGTATTTCTGTGTTGACATGAATTATCATTGGTAATTTGATATGTTCATAATAATAAAATGTTTATAAACGTTTGAATCTTTGGAAGTACTTAGGATTTTCATCACTGGGAGCTGTATTTGACGAAACCTTTCGGAATGTTCGGTCCTGACATACTTTTTGTCTTTTTAACTTTTTTTTATTCGAAACTGATGACTCTTTTGAAGACGAAACGCGCATTTGGTGTTTAACTGAAGGTATTAAGCCTGGTATATATGATGAGTATATGACACAACAATAACCATACCCTACCATAGCAGAACAGTCAAATGACATGTTGGATACCTTAATAGTAATCCAAGCAAATACATACATTATTAAAGGACATGAGGGACTTCAAAGCTAATCCTGAAAGAGACAGTTAAAATACATGAAATACAAAAGTTGTTTTATATAGAGACAGTGAAATGAAATGATAGATACAAAAGTAATTTAAAATAGAGGCTATAAAAGAACACATCAAGTACCTAGACCAACATAAACATAAAAGACTATGTCGTGAGGGTTATATAGAATACTAAACCAAATCCTGATAGAGCCAGGACTCGTGATCGGATACCTAGTCCAAACATAACGGAGAAAGCGGACCCTAAACTCATCCCTATACTGTTACAGAAAGGACATCCCAGATATCTTAACCAATCCCGAGAGAGACATAATACCTAGGATAAAACTTGAAAATATTATAAAAGGATACCGGTATGTCGGATACAAAAGTCGAACTAGCAGACTATTAACTAAGATATTGGATACATTAGCCAAAACCGACGACCCAAACAAGGACAAATCTGATGCCAGTAGTAATCCAGACTTGAACATGATAAGGATATCTAGATCAATCACCTACTTGGTAGTGTAGAAGTAACACCGTATCCTCAATGATTGCTATTTCAATATTGTTATATTTATAAATTAACTGTTTACAAAATTTTGATTTTTTTTAAATACTAAGGCTTTTTTACCTCAGGCATAGATTACCTTAGCTGTATTTGGTAACACTTTTAGGAATTTTGGTCCTCAATGCTCTTCAACTTCGTACTTTATTTGGTTTTTTTTCAACTTTTTTGGATTCGAGTGTCACTGATGAGTCTTTTGTAGACGAAACGCGCGTCTGGCGTATACATAAAGTATAGTCCTGGTATCTATGATGAGTTTATTTTCATCGCGATGACCTTTAGTTTATCCATTTATAAATAAAATCTAGAGACATTCAACTTGTAGCCTATAGTCAAAGATTTTCATTTGATTAAAATTGTATTGAAGAAAGGTGCTGGTATATAATAATTATTTTGTTCATTGATGTTACAGGTCTCGTGATAGATGTGTAAATTTTATGCTTTAAGCAATGTATTCTTAAATAATGCTTAATCTTACGTTACTAAAAATGCTTATTATTTTGTGGTAGTAACCTTATTTTATTGTAATGCTAACCCAGACTGACACATAACTTGAAACAAAAATGTGTACATGTTTAAAGATATCAAAGTTATTTATCTTACATAAATGTGATAAACTGAAAATAAAACATCGCTTTTAAAGTTATCAAAACTATTTATCTTACGTAAAGATGATAAACTTAAAAAATATAACATCGGCCTGCAGTCAGTTAGAATACTCCCTCTATAAACAAAGCATAATATGTAGTCAGCACTTTTGTATTGACATAAATTACCATTGGTTTGGTCGTTATAATAAAATAGCTGTTTACAAAACCTTGGAATTTTCGAAATACTAAAGTTTTTATCACAAGGAATAGATCACCTAACTGTATTTGCAAAAATCTTAGGGAATTTTGGGTCCTCATTGCTTTTCAACTTCGTACTGTGTTTTTTTTCCTTTTTATTTTATTTTTATCCAAATCACTGAAAAATGACTTATAAGTCTTTTAAAGACGAAACGCGACCCTGGCGTATAGAGTTATAATCGTGTTATATATGATGAGTGTATTCCTCAGCTCTAGAAGAGTTCAATTGACAATATTCTATATACGAGTATCAATTTATATCAATCCCACACACCTGAGAATACTGCATATTGAAATAAAGTATTTGTAACTGGCAAAATTGATAAAGATCTTTAGTGCCAGTATAATCATGATAATATATTGATTGTGTCGCAAGTAACACATTACTTTTCTACGGTAATGGAATCCTCTCTTTTTATTCTAATTAAGAAAACACTGAATCATAAAAAAAGATATAGTGCAGAGATTCTACAATTGACCACACCAAAATCAAAGCAACTGGGGTTATCTTCTTTTGGGTACAAACGGATATTGCACTTTAAACCAAATGAAAAAAAACATGATTATAACACACGCTTGTTTCTAATGAAAAAGTAATGCTTTATCAAATTGTTCATACATTATAAACATTCTCGTTTGAATTGGTTTACATTGTCTTATCGGGGCCTATTATAGCTGACTATGCGGTATGGGCTTTGCTCATTGTTGAAGGCCGTACGGTGACCTATAGTTGTTAATGTTTGTGTCATATTTTGGTCTTTTGTGGATAGTTGTCTCATTGGCAATCATACCACATCTTCTTTTTTATATGATTGATATTATAAGCAGAATACGAACTGCCAACCCTTTCAGATCACATAAGATCCATCCAGTTATTGTAGGGCTCGTGTGGTTCTTTCTGTGCAGTATAATGCGTAGACTGATTAACGCGTCTTCCATTTTTGTCGATTTTGTTTTTCCTTCCTCCATTGGTTTTGTTTTACCCCAACATTACCAATGTAAATATCTTCTGGTTTGTTTTCAACTAAAAATTACACGCTTCATTGTAAATATGCTTAATGCTGATATTTGATTTTTCTTATATTTAAATTGTGACCCAGTATCTAAAAAGTATTTGCAGTACTATGTGACATTTGATCATATCCACCATTGGACAGATAAGTTGCCATATGATAGAGAGCTGACTTCTTCTAACTAAATACTTAAATTGATCACATTCACATATTTGTACGAACCTTTCACTAGATAGATAAATGGTGATAAAGGATTATATGTTTTGTCACTATAGTCTGTTAGCCAATTACCGTACTTTACTTTGTAATTAGAAATCCCTTCGTTCGTTTTCTCCCTTAGGAGGGACATAAATATGTATTGACAATGGAGAGCTAGTGAAAAAAGCCAATTTATCTGTGCATAATATGTGTTACCTTTAAGTTATTTAAAATCTTTTACTAACTTTTTTTTTTTTCAGTTAACTGCTTTTGAAATACAAGAATATTTTTACTAAACCTTTTTTAAAGGTCGAAATATCACTTTCAATTTATAATGCTTATTTTAGAGTGGGAAAGAGCTGATTTTGTCTTGTATAGAACCAGTATACGTTTGACAAAGGGAAGTAATTTGTTTTAAAAGAGTGTAATAACTAATAACAGAATCTAAGCAGCATTTGGCATATTGCAAATGAACTATTGTGAAATAAGGAATGATAATGACTGTTATCAGGGTATAGTTTAAATACCTTCTTTGTGGCAAGTTCATTGTATTAACAAGATTCCCATTAATATAAAGATGTAGTCCCCTATTCTGTTTCCAGGACACAGCCACGTGGTACCATTTATCAGCCAATAAATTGTCATAAGATACTGTCCAATAGTTTCCGTTTTTACTTCTGAAGATGAATTTGATTCGTCCGTTGTGATAGGTCATTGCAATTCCATGTGACATTGCGTCATGACCGCCATTGGACAGGTAAATTCCCTCGTTGCGTCCTGGGTTTGAAAACTTCAACCACATTCCCACGGTGTAACCTAAAAACAAATCACACAAAAATCATTTAAACTTCGATATAACATATATATTGCACTTTAATACTGTATATGGTTCAATTTGAGCTTCTTATGTTCTCAATTTGTCCGCTGGACATTTTACCGCGTAATAGTCCTACACGAATGCATTGTACGTACGATACGAGGAATACCAAAAATGAGCTCAGTGAGGATTTAATTGTGTCATGTCAGGTCCAAATCATAAAATTTACAAAATCAGACGCGAGAATAACTGTTTGTACAGTATGACCTCATATTTTAATGAAATGATGGCACAATCCCCTCTTAGGATTTTATGAATTTGGTTGGCTTAATAAATTTGTCTTTGTTGACAAAATACTTAAGGTTGCATTTCTGTAAATATTTTGACAATGCAATTTCCCATAGGAACTCCTTTTACGGCTTAAACTGTACCACTTTTACTATGAAGTTTTGAAAAAAATCTTATCCTAGAATTGAAAGTTCATATGCATCACATTTTTTTTCAAAGGTCAAAATATAGGGCTGTGCGGCATATTTTCTACGTTTATATGCCCTGAACATCTCAGAGTTTAAACTAACACTAATTTTCTTAACTACCCCTACCTCGAATGAAGGTTACCACAGATTTCAATATAAACAATGTGCACATGTTTATTTCCTGGTAACATTCCCAAGTTATGTCTCTGTGAGATGGAACACATAGAGCATACATAACTGGGAACCAGTATGTAAACAAAATTAATTTTCTATGAATATTCAAGATCTCCCCAAAAGAGGCGTGTTTTCAGAAACAGCTGTATTTACAAAGTGCAACCTTAAAGGTGAGTGGTTCGTTACGTGATAAGTTTACAACCTTTAGTTTTTCCAAACATTTGTTTAATGCATTGGATTAGAAAAGTGTTGTAACTATATGTTTTGAAAGACATGTCAAGGAATAATAAAAGCACAAATTCGATTACCATACCGACGGAACAGAAGATATGGATCTGTTTTATGGTTGCCAATGAGACTCTATCCAGAAAATTCAAATAAATTTGATATAAGCAATAATGACTATATAAGTTTACTAAATAGAGACCATTGGCAATTACAGAATATAACAATGGTTAAAGCATGTTTGTTCAGATCTAAATTTGGTCTTCTACGCATAAACGTGAATTATGTCCTGTCAAAACGTTTGAATGGATTGTACAAGCATTAAAAGTATTGGAATTGTAGGTTCTATAAACTAGTTCAGAAATTCATTCTCACCTTCATAGCACAGCTCAAGGTCACCAAGACATTCTTTACGGTGTCTCCTACCGCTGACTTTGAGGTACTGTGTTTGTCCATTTATCTGCAAAGCGTTATTTTTGGCGCCTTTTATAAGTAGTGGTTGTCCAGTGATAGTTGAGTCTAGACCAGACGGATTTTGGAGAATGTTGTTCTTGATGCTGTCCATAGGAAGATAGTAAAATGAGACTCCATAATCTGAAATAATTTGTAAAGAAACTGTAAACACATTTACCAAATTACAATGAAATGAAATTAATGGGAATTTGTTGATTTTCGTGGATTGAGAAAATTTTGTATTTACGTTGTTATTTGATTTTGTGGTTTAACTAAGGTCTGCTTACAAGTCTATATAAAATTTGTGCTTCGTTGAACATTTAAATTCGTGGTTCAGCTGTAATGCACGAAATCAACGAAAATTGGTATACCACGAATGATAATGAATCTATCGTAGTTAAAAACTGTATTGTCAAGTAAATCTAATATGCCAGCTATGCTGGCACTTATGGTAGAAGCATCGTTTTGGGACAAAGAACGATAACTCTTTCTAGACGACCCATCTGAAAAGTTTCGTCACTCTCGTTAAATCTCGTACGATTTTTTTTTTAATGGCGGCCAAATTTAACGTTTCAACGCGATCTTGTAAAAACGGGGCAGATCGGAAAAATTTCAATGTTTAATACGACATGAATTTCTATTTGTTTGCAAAAACAAGAATTCAGAAATTTTTGTAACTTGTGAAGCTTATTTAAATTTAATTGTACCACGGAAATTACCGAAGTGAGGACAACAACATCTGACGCCATGTTTCGTCTGCTTCAACATTCCATTATCAGTGAAGTCAAAACAAATTACCTAAAAATCACAGGTACTTCATTTAAAAGTCACACAATCTCAGTTAACGATAACATATTTAGTGTAAAAGTTCCGTCCAGGCATGGGAACACAGAAAAGAACTCCGCAAGCAATACATTTCGGATTTTTTTTTATAATGCCCGCCCATTAATTTATTAAATTAATAAGCGGCATGCGGGGTAAACTACGGTGCACTGGTTGACCACGACTACTTATGTTCATCTGCCACATTATTCCCCAAATCAAGGAACAGTGATAATTATACTGTTGACTGGTTGTCACGGTTATTCATGGAGTCAATGGCGAATCCAGCATTTTTCATAAAAGGGGGGGGGGGGGGTGCTGACGGGATGCTCCAGTCATGCTTCAGGCTTCAGTGATTACCTATATAATCAACATTTTTTTCCCACGGACCGCCCCCTCTGGATCCTATGGTAGCCCACAGACTAATTCAAAACTTAACAAAAGTTTAGAACACAAACAAATATTCAAATAATTCACAATCTTCTATGTCTGTACTTCTTTGGCAAAATCTCAACAAATCTTTTCTATGATTATGTCACACCTTATACAGCATGTACAGACCCAGGAGATGGAAACTGTTTTGTTTTCTCCCTCTTAGTTTATTCATAAAAGGAGACTTGAGTCTGAGTAGTACATTTAGAACTGACTACTGTATATATGGGTCCTACTAAAATGCGCCCGGGAGCGCCCGGGTGAAGAAAAAGCGCCCGGGGAAATTAAAAAGCGCCCGGAGAAGAAAATATAGCGCCCGGGGAACAGAAAAAGCGCCCGGGGAAAATATTTAGATATTTTATTGGCATGAGACAATTTTGTTAAGTTATGGACATTGATTTTTTTTTAAATTTTAGACAAGTAATTTGCAAATTCAGATAATAGACATTTGTAATAAAGCACAAAAACAAGTATGAATATTTCAATTTTAACAATATTATATGAATACTATTTCGAAAGACTGATAATGATATTAATGGATCACAGTTTATGCGGCAGATTTATAACATGTAAGACATCAAAAGACATGCTACAACATGCAGTTTCGAAAATAATAACCGGCAATCATGATTCTTCTATATACTCTTATTAATATTTATTTACTAACTTATATACAATTTTGAAATGTAAAATGTAAAAGTACAACAACACTTTAGATGTAGCATCGTACATATCCCCCTTTTTATTACCTAGGACAAAACAAGCAATGATTAGTTATTTTTTAAGGAAAAAAAATATTGTTATGAAATATTATTATTTTCTTCTCCCGGGCGCTTTTTCTGTTCCCCGGGCGCTATATTTTCTTCTCCGGGCGCTTTTTCTTTTCCCCGGGCGCTTTTTCTTCACCCGGGCGCTCCCGGGCGCATTTTAGTAGGACCGGTATATATTGTATGCTCCCATATTGTCCAAAATTGGATTTTATTGGAAGATGGATTTATTTTAACCCATGAGAATGAGAACTTTGATAGGTATATACAGGGCATGTTACTTGGAAGTATGTGGGCTACTTCCTTTAAAATTCAAGCTGCAACAGTGGCCTGCATATTTTATGCATCAGTTTAAACCTGATCAAAACATTTTCACTCTACCAAGTACTTTATCGCTATATCACTATCAGGTTCACATTTCAACCTATTTAGCAATACACACTTATGGTTATATAACCTCACAGTACCAAAATTATACTCAGTAACCAAATTGCACCTATTCAGCAAAAAAACCTTCAAAAATTTTACTAAGTTTGCTTTCACCATGTGAAGTTATCTTATTATCATCTTTTTAAAATGAGCAAATTAAATTTGTTACCAGCATCCTTTTCTTAAAAAAAAATAGTTTAAAGTATTAAATAATGTCAAATTGTTTGAAATATTTGAAGAAATAAAACAAAATTTATGTTTATATCCCAGTTTTAAGGATTTGAAAGTAACCATACATGTAATGATGTATGGAATTTGGGTACTCACCTCATTACAGTATCATGGATTGTTTAGATGTAATTTCAAACCCATTTTTCAATGACTCTACATGGACTCAAAATTAAATTGGTGTATCTATATTGTAAACAAGGATAGTCTACAAAATTAGCATAGAATAAACTTTTGTCTGGTACATAAAAAAAGTTGGTAAACCAGATGCTCCGCAGGGCGTAGCTTTATACGACCGCAGAGGTTGAACCCTGAACGGTTGGGGCAAGTATGGACACAACATTCAAGCTGGATTCAGCTCTAAATTTGGATTGTGATTAAATAGTTGACACAGCATAGGTTTCTGACACAGAATGAATGTGTTCTAATGAACTTAAAATTTTTGTTTTCTCTTAGAGCAATTCACTATGCTGTTGAATATTAATCCTCTCAAAAAAATGTTTGAAGAAATTTTCTTTTTTATTTATGAAATTTCAAATGAGAAAAATTGAACCCAATTTTTTTAATCACATCCCCCTTTCCCTTATTCCAAAACTGATCTCAATTAAAATTTCTAATGGAGTTTGCAACAATAACTACTCATTTAAATACATCATAAAATATTAAGATGTAAAAAAACTGCTTGTTATCACTGAATGGTAAAGATTATTTTAATTTATCAGTTGGTAGTAAAAAGTGAATATACATTGTATATTGTATATAACAAAGATTTAAGTTGATTCTGGACAAAGAAAGATAATTCCAATTAAAAAAAAAATCTTGCTATTGCACAATATTTTGCAATTAGATATTTCTTGCTTACTATTCTGGACAAAGAAAGATAACTCTAATTAAAAAAAAAATTGCTATTTCACAATATTGTGCAATTAGATATTTCTTGCCATTGCGCAATACTGTGCAATTGAAAAGACTTGCTATTGCACAATACTTAATATAATAATTTTAGATCCTGATTTGGACCAACTTGAAAACTGGGCCCATAATAAAAAATCTAAGTACATTTTTGGATTCAGCATATCAAAGAACCCCAAGATTTCAATTTTTGTTAAAATCAGACTTAGTTTAATTTTGGACCCTTTGGACTTTAGTGTAGACCAATTTGAAAACAGGACCAAAAATGAAGAATCTACATACACAGTTAGATTTGGTATAT
This sequence comes from Mytilus edulis, assembly GCF_963676685.1. NCBI lineage: Eukaryota > Metazoa > Mollusca > Bivalvia > Mytilida > Mytilidae > Mytilus > Mytilus edulis. The sequence goes on along the minus strand of NC_092357.1, from coordinate 25,206,122 downwards.
CAAAGAACCCCATTTATTCAATTTTTAATGAAATCAAACAAAGTTTAATTTTGGACCCTGATTTGGACCAACTTGAAAACTGGGCCAATAATCAAGAATCTAAGTACATTTTTAGATTCAGCATATCAAAGAACCTAACTGATTCATTTTTTGTCAAAATCAAACTAAGTTTAATTTTGGACCCTTTGGACCTTAATGTAGACCAATTTGAAAACGGGACCAAAAGTTAAGAATCTACATACACAGTCATGACAGTTAGATTCGGCATATCAAAGAACCCCAATTATTCAATTTGGATGAAATCAAACAAAGTTTAATTTTGGACCCTTTGGGCCCCTTATTCTGTTGGGACCAAAACTCCCAAAATCAATACCAACCTTCCTTTTATGGTCATAAACCTTGTGTTTAAATTTCATAGATTTCTATTTACTTATACTAACGTTATGGTGCGAAAACCAAGAAAAATGCTTATTTGGGTCCCTTTTTGGCCCCTAATTCCTAAACTGTTGGGACCTAAACTCCCAAAATCAATACCAACCTTCCTTTTGTAGTCATTAACATTGTGTTTAAATTTCATTGATTTCTATTTACTTAAACTAAAGTTATTGTGCGAAAACCAAGAATAATGCTTATTTGGGCCCTTTTTTGGCCCCTAATTCCTAAACTGTTGAAACCAAAACTCCCAAAATCAATCCCAACCGTTCTTTTGTGGTCATAAACCTTGTGTCAAAATTTCATAGATTTCTATTAACTTAAACTAAAGTTATAGTGCGAAAACCAAGAAAATGCTTATTTGGGCCCTTTTTGGCCCCTAATTCCTAAAATGTTGGGACCAAAACTCCCAAAATCAATACCAACCTTCCTTTTGTGGTCATAAACCTTGTGTTAAAATTTCATAGATTTCCATTCACTTTTACTAAAGTTAGAGTGCGAAAACTAAAAGTATTCGGACGACGACGACGACGCCAACGTGATAGCAATATACGACGAAAAATTTTTCAAATTTTGCGGTCGTATAAAAACTGACAATTTAGGTGCAATTTGGGTATTCTCATGTTAGCAACTTCACAACAGAACTACAAATTTGTTTTCATGACCAAAACAAAAAAAAGTACAAACCTAAAGGCAATAAAATGCTTCGCCATGCACAGCCTGATACAACCTCAGATGTATGTTTAGCATATAAAATATATTTATGTCAGTTAGAATCAAACATGTTTTAATTTTGGATCCTTTAAACTTCAATATGGACTAATTTAAAAACAGGTATCAGGTGAACCCACATATTTCTATTCAGCAGCAGTCTCTAACTACATATATCTCCTTAATTTCATATGATAGTAAGTCCTAAAAAAATATTGAAAATGTGTAAGCAGTACCTTTTTGGTCACTATTTATGTGTTGCGTCTAAATAAGAATTGTAACACTTTATAGTGACTGAACAGGTTAAACAAATACTTCTCAAGAAACAGAAAAAGAAGAGAACTTAAAACAGCACCAGCCATGTCAGTAAATGTATGAATAAAAACTCAGATCAGAATAGCATGGACAATATGTTAGTTCTAATGTACTTGTGAATATATTGTGAGGAAAGATATCAATAATTCTGCAGATAATGCAATTTTATCAAGTGTTTTGTACATTTTCTGTTAAAAATGTTCATAATCAGTGAAACTTTCAAACAGGCTAAACTTAATTTTTATTACTGAAAGTTTCAAACAATGACAAGTGTTTTATTTACCAAATAACTCATGTGTTTCTGTGAGAACAAACAATCATGTGTAATTTTTGGAATTGAAGGGAAAGAAGATCCTTTTGCAGTGCACTTGAGCAGGTCAATTGTGAATATATACTTACTAAATATATTTTCTTCATCATGATACTCACATAGACATTATCAAGAAGTACATATCATTGGAAAAGTGCACAAATTACAGATAAAATATTAAATAAAAAATACCCTATTTTGAGTGCATCTCCTGCCAAATCACTATTTGTTGCATCTATATATAATACTAGAGGAGTATAATCAATGTAAATAAGGTAATTTTTGGAAGAAAACCCCAAAATTTGGAAAAGAACCCTCCCCAATAATGTTGTACCAAAATCAATTCTAATCTTCCTTTTGTGTATTAAAGTTTCATAGAGATCCATTCACTTATACTCAAGTTATTGTCTAGAAACCAAATGTGTCTTCTTGAAAACAACTATGACACAAAAATATGACATGATTACTTTTGTATGCTTGTATTATAAAAAAAGAAGATGTGGTATGTTTGCCAATGAGACAACTATCCACAAAAGACAAAAATGACACATACATTAACAACTATAGGTAACCGTACGGCCTTCAACAATGAGCAAAGCCCAAACCACATTTTCAGCTATAAAAGGTCCCGATAAGACAATGTAAAACAATTCAAACAAGAAAACTAACGGCCTTATTTATGTAAAAAAATGAAAGAAAAACAAATATGTAACACATATACAAACGACAACCACTGAATTACAGGCTCCTGACTTGGGACAGGCACATACAAAAATAATTGTATTTCCCATTTCCATTCTCAATTTTATTTTGCTGCCATTTAAAAACTTGAAAAGTAAGCTACATCCTGTACATGTAACAAAAAAAAATATATATGCAAAAAATAACATAAAACCGACTCTTAATTAGTACAAAAAATTGATGTAGAACTTACAAACTGACGATGATCAGAATTACAAATGTTTGTTTATTAGAGTCTGATTTTTTTTTACGAAAGCCCTTCAGCGCTATCAATTAAACTTATTTAGTCAAAATTGAACACTAGTTTAAAGGTATATCATAACAAATTGGCAAATACAGCCTTATTATCACCTTAAAAACTACTGTGTACGGAGTAACATGTGCGGTTTGGGAAGTTTTATGTTTTTAGATATATAAAAGTTCAATTTATTTTGCATTTCTGAAATATAAAATCATTTTTGGTCAATATCAAAATATTTTTTTTGTCGTATGCTTGAATAGATTTTTTATTCATCAATTTGGGAATCAGAATATTTTTTTCAGGAAAAATACCATTACCCCTCATGCCTTTTCAAGTTCAATGTTCGTTCCCTACACATTTTCCATCTGAACTTATAATTTTATTTTAGACATAAACAATATATTAATGTAGCCTAGGACATTCGTTCTGAACATGCATGAAATATTTGCCACTGGACGTTAAACAACCAACAACCTAATCTATATTTAGGACATTGTCTTAGTACAAAGCTGGCATTTAAGGTAGCGCCTTCCTCATATTATGATTTATGACAAAGTAAACAAAACATAGTATATGGATGGATTGTTGTTCAGTAACGCATTTTATGGACGAAAACATTCATAATGTAAAATAAATATATAGTATATGTACTGGACAAACACTCATGGCTCATCTTTTGGTTTTCTAGACGCGCGTTTCGTCTTCATAAGTGAATTTTTTATCATGTTATTTTTTCTAGTAATGTCACCCTAAACATTATTATGACCCCGAGCTGACCAGTCCAAAAATACATAAAAGATATCAAGAGATCACGAGACAATCAGCATGAGACAATCACATGTGTAACCAAAACTTCAAAGCAAGTTTCTCGTTTGAATTGTTTTACATTGTCATATCGGGGCCTTTTATAGCTGACTATGCGGTATGGGCTTTGCTCATTGTTGAAGGCCGTACGGTGACCTATAGTTGTTAATGTCTGTGTCATTTTTGTCTCTTGTGAATAGTTGTCTCATTGGCAATCATACCACATCTTCTTTTTTATATTCAGCTTATTTTCGTTTTCTTGCCTTTGTTTGTCTTGCAATTATTTCTTTTATTTTGTTTTGTCTGCATACAATTGCTCCAATAAAAGTTTATTGAGAAAGAACACAACTTACAACATAAAAAAAAGTAGAACGACATCATAATATTGGGCTACAATTTATTAGCGTCAAAACATGCGTTGTTATGTGAATCATGTTTAACAAGTGTTTATCGGAATTTGAGGAACATAAATTACCAGTTACATGTTCTTAACGGCAAACAATTTGTTGCTTATCATTAAGAATCGCAAGATGTAGTTGATAATATGATTCGTTGAAATGCAGTAATTGACTAGCGTACACACGGTACTAATATGTCATATATGTCTATGTGCAGTTCATCGATTTTTTAACATTTTACCCTAATTGACAAAAACATGTACATTCCATGTAACTTTGTAATTAACGAGGGTAATCAGAATGTAATTCCAGTCGAAGCCTGAGAAATTACACTCAGACATGCTTTTGATCATTATGCTCCCGACAAAATAAATCAGGAAAAGAAACATGCTTTGAAGTATAACGTGCAACTAGTGATTATATGGAAAATTAAGGAGATACGGAAGATGTAAAAAGATAGTTGAAATCAAAATGGCAACGCCTTGACCAAAAACGGAAACGACCAAAAGACGAAACATAGACAACTAGACAAAACAAACCACAGGAAATCCCAGTGGCAGATCCAGGGGGGGGGGGGGGGGGGGGGGTCCGGGGTTGGAACCCCCCCCCTTTTTTGCCCGATCAATGCATTTGAATGGGAGTATATAGTTGGAACCCCCCTTTTTAAAATGGCTGGATCCGCGCCTGAATCCTTGGGGATCTCAAATGCTCCAGAAAGGTGTGCATACAAATGTATATATCCTGCTTTAAAAACTTCATTTGATTTTGTAGTGAATTATATATTGAGTTTGGTGTGCCTTTGATATCTTTCGCCTCTCTCTTTGTATTGTGGGAGACATCAACGGTATGACGGAAGAATTAGGTTAAAGTTTTCATATCCGCAGCTATCCTTTTTAGCCCAGCAAGCTAGCTTAAATACTGCAATCCTCAAGGTATAATGAAGTGCAACAGAAATATCAGTTTTATCGACATTATATCTCTCTGCACAAGATACACTTAGATTTGACACATCTAAATACGAGACAGTTGATAGTTTTGGCGCAAAATCATGTTTGTAGGTAAAACTATGTTGTATAAATACGTCAGCCAAATGTTTTTCATTAATATGTGTGAAAAATTTAGGAATTTTAGAATAAAATGTTTTTATTTTCGTGTATCTCCTTAGTAATTCGTATTTATCAGTCTGTACTTGATTGCTGCACAGATAGGTATGCGAGGTAAATACCAATATAAAGTCTTTTTGTGTGTCTATAGCAAAATGCTGCCAAGTGTCTATCATTATTTTGCAATTAAATCGTACATAATATTTTTTTCTTGCACTGTCAGCAAAATATGTATCTCAATTTTCACTTGAAAGACATATAGACAAGAACGATGTAATCGGTTAATTGTAAGATTTATATACTCTATAACAAATTCAACCGAATTTTTACTCAAGAAAGAAACTTTCGAGCGGATAAAACACAACTTACTTCGATCCTGTTTAATAATTACAATTACAATTACGGGAGCAGAATCAAAATAAAACTAATTGCATGGGTTTGACATAATGGAGGATAAGTAGTGTTAAAGTAGTTGTGCTCCCTGACGAACGGATCCAGAAATTAAAGTGGAAAAAAAAGAGGGGAAGGGGGTCGAAGTGATTTGAAGATCCCTTTATTTTTATTTTAAAAAAAAGAGTACAATCAACTAAATTTACCTGGAACCCCTTTGTCAGGCAGGTTCAACTTTCTACGCAACCACTTTAAATATTTCTATGTCGCACTCATTGACAGTTTTTTTTTAATATACAGTGGCAAATATTTCAGGGGTTAATCACCTCAACACTGAGCCTCAACAACTCAAATGGGGAAAATATGCGCAGGAAACAACACCTCGGATGAACTCCTTATGTGTTGTTTCCTATACTTGAGATACATCAAGATTGTATAAAGTGTTTTAGCCATAAGAATGTCGTCAAAGGTGTACAGATTCGCTGGGTGCATAATCAGCAATGCATTGTGGGTATTTTGATACTGTGTAGGAAAGCTAACTCAAGTTCTCATGACAACACTGATTGAAATTTGTCAAAAGCCGTTGAAAGAAATGAAAACAAATCACATCATAACAAAGATATGTCTGTGAAACTTTTAATTTTTTGAATCAAAATTTCATGTCAAGATGTCGATAGTTAATAATAAAAACAGTATATTAGAATAATATTGGTTATCAAATGGTCATAATATGCAGATAATATGTCACTTGTTGTGCATGATATTGTTTACATAACATGCCAATTTCATTTTGTACATTTGGATTACGAATTGGATTGTTTTTGTTTTAACTTCACCAATAACTGTGTGCGAATTCATAATACGTTGTTGAATTTTAATAAATGGGGATAATTCTCAAACCTTAGATAAATAAAATTTACTATAAAACATGAGATTAACCAAGAGTGGAAGTGTTAATTAACCTTGTTTTAAAGCTTCACATTGCTTAATTGTATATGTAAGTCTGTTTCACTTCGATCTTAGTGTGTCCCAAAAAAGTCCGCATTTTTTAAGGAAAGAATGAAAACAAGTTTGTATATTGACCAGAGTTGTTATCGATTCGAAAAAACAAGTACGAACAGCAGATAAACATAGTCCTATAGTGGAAAGATCACACACATTGTACGCTCTGAAACAACTTTTCTTAACGATATCAGATATTTAGTCGCAGTGTAAGTACTAGGTTTTTTGAACAAAGGTTAACGTGTTTTTTTTCTTTTCATTCATCACTACACTGAATAAATGGTTCGCTTGAGGAAATTGCAATAACAAAAAGAAAAGATGAAAAAGAAATGCTTTTATCAAACAATATACACAAGTAATTGTTACACTAAGTCTTTAAAACTATATAAGAAATACAAGTTTTTTGTGAGTGTAGATGCATTTTTTCACTTGTCTTTGTCCTTGGCAATTTATGTCTCCTCTGTTAAATAATCAACCGCAGGTCTAGGCACATATATTGAAACATTTCTACTGTCCGACCGTCCGTCATAATTTGCATATGTTTTTCTGTTAGTTGCCACTTAAAATTTTCATGCTATACCTATTGTATTAAAGTTTAAGTATATGTCTAAACCAGGCTTCAGGTTTAGTTCAACCTACTTAAAAGAAGTGATGGTCAAGTCGCTATAAATAGTAAGCGTCATTCTATTTCATATTATTTCACAGAAGATTGAAAATTAAAAATAGCAAAAAATAAGGATTTGACACAAATCTGACTTATCGATACAATTTACTAGCGTATATATCATTCTTCCATGTCAAGCCAGATTTACAATACGCTCAATCTACCTTAACGTCTTGATTTTAAATTGTGTAACTGATATTTTTTAATTATTTATTAGGACAAAGCAGCTAAGTTCGCTTCTTGTTTTTCTATGCTGACATTGAAATCAATATAACTTATATTTTCAAGGATGAAAGATCACCATCTGTCGTAACAAAAAGACACAAAGAACCTGTTCATCAAGTTAATTTCTATGGTCATGGCTTTGACCTTTAGATTTTTTTAACACTTAAAAGGCATTTACTTTTATTACAATGTCTGAAACAATAAATCACATTTATGTAGTTAAGCTGTAACGATGCATGTGTATTGGTGTTTAGTTCATCAAATGTATCTAAGGTATCGGTCACGTGGTATCGGGTGGTTTTCACCGGATACTCTGGCGTCCTCCGCCAAACAAATAAACTCCTCATAGATACAAGGACTAAATTTCATATATACGCCAGACGCGCGTTTCGTCTACAAAAGACTCATCAGTGACGCTCGAATCCAAAAAAGTTAAAAAAAAAAAAAAAAAAAAAAAAAAAAAAAAAGCCAAATAAAGTACGAAGTTGAAGGGCATTGAGATCCCAAATTCCTAAAAGTGTTGCCAAATACAGCTACGGTAATATATGCCTGAGGTAGAAAAACCTAAGTATTTCATAAAAATCAAAATTTTGTAAACAGTTAACTTATAAATATAACAATATCAATGATCGTCAGGAAATAGTCATTAGTTTTGAAAGTGTCGTTAAACATAAATAATCAACCAATCAGTGTAACGATCAGTAAGAATTATTATATAATTACGCTAAGCAGCGGGGAATTGATAAATCAGTAAGAATTATTATATAATGATTCTTGTAGGATATTTACTAAAACACATGCAAGAAACAACAACCATGTCAAAGTAAGATGTCTGAACAAGGAATTACAGCTTCGTCTTCTCATTACTTATCTGTATTTACTTTGTATCAAATTGAAATCCTTTATGAAGAGATTAAAATTATTTCATGTGTTGGTTATTTCATATCTTTACTGCGAGTTCTTGGCATAGATCTGTTATATGCATGCGTATTATTTGAAGAATTTGGCGTTGATTTCATGCAGATCTCTACTAAGTTTTTAATTCAATTTATCCACAGATTAAAACCCCTTGGAACGAATGTATCAACCTGTCTTTTCTTTTTGTCAGTTTGTTGCTGTCTCATTGGCGCTACCTCACATATCCTTTTCCTATTACATTAACATATTTTCGTCTAGAATATGCATATCAATTCCCCGCTGGACGTTAAGCAGCCATACATTATCATCACCAGCATTATTTACTTATAGGTATGGTAGTAAGCGACTTATACTTTGAAATTTGGTCTATACTTCAGTAAATTTTGTTTACTATGTTCAAGAAAATATATTAGAATCTACAAGTTATACAAACATGTCTTAGATTCTGTATTGTGTTTGTTTTTAAATAACTCAGATTGAACATTAGAATAAATAATAAGCACCGAAAACTTCAAAGTGTTAAGTATTTACTTTGTACATCATAATATAGGATGACTTGGCGGGCTACGTTAATCACAAAACATAATCAATGATCGTAAAAACTAATTACACAAGATAATGATAGTATAAAAGTAGATCTTACATCTACACAAAAATGTAGATAGAGAGTGGAGTTAGTACCAAAGACACAATGGTCAACTTAAAACTGTTTTTTCAGACAAGGTTATAAAGTATATGGATAGCCCCGAAACATTATAGGAGTTCAAGAGTCATTTTCACCTTTAAATTTTGGGTGGCTTTCCCTTCTGTTTCAAAGATAAAATGAATTTAATTTAGAACGTTTAGTGTGAAGCTACAGAGTTTGATTTGTTCTAATAAGTTGCGGATCCAGGGTCCCAGAAAAGCCAACGTAAGAAGTGGGACTTCAGTAAGATCTATGCATTTAGCTGATATATATGTTGCTCAATAAGGGAACCCTGGATACTTATCCAATCTAAATCCGCTTCTTAATCCACTCCCTTAATTATTCTTTTTATATTTACCAATTTTGCTCCATTATTTTTCGCCAAAGTTCCAAAGAAAATCCTTTCCAACGGCTTTGGTCTATTTATATAGTGGAGATTTTTATGTGCAAATGCATATTCCCACGAGACAAACCACAAGCCTTTTATATGAAAATATCATATTTTCTTTCTGTTTTTGTACTATTTATACGAAGAATATTCAATTGTATTCTTTCTTTTTACATCACTTTTTATCTTCTGATATAGGTTGATAAACAGATACAAGAACAAGAGTACAAGTTATAGTACTATATGATGGATACTAATTGTATCTGAAACAAAACATTAAGGTAATAAAGATTTCTGCCTGCAGGAAATAAATATCTGTAGCTTTTGGCAAAAAGGCAACTATGAAAGATGAATGTACTTCTATTCGCTGTTAGTCTGCATTCGTTCTACTGTACATGTGGCTTGGAAATGGTATAGAAACACAATTCCATTATAAATTATATCTAGCAGCGACACATCATTTGTGTAACAACAATCAATCAATCAACCCTGTATGCTAAAACATCCCTACTACTAGTATTCTTTTGTAAACATGTTTTATATGCATGTGCTTTGTCGGGAAATGTTTTATTTATTCGTACAAGCTTAAGAAACAGGACAAAAAAATAGCAACATCGCTTAAACCAACGCGGACCGTAAAGAGGACTAACTTTTCCGTTCGCTCTATATAGAAGCTGGATAACAGAGACTTTTGTACATTTTGCTATACTATTACACTTTGTAAAAATCCTATAAATAATGTCATTGTCTTACATTAATTGTATTTGACGCTCGGCTCCATGCATTATTATTTGTTATATGCATTATATTTGTTCATATTCACATACCATAGTGTGTCTTTGAGAAATTAAAAGTTCAAGTTCCAAGTAAAACTTAAGCTAATATTTATTTGCATAAATGTAATTTGTCAAATCAAGTTGGCTGGTTGTAGGATTTATGTTTTCACATAAACATTACACTTTAGATTGACAATACATTTCTGTTTTATTCTGCGGTATTGACACATCCAATTGACCCCTTCAATAGTTATTTAAACGACACACATGTGTTTATTAAGTATATATGAAGATACAATGAAAGGGGGGAACACTCAAAAGTTATAAAGTCAAAGAAAGAAACAGGAAAGAAAAGAAAAGAACGACAAACAACATTCCACGACAACACTGAAACTCTGAGACAAGTGGAAGATTTTGACCCCGCAATAACACATAATTCTATTTTACCAACATTAAATAAGGTGACCCAAAACATAATTTCCTCATGTATTTTCCTGTACCATTTTGTTACATCTATTTCTTTATGCAATTAAGTAAATACATGTAGGTGGTAAAGGGTTAAGTACAATGCAATGTTACATGTTACATTTGGCACCATGTAGATACATATCAATGAATCAGGGAGATGAGACAGTCATTATGATACAACTATCTACTACATCATCATATAGTGTTAAAGATAATAACATGGTTCATAATATATAACATCAAAAGATGCAGGTAAATACGATGCACAATATTCATACATAAAGACGAGTGCAGAAATGTGAATGATAAGGAATTCTACCGAATGATTCTACAGAGTCATGGAACTTGCAAGAGTCTTGATGAGTGTAATTGATTCATTTACTGTTTAGACCATTTTTTAATATTCTTTATTTATTTTGACCACAACTCTTTATTCTTTATATTTCAGCACCTAATTATTTTCTATTCTTTATTTTGTGTGTCAATTTTTGGTCTTTTTATCTTTTCTTCACGTTTGCCTTTTTTCTGAACCTTTTGCCTATTATTCTGAATTCTGTAAACCCCATACAAACCTTAACATGTGAAATGGGGATAGATGGATTTATTAAGTGTTACTTGCGTAGTGTCCAGTGGCAAACAGTATATGCTTATTCCTGACTAAACGTACCATGTTTATATTTATGATATACCTATAAGCTGTATTGCTTCTGGTTTGAAATAAAATATATGACCATTCAAAATGTACAAGTAAATTTTTCTTCTTTTCTTTTTTTTCAAATTAATGGTCGCAGTTTTGAAAATTCAGGAGGCAAGAGGCAGGTCTTTATTGCAATCGAATGTTAATGTAAGAATCATTGATTAGAGGCAAAGGAATACGCCCCTTTAAATGATTTCATCCCTAAAAGACCACGACCAAAAGAAGGTTCAAACAAGTTTAAATGATTAAAATGATAGGACACTTAAATCCCACCTTTTTGATACCTATAGATCTTATATAACAAACTTTATGTAGAGTTTTACACCTGTTCATCTAATATAATAGAGTTCGGACAAAGTTTCATACCAGATAAATAACAACGTATCTCTGTTGATGATATGCTTCAGTAGATTTTACTGTGATATAAAGTTTTAGATCTACTGTTAAATCTAGTTTTACTACTTATAATTTCGATAAGCATGACTTGTTTAAAAGATGAGGCTGTTTATAAGCATAATTCAGAAGTACAATATTGTTGATTCATCAATTTTAGACAAGAATTTGCATTATATATAATATATACTTGGGAAATATGTAAGGACATTTTTATAAGCTGTTTTTGTTCTATAATTTTCATTCCAATTTTGTTTCAAAAAGACGATCTCCCATAAAGCAATGCAAAATATATCAGATGTGATATGACAAATATTCACCAGAGTTCAAATGACGTGCATGGACGTAAGCAAGTATGTCCTAGTACAGTCTTCAACAATGAGAACAAAACCAATACTGTATCGAAAGCTATAAAAGGCACAGACTTGAGACAAAAAGTGAAACGCCTTATGACAAAACATCTTATAATAAAGCCGTATTCATAGTAAAGAAGATGGGCACTGCTTAAACGTTAATCATTCTAAATCTACTTGTCATACTTTTAAAATACCCAGTAAGTAAAGACCTTTAATGTCTCTAGACCTAAATCTATGTTGATCCTAATATTTGTAAAGATAATTTTACAGGTAGGTAGATATTAAACAGGTGTGACCGTTCGACACTTCATTAATTATACATAAAACATGTAATATAATGTATTTATGGTGATACACATCGCATGTTGACATGTTCGACTGCCACAACGAACTGGCAAAATAGTAATAAGTGATAAATGCAGTTTGGAGAATTATAATCCCGATACCTTCCCTTATACTTTGTTTTGCAACGAAATCCGAATGTGAAAATTGAAAACTGATAAATCTACATTAAACTTGAAATATTTTCAACAACTTTGCATCTATGTCTTAAAGATATGTCGTTTTATACACTATAATACCATATATCTTTATTGAACTGTTGAACAAAACTAAATCACAGGTTTTTCTTTTGTACAATTTTGCAATCCCAAAGAATTATTTGTATCTGATTGGCAATATATTTATATGGGGGGGGGGGAGGGGGGATTCATTTCTGAATGTGTGCATTAACTGTTTTTGTCCATACGTTTCTTTTCTTTAAGTGTTTGACCATTATTCCCTATTCTGATAACCCTATACACGACCTCATATATGTACATTGTATTTACTCTTATTAAACTTGAACATGTTGAAGTAAAACAACTTTGGGTGCATCAAACTTAAAAATTAAAATGTCGTTCTACACTATAAACACGTATCTACAGAACTGTCAACTTATATTTGTTCCACCTGACAGAAGTTCCAATGGAAACTTTGTGATAAACATTGTCATAATATCTATTCCTTTTGGAACAAATATTCTATACCATTTATTCCGTTAGGAACATATACTGTAATATTTATTCCTGTGAAAATAATATTCCAGAATATATTTTCCTTTTGGAACTTATATTCACGAAGGAACTTCTATTCTGTGACAGAACTGTTGAACAATTTTTCCTTTGTAAAATTTCGCAATCTAAAAAAATGTGTTTGTATCTGAACGACAATACATGAGGTGGGTGATTCGTTACTGTATTATTATTTTTAAATATCCTTAATTGTTTTGGTCCATTATATTCTATTCAGTAAACCCCATCCACGACCTCATGCATATATTCAGATTGGTAGCTTACATCTCAGCTTACATATGACAGAAGATTTGGGTTTCGATTTTATTGAAGCCTTTAACATGTTTAAATTTTTCTTATGATTTTTTATATAATTACAATATCTTCGAGTTAAACGGTGTTGCCCTTGTATTCTTTACATATACACGTGTAGGCTGTGATCTTTTGTTGTCATTTCGAACTACACCTACATTTTTGTACATGTATGATGTGTAAAAATGTACATGTATTTTATGTAAAACCTACACACGTTTATGCTGCAATTATTGAGCTTGTTTTCATTCAGAACTGCACCTACATGTATGATGTGTAAAAAGGTACATGTATTTAATGTAAAACCCACACAAGTCTGAATCATGCCTATACAACATAATCTCTGAACCGAAAAAATAAGCGTACAAATTATGTCTGCGGTTTAAATAGACTGTGAAAATATGTTTATACGAACTTTCATAATCAAAATAAAAAGTGTTTAATAAATGAAAATAGTTATTTGGCGAGTACATTATTATTGAGGACCGGAAATTGTACACAAAAAATATTAAAATTCATATGCAATGAGTTTATAACCACTAAACATGATTGAATGATATTTTATTAGTTAAGAACAATCATTCAAATCAGAAACTTGTACCTTTAGTATTCGTATGTAAGTTGTATGTACTTGATTTATTTTGTTTCGCAAAACCTAATTCAATTATTTTTTGGCAACAAAATACACTTATAATAATTTCACTGACATATGTGTTACTATGTTCCACATGTGGAGCAGGATCTGATAACCCTTTCGTTTGTCTGAGAACACCCTGTATTTTTGTTGGGTTTGTGTTGCTTTTTGCCATAGCATTGTCAGTTTATTTTCGACTTGTGAGTTTGAATGTTTTTTTTTCGTATCTTTGGTCTCTCTTTTTCTTATATTCACAATGAAGTATGAACACCAAGGGCGGATCCAGCAATTTTTACAAGGATAAAAGGATCCAACCTAGGATAAAAGGATGTTTCCAAATGTTTGTTCCAATTTAAATGCATTGGTCGTTCAAAAAAGGTTTCACCAACGGACCCTCCTTTTTTTGGGATACGTCTTTCTACCTGCAGTATTGACAACCAGCCATTAACACATAATTCTGAGAAAAGATATAATTCCGATCTTAATTATATAAAAAGATTTATTAATTGGACATATGAAGTCCAGTCATGCCAGTGGCAGATATTTCATTTAAAATTACGACTATGCTTCATTTTCACTTCAACTCAGAGAGATTGCAGCACATCGTGATCATAACTGTATAATTGAAACATTTGATTTCATTCATGCATTTTGAGGCCTTTTATATCCGACTATGCGGTATGGGCTTTGCTCATTGTTGAAGACCGTACTGTGACTTATAGCTGTTAGTTTCAGTGTCATTCGGTCTCTTGGTGAAAGTTGTCTCATTGGAAATCATACCGCATCTTCTTTTTTAAAAGTTCTATGAACTGATAATATAAATGATACTCCTGGAGTATAAGCCATACTGGGTTTGTCTCGAATTATACTCGAATGATTTAATTGTTAACGCAAAACTATAACTTTATATAAGTTAAACTAACAAAAAGGGTTCTTGCAGGAGTTTTTACTTTTTTAAGGATAAACATAATATATATGCACCAACTTGGAATCAAGTTCATCCAATGATGCCATAGTGTAAGAATGTGTTAACTATAATGTTTTGAAAAAGGACGGAAGGTGTTTATTTTGACAGAAAAGATTACATCTACGTGCGAAAATGTAGCATTTCTCATTTATTTGATTAATTTTATCTTCTATTAAATAAGAACATGTATATAATGTGCAGTAAACGAAACATATTAAATGTTTTCTGTTGGCAGTCAAGGCGCTAATAATTTTGGAAGCGTGTCAATAGCACAAACAATGTATATGACTTCTTGAATGAAAATCATGTATCATATATCAGCGGTTTTTTATATGGCTTATATATAAAACACATTAGGGATAAAATTGGGTACATATTATACGATACGGTGTTTACAATACTTCCAAAGCTCTTATGTAATTATCTTTAATAAAGCACCCACATTGTTGGCGCTACAAAAGCTAAAAGGCTCAATAGACTAAAAAGGCTCATTTGGCTGATCCTAACGAGCTATTCTATCTGTGTTTAAAGGACAGTTAAAAGATTTTTGGTTGACTAAGTTGTGTAACAAGTTCATATTTCAATGCTTTAAAAAAAAATTAACAGTAGTTAATTCAATATTAAGAGGTTGGAGTCAGTTACCTAATATTGGTTACATAATATCCTGTTTGGGATATAATAGCCTCAATGGGATATAAATTTCCAGAGCAATTTTTTTAAGCATCTACATTGAACAGTGCATTTGTGTTAATACCAATACAAAAATCTTCTGGTCAGCACTTTAATCCACCTCTCCCCCAAAACATAAGCCACTATAGATTGATTCCTCTGAAAACCAGAGAGGCAAATCTCATGAACAATAAAGTACCGTTACTAAACTGTTAGTTAATAGGCTATATATTATTATAAAATAGTGTATGTAAAATGCCTCTGAAGTTTGTATTCAGTATTCGCCTTCTATATTGCAAACAATTTAAGAAAAATGATATTCTTGTTCGCCAAGAGACGACATTGGGTTCCGACGTCGACATCGTAAATCATAAAATATTAAAAAAAAACTGGACCCCTGTGGTGTTCACTTATCGCTATGGTGCGGAGATTTGATGGAATGGTGGACCAGTTTATCATGAAATTGTACTTACCACTTCCGCATCCGGTATCTACCACTTTACACTGGGACCCTCTATCAGAGCTAATGCACAGAGCCTCACCACACGGGTTTCTGGCCTCACAAGCTTCTGGTCGACGATTATCTACGTTTCGGCTGTCGAGCATCTCTCCTCGAACAGGCTTACAGGTGCAGTTGTAATAAAGAACGTTTCGGATGTCACCTCGAAAAACGTTTTTAAACATAACAGATGGCAGTGCCAAGTATCTAAGCTTCGTTCGGAAGTGATCCTGCGGAAGACCACCAAAGAATACATCGTTGTTTTCAGGGATATGAGCAAAATGAATATCTTCGTCTAAAGATATCCTACTATCGGAATTCTGATCCACGGTCAGAATGGTCTCAAGACGGTTTCTCTGAACTTTGACAGTATGCCAACGATTGTCGTTCAACCCAGGTCCGAGCTTGATGTTGATACTGCCGTCCATCTTATCATCAATTTTGTACGTTAATACCACACTCCCCCCTTCTAATACGACCATAAAGAAATTATTTGTTACGTTGTCGCCTTTGTCGTCCGTATACATGAGGAGGGAATCAGCTTGATCCGTCCTGAATTCGAAAGCAATGGAAGCATTGACACACGCATTCCATTTTGGGAATCGAGTATAAGAGTTTTTCTGACCGTTCATGCCGAAAGAGTCCGAAGAGACTGCAAAAAGCAGTGTCCCTAGTAAACAATAAAGAGGAACAAACCCCATATTTGAAAAATCAATGATGTTTTGGATTTCTCTATTTAAATGGATTTCATTATATAATCAAAAACAAACGAAACTTTCACAAGTGATCAATTAAAAAAATCGCTACAGACTATCGAATTGTTTACATAAACAACAAATTTAATGAAGTTTAAATGTTTACGTGTAAGCCTAAAGATTAAATAAACTAGTTTTCTTATCACGTAATCTCAAAAGTTTTGGCTTTGTTACCTCAAGTTGTCCAATTGAGTATTTATTTCCTTTTATAGTAGTTAAAAATCTTTGATTTAATTCACTAGATAATTTGCATATGTACTCCAAGGTTCCTTATTTGAATTGTTTTGCACTTAACGGTATTATTCCGAAATTCTTATACTACAGTCTGGTATCCTATAACTTCAGCTTCACATATGTACTCCGAGGTTTCTTATTTGAATTGATTTGCACTTGACGGTATTAATCCGAAATTCTTATACTACAGTCTGGTCTCCTATGAATCCAGCTTCACATAATAAATCCAGGCTACTGTCAAGTAAATTTATGCACCGGTCCTCTAATACAGTAAAATGTAAATGTCACCCACGCTATACAATGCTGTAATACACAGTAGTGAGAAGTGGTTAAATCTCTCAATAAATAAATCTGTACAATAGTTTATGTATGAATGAATCAGTATTTACCAATCAAAACAGGAATGTGGGTCTCACTAAACACTATTCGGACGTACCTCTTGAGTTATGCTCCATTGATAAGCAATGATATCCGTTCCGCTAGCTTCTCCCCAATACACTGAGTAGTCTAACCTACGAAATACAGTAAGAAATTTAAATTTCAATGGTAAAGAAGTTTGACTTTAAATGTTTAAAAACCCGTCACGGTATGGTGTTTAACTGTCCATAAAATTCGTATAGGATATTAGTGCAATTATAGATTTTTGACTTACCTTGTTCTAAACGCCGGTAGTTGTGTATTATGCATATGCACTGAAAGGTAATTGTTTGTCTAGAGTTTTATGTAATACAAAAAACCTTTGATTTTCGCCGCAGGATGACAGCGTTGTCTATTAAAATCACAAGATTTGACATGATAAAAGATTTTATAAAGAAATTGGGATTGATATTAAAGGTGTATTACAAAAATGTATGATTATTCACTGAATTTAATATCGTACAAAATACATGTATCAAAGTAAATACAACAAGCAACTTGAACTTCAGTATGCAAATTTATGTAATTGCATTGTTTTTTGCCAATAAATCATGCTCCATATTCTTGTTTTGATTTGACATTCATTCATTTTCAGGATCTTTATAAAAAGGCAAATTTTGGCTTGAAGTTCATATAAAAAGAAGGTAACGTTTTTATAAATTTTGTGCCTCTGACGCGATTTTCTAGAATTTCCTTTACCACACAGCAGCGCTCTTACCTTTGAGATTGCAAAATAAGGCTTATATATATTTCAAGACTTGAGGAAATATTTGGCCAAAGAAAAAGAAAAGACAGAAAATCATACAAAGCCTATTTTTTACAGACTTTTCTTACGCCCCTTTCTCTGTTGACGGAATAATCATAGTCATGTATAAAAAGAGAAGGAGAACACTGATAAAAGATCCCAGTCGACAACTTCAGAACAAAATTCTGTAGAAAAAGGTGAATATTAACTGAGACATTGGAAAGTAAATACAATTGAATTGTTGTCCAAGGTTGACCATTAAATGATAAGTTATAACGCATTTGTCAAGAGAAAACCATCTGTAATCGCTTTATATTATAAATGCATATTTGAATTTTTGTGCTTGTAAGCAGGATTTATACATGACTTGCTATGTAGATTACACATGTAAAATAAATATAATTAACATTAAAATGTACTCTAAAATTCAAATAAACTTTCACTGGCCCATCAATCAACAGCAAGTATGACCTTAAATGAAAAAAAAATGTTCTAGTTTATGCTGGCATATGTTTTATAATCTAAAATACAAATGTACCGGGGCACCTTAATCTTCCCTTTCTGGAAAATGTAGAAGAAGATCCAAATTAAAAAGGGAAAACAGATCTGTACACTAAACGAGAACAAATATTTACGGCCTAAAGGTGTAATACCATCATTGACTTCCTGTTAATTTTTCTCTTTTAAAAAAAAAGTGCAGAATTTCTTGTTTCAAAGAAAAAATATCTTGACATTAGTAAAAAAAGTTTCATCTTATCCAGTACTACATGTACTGCAGTCAAAATGTCACATATCATTTCAATGCATATGAGATAATATCCATATCAAGTACTATGGTTTGATGGTACAATGTATTACACCTAATACGGTATCACAATTTCCAAATTCGAAATGACAACACACAGTATTAAAAAAACACCATACCAGTTTAGAAGACGCTAACGCACAGTCGTTGGTCTTGTACATAATTCACTGGAATCGACTGAGAGAAATCTAGTGTCCGACCCCTGTCTCGATCTAGTACAAACCAGGGTTCATTTCATATCACATTTACACGTTCTCGTATTGAGATATGCATCAACTATTTCTCACTGGACGTAAAACTCTAATTCTTTTTCATCATCATCATTATTTTCATCATAATCACCCTTACCTGTCCATCTGTTACCTTTACACAACAGTCTTAAGCATAGGAATGCACTTATCATAGACTATGGTTATTGTCATGATTACTTTGATGCATTTTTAGTCCAGTAGTGTCTGTGCTCAATACTTCATACTCCACCGACTATAGATTAGTCATGATGGGACTATATATAGAAAATTACTTGTCTTTGAATATATAAGATTTAAACCCTGTTAGATGGAACCCTAATTCGAAGTTTGCAACTACAGACTTCTCAAGTAATAGTAACTGAAATAATAAAAAAAAAAAAAAAAAAAAAAAACAACCTCAGAATGTTTTTGACGTGAGATAGCATCTCGGCGATAAACTGAACGGGATGTTTTACTTTCAGTTACGAACTCTGAGTCTATATGCAAGTAAACAAAGAAACTTTGTTGACGGTTGAACTTTTAAAAACATAATACTGTTAAAATTGCTTGTTAAACACTTTTTAAAAAGACTAGACGTCCGCCATGACATGTTTATTACATAAGATACCGGCGACTTTACAAACATATTTCTTACCTGTGATAAAGACTACCTGTCCTTGAATTGTGACTTTAAAACGAGAAAGTGTAACAATCAATAAAGAATTCAAAATAATAACAGACTATCAACATATTGATTTAGACATCATCGAACCATATGAGACATGTAAAAATGTTATCAGCGATGCGTAATTAAATTATCGAACTGCACATATCATAATGAACGTAGAAATGATTAGATGCAGTGATGCGGATCGGCTGGATGTTTGCAACATTGAAGTTCCAGATCGATTACGCTACCGTCTGTCTGTTTTCAAGAGGTCCAAAGTCGGGAATTGCATATTTGTTTAGGAGTTAGTTCTAATGGACTTTGCAGTTTATAAAGAATGCTAGCAACATTTATCTCGCAAGGGATAAATTAATTATATTGCTGTTCTTAGATTCGTAATAATTACATACCGTGTGAAACACTTCCACGACATATTGTAACAACTGTTACATAAAAGAATATGTATAAACATATCCATATCGATTATTGTATTTATAACATTATTTTTCCTTTAACGTCAAGAACTATATATACATACTTTCAATACAAATGATTGAATTTTTTAAGTCCAAATATTTATTTTTTATCTGTCCAATCGTATAGTTCTATTGAAAAAATAACTCGATTGTCTCAGACATTTGGACTGACATTATAACGCGGACTTTCAAATTTTAGGCAGTCAAATGATCAGAACTGACATTTCAAAAACTTTGGACCTTTGTGTGTGCGTCTGTCGCCCGGTAAGGGAAAAACGATCGTATCTTAGAAATGGAGGATATATTTTGATAACATGGCATACCTTTCTATATCCTTTTATCTCTTTTAGTTTAATAAAAAAAAGTTTTGACCAAAAACGTATGATACATTGGATATGTACGAATATGTCAGTTAAAAGTAAATTTTTATTTATATACTACATTTATAAGTCTTAGATCATTGGTATTTATGTCGTATGGATCAAACCGGACTACACAAATGATGACAAAGGTTTTTTTCAAAGGATGATCTTTTGACCACATACTACATGTATCTTTTTGAATGGACCCAATGGGCATTTCTTGACAAATGTGACAGGAAACATAAAGGTGGAAATATATCCCTCTCTTCTCAACATAAATAAAATCAAACAATAGAAAAACGCCCATTGATGTACATTTCATTGCTACTAGTGGTGAAATTAACCATTTAGAAATTTCAAAAAGAAACTATGAAGACTTAATTTAATGCCAATGAATATAAGATAATAGCATAGTTTTTCAACAAACTTTGATCCGTCCCTTGTAGGCATTTATTTTGTGTTATAGATATAACCTTTGCTTAATTTTGTACTGACACCTTCGTTTCTCAAAGTTTTGTGACAATTTTGATAAATTAACATTATGATATCTGGACATATATTATGACGACTGAATTGTGAACAAAAACATATAAATGTAAAAATGACATTACATCAAGAGTTGATGTAATGAGTGTGTGTTTAATCATTCAACCCCTTTTAATAATGTTTCCAAATTTTAAGTACATAGACGTTGCGCACGATATTGGTGTCACTTTGGAAATATGGTTAGAAGGCGGGTTATTCAAATTCAAGCTCTTATCCTATACAATAAATATCCATGTTATGCATATCATTCGAAAGGAAATAAACTACAGAAATCCATTACATAGATGATTTTTTGCTTTATCTATTTTTTAATGAAAAACTTTGCTCATTTCGATGCCTATAACGTCATTTCAAGGGTGTCCCGCTGTTACAATTTTGTTTTATGTGAGTCTTTACAATCCCAGTGCGGATTCATTAGTAAGTAGAATGGTTAAAAATTTTGCAATTGTTTTGTATACATTTAACTTAAAATGAAGTAACAGACGTTTTTAACTTTAAGAGAAGGAAGATCGTCAAAAGAGTTTAAATAAAAAAGAGAAAAAATGTCCCAATTAGCTGCTCAATCCGTAAATTTTTTTTCTGTCTTCACTTTCATAAGATATAACGGACGAAAATGGATTTTAATAATACCAGAAAAATTATACATGTCCCAAAGAAGCTATCTGAAGTCATCATTAAGTAACTGCGGTCTTATTTTAAAAACATCGCCATTTTCCCCGTGTCCAATAAAATGTCCCGATGGACAAAATGACACAAAGAATAATTCGGAGGCTTTTTATCAAACGAAATTCTACTATATCTCAATTTTTTAACACCTGTTAACTGAGATGAATGGAAAATACATTTAATTTCCTTTAAAATGATATGATATGTACTTTTGTTTGAGTTGCAGTTAGAAAATCTGAAACGATCTAAGATGTCCAATGAAATGTCCCCGTAACCGTAATTTGACGTTCGCGTTATAATAACGTTAAACTGTATACGAATTTTCTTGCATATTTGGCATAACATAATTGCATGATATGGTCTGATCTATATAGAATAAAGTTCTCGTTTTAATGCATTAAAATACAGATCTGCATTAATTCATGCATATAAGATGTCAAAATATTTAACTCGGATATTTCATGAAGACAAGGCCCCAGAGGTATAACAAAGAGATAACTTACTAATGACCACACTCCAACTTTATTATAGCAAGATACATTGAAAAAGAAAATGCGATCAAAAGTGAGATCTTCTTAATTATCCTCCTAGGCCAGATAGTATATGTAATTCCTAGCGTCGCTATTAAAAGACATGAATGAAAATTATCACAAAAAAATTTATGAGAAAAAGTACACCTTAGTCGTGAACATTTCAGTAAAACATGCACTCATTTTTTTTGTCGCATCGACTCATTTAACAAAACAGTTTATCAGAGAAATACTTGTATGTCATAAACATTTCAGTATACCTAACGATCATTTTTTATCTACTGTGAGTAGAACAATTCCTAGTCATCTACCTAGCAATATGTGTTTGAAAATAAGGTTATTACATTTAGAAGTAGTGTGGCAGAATGAAGATTATTTTCTCGAATCTCCAACAGAATTGCCTGGTACATAGGCATGTGATGAAACTAGTATATTGAAATTGAAACTTTTCTTTTACCATAATTTGAGAAAGAACGAAAGAGAGAGAGAGTGAGAAAGTAGTTGTTCGACATATATGATGGATGGCACACAAACATGTAGCAGCTAGCTCCAAGGTGTTAATTTACAGACACTCCCAACTCATTCTAGAAAAAAAATCAACCAATCAATCTGCGGTGTAAAGTAGATCTTTTTTTTTTATCTTCGCAGAACGCCACAAAACATAGCTTGAATTTTAATTTTTACATCGCGATGACCGTGAGGGCATTCCGATGTATTGTTGCCATAGAGATTTGACTTTTGTTTTTGACTGGTAACCGATCGTATAAATACCCGGATATCATCGAGTGCAAAGTAATATTTCTTATCGCTCGTTATAAATTCACTTCTTCAATGAACAGAAATTTATGATACGAAAATATAATGTCGTTACAAATATTTATATGCATTAAAAAATGCACACGTACATAAAAATTGTGTTAACGCATGCGGAAGAATATCACTAGAAAGTTGGTTTTTTTAAAATATGAATGTTTACTCAAATACTCATTTATATGTTGAAAATGGAAGCGCGGAACCAAAAATATTGTACAGTATAAAAAATGCATGAAATGCATTCCTGACGGTCCATAGTTGTTCGCTTGAGAAAACACTGAACTATGTAAACATGCACATATAGCAGTTACTTAAAAAATCACATCTAGTAAAAAAAAAAAAAGTTGTATTATTCAAAATCGGATTTCGACCTGCTGGAAATCTGTGATGTAGGTATTGGTCTGTGTAAAAGTTTTCCATACTTTGCCAAATTCTATAATTTCAAATATTTAAAAAAAAAAGTATTGATTGCCGACCCTTTTTTGAAGCTTGAGTTTGTGAAAAAATATCAGATGAAAGAATAGCTTGCAAAATATGTTTCCGAAGGCAAAAACAAAACAATACAGAATCACGGTTCTCATTTTCACAATAAAGTAGAAGATGCGGCCGTATAAGACCAATTACTAATTTCTATATGAAAACAACAATGAGCAAAACCCTTACTTTATAGTCAGCTATGAAATGCCCCGAAATGACAAATGTAAAACAATTCAAACGAGAAAACTAACGGCCTGATTTATGTGCAAAATGTGTAAATTCCTACATAACATTAATTTTCTTAATTATTTGCCTGGTAAAACAATCCTGATTTTTAAAAAAATAATCAATGAAAACATTTTCTTTTTAAAAATAATAATTTAGACCCCGACCAACTTTAAATTATTGAAAGTTGGTAACGGCAGCATAAGAGCACGTATTTCTTTTTCAAACATGATGCACATTTTATAAAGTTTTTTTTTGAGATTTTTAAATAATGATATAGTTTACATTTTCCATAAAATCGGGATTGATGTTAAGATTGTGGACTTACTTATACGTTAAAATAAATAATATGAATTGTAATGTAAGTATAAGTCACTGTTTAAGAAAAATTAAATAAAACCAAATTCTTGGACTTTTATATTAACGTTAGTATACAGTATAATAGTCCCAGGATTAAAGTGTTGATAGAATAAGATTATGAAAACAAAAATAGCTTGCGATATACAACCTACATCTTTCACATAATCAAAGACAAATCAAAAAGCATTTGAATATTAATTGAGGGAGCGAAATTACCAAAGTACAACAAACATATATAAACGTGTAATTGGGGAAAAGAGACGAAACAAGATACGAAATATTTACAATTTCACTGCAAGATAGGAGACGTCTTCTGGCAGAGAGAGCATTGCTTAATTTTAAGAAATAGAAGAAACTGATTGTTGAAGGCCGTACAGTGACCTATAGTTGTTAATTTCTGTGTCATTTTGATCTCTTGTGGGGAGTTGCCTCATTGGCAATCATACCACATCTTCTTTTTATATATTTAAATCATTTTACAAGACATCAAATTGTCATTTTGTGCTATTGTTGCAGACAATTCTTCGCAAAAAATAAAAATTGTTCATGTATCTAAAAATTTTTTTTTAATTCAATGGAATTTTGCATTTGCACCGCGGCTTGAAAAAATAAAACCACATAAAGAAGCAACTTCGAACATCTCTTTACTTTAAGCGGCATTTTCACAGGAGTAGAATATAAGGTCAACGTTTGAAACTGTCCCTGGAACAACGTCAAAATCGTCGTTTTATTAGGAACGTCGTGTAACGCAAAGTGGCACCAATACCGTGCGTAACGTCATTATAGTCTGCTAAAATAAAGTTTTGGTTAAATATATTTATTATGAATAAATAATGAAAAGTGAGTAAACATGTCAAGGTGGTTAATGTTTCCAAGTATTATTTAGAGCCAAAAAAGTAGAAATAAATCAACAACAATAGGGAGGGGCGACAATTCAGTCAGCAAGATTTGTGATTGCAAAAATTGCTTTTTTTCAAATTCAGAATGAGTTCTAAATAGTTAATGTAAAAAAAAAATTTCCTGAAAAAAAACTTGAATTGAAATCACCAAAGTACCAAAATACGTTAACCAAATGAACATGTGTAAAACAGATTTAACAATTCTCTTTCTAGGGTACGAAGTTGATTAAATCCGACAAGAAATGATACCACAGAAATCTTTTCAAAAACGTAATGTTAAAAGAAATATATAGCGAAAAATAGCAAGTGACGAATACAGGCGTATATGCATATTATGTATGTTATCAAAGTAACCTATCTCTAACACTACTTATCATAACAACTTACCATATGTATATCACATTTACTTCAGTGCGAATAGTAAATTCCAAAAGTCACTTTTTCATGGTTATCAAATAACGACACTTGTTTTCCCGCCTAATGAATTCAACTTATCTAATAATCACATATCAGTTTGAAGAAATGGTAAATTGCGGAAATATTTTCTTAACAATTTGTATAATATACAGACGATTGCAGTGCGTGCACAAAATGCACAATTGCACGTGAATAGAGTGACAAAAAACGTCTGCTTGTATGTTCTGCAAGTTGCCGAACAATCAATGTTTCGTAGTTAACTGTGAGACACTTTGCACAGTAGGGGAGACTGCTCAGGGAATAATCACTTCCAGATGGGACATATGTACTAATCAAAATTTTTACTGATAATTTCAGAGGGTAATGATAATCATTATAATCGCGGCGACTTTCTTTGGATATATGATATGTTGCCCGTGGACGTAGATCCGTGTTCACAGTGGAAATCGGAAATCTGTTTGATACTATAAGGATTTGTATTTATATAATTCTAATTATTACATAATTCTAATTATTATAATAAAATTTATTATTATATTTGATTAATCGATTATCAAATTTCGTCTTTTGAAACTTTTATCAGCTCGTACGGACGTTTTTTTTCAAAGAAAGAAACTTTCATTAGAGAATAAAAAGGATACTTTTTAGGGATAATATATTATTTAAGAATCTGAAAAGTTTGATGAAAGAAAAATAACATTATTTAGGCGTATATATATACAGCTTCATTTATGTATCTTGTTTTACAAAAACTTTATTAAAAATGCTAAAACAACCCATTTTTTTTATTTGATATGATGTGTTCATAAGTTTGGTACAATTTATCAGTGTTTATGTTAGATATAAGAAGACGTGGTATACGTGCCAATGAGACAAGTTGAAACTCTCAAACCAAGTCACAATTTGTAAAATGTAAACAATTATAGGTCAGGGAAAGTCTTTGTTGAACCTTTCCACACAATAAGATAAAACAAGGACGTAGTTTATAATTAAGCTTATCATCGCCATATTTGTAGATTCAAGATTCAATATTTTATTTGTACGACTGCATGTCTTAAAATAACATTGACACACAGATTAAATAAGAGCACTCGAAGTTTAAATATTTTAGGAACTTAAAATTTGATTTGAGCGAAAAGCCAAACATTTGAAATCACTCAATCTAGTAGACTCATTTGCATCTTTAGGCTAAAGAGGACAGTGCTTAATGTTAGGTAAAAGTTTACAAAATTGAAAGAAATACAAAGATGATTTATAGTCAAAAATGAGCTTCTATCAAGTGGAGAAAGAAGATTTATGTCAAAATATGGATATTTTTAAAAAGTCTGTAAAACTTCCACAAACATCCACAGATTGTACACGTACAGATTGTACACGACATGTACAATTATGGGTACACTTATTTTATTTTGTAATTGTAGGAAAAACACATTAAATGATACCACCTTATAGTCGTACACTATGAACCTTTTTCATCTTTTTGAGCAGTTTTTGTCAAGGACGGGAATGTCTTACCACTAGATCCAAAGAAAACTGATAGAAAAATAAGACACCGAACTATTGAAACATTTCTTTACCTGTTCTATCCAACTATTTTTTCTCTAAACTGTCTGCACATTAAACTTCATGAAAAATACTTTGCAAGATAAGATGTCCGAGAGTTTAGAGTCTATTTGGATATATGGAAGATGATCATTTCAACAATGACGAACCTTGAATTATTTGTTTCATACTGGTAAACATCATTTCGAAGATTTCAGAAGTTACAAGTAAAATTAAACAGTTTACGTAATGTTGTCTGGGAATAATTATATAACTTGTCGGAATATGAAAATCGTAATTAATGTTTGATTCTAATTTTCAGTTCGGATATATAGTTTGCACGTCATAGTCTAAGGGGGATAACTCAAAAGAAAAAAAATAATCAAAATTTAGATGTATTGTATACATAACAGTTTCTGTAAAAATTCGGTATAATAAAACTCTATGTATAATTTAAAGCTACAAAAACCTTTCGGTGTTCATTCAAAACATTAAAAATAAAATTACTGATATACAAATTAAAGTCACGCGACATATCAGAAACAAGAGCGATGAGAGATCGGTTTTTAATTAGATTGGATTGGCACACATTGTTGTTGTTAAGAGTTATATTTTGATGTATCATAATCATAAACGTTTCACGAACTATTCTTCCTAAGTAAAATTTTCAGCTATCTCGTAGTCATATATTTCATCACGTGATTAATGTTTTACAGTTTGTTAAAAATCCGATTCATGTGTCGGTGTTAAACAAAGCAGTGTTCTTCTATACGTAATATTTGCCACAAGAAGTTATAGGCATTATATCATGTGTAAACTAGAGCTGATATATGTAAGATTAATTTTACACAATTTTTCTCTATTCTTTGCTTCTTTAACTCATTATTCTTAATTTTAAGCACTTTTACTAGATATTCTTTGCTTGTTAATTAACCCATTAAGTTCCACAAACGCAGGCGGGCATCAGTTATCCAATAAACAGTTCAGCGAAATTGGATATCACACTAAACTAAAACAAGACATGTAAATGAAAAACAGAAAAAAAACAAGACTTACAAAGGCCAGAGGCCACTGACTTGAAACAGGTGAAAAAATGCGGCCAGATTAAGCAGGTTTGTTTTTAGATCTCCCCCTCTGCCTATACATATAGCCAATAGTGAAAAAAAACAATACACTATAATACGCACAGTAAAACAAAGTTTAAAAGAAGTCTTAGGCCGGTGTCAGAATAGGTAACTGAAGAAAATTCAGCAAAATGTCAATGATAAATTAATCAACAAAGGACTTTTAATAAGCCTCTAATAAACTAATTAAGTCTTTTTTTTTCTATATATCTTTTTAAAATATAAAACAAGGAGTTGTGGTATTATTGCCAATGATTCAGCTCTTCGCAAGAGATCAAATGACAAATTAGCAACTATAGGTCACTGTATGGACTTTAAAAAAACGAGCAAAATCCATACAATATAGTCGGCTATAAAAGGCAACGAAATGAAACATGTGAAACAATTCAAACGAGAAAACTGTCTTAATTAATGTACAAAAATGAACGGAAAACAAATACATGCATGTATGTTACATAGCAACAAACGACCACCACTGAATTACAGACTTCTGACTTGGGACAGGCACAAATATACATAATGTGGCGGGGGTAAAACATGTAAGCTGGATCTCAACCCTTCCCTAACCCGGGACAGTGGTGTAACAGTACAATATACGAACGAACTTTAAAAATCAGTTGAAAAAGACTAAACTCCTCAGATGGATACAAATAGAAATACATATAATAAAACCACAGAGTGTACGTGACCGGGTACTTGTACATCCCAATAACAAAATAAAACTGCGTACCGATCTGAGAGTACTAATGGTTACTGACAGCTAGTGCAATTACAACTACTAGTAAAGAAATATCCTGCACATCTGAGACTAAATCATAATTCAATACACGTCAAACATCCGATGAATATAGTTATAAACAGTCAGAGAAAAACATGACCTTGTGTAATGCCACGATACAGGTATTGACAGTTTGTTTTGATATATATGTAATATTTGCCACCGGATGTTAACCTGACTTGATATGCATTTAATACTTGTTACCGGATGTTTTATGTATTGATAATCATGTAATACTTGCCACTGGATGTTGTCTTGTCTTGATATATATGCATGTAATATTTTCGACTGGAATCTATCTTGTCTTGATATAGATATAATAAGATGTTGAATGACTGCCAACGAGACATATCTTCATCCAAGTCACAATCTGTACAAGTTAACCATTATATATAGGTGAAAGTACGGTCTTTAACACGGAGCCTTGACTCACACTGCACAGCAAGCTATAAAGGGCCCCTTGTGCATGTTAAACTTGCCACTGGATGTAAACTTGTCTTGTTATGGATGTTATATTTTCCACTGGATGTTATCGTGTCTTGATATGCATATAGGAGTTGCCACTGGATGTTATCTTGTCTTGATATGCATGTAGGATTTGCCACTGGATGTTATCGTGTCTTGATATGCATGTAGGAGTTGCCACTGGATGTTATCGTGTCTTGTTATACATGTAATACTTACCACTGGATGTTTTCTGGTCTTGATATGCAGGTTATATTTACCACTGAAAGTTAAATTGCTTCCCATAATCAACATTTCTCAACAAGAGAATGTACTTGCAAGTCTTTTTATATCGCAAAACGAATATCTGGTATAATATATATATTCATTGTAGTTGGCAGAATTGACAAGATTATGTTGATGAATTCAAAGGCCAATTGCACCAGAAAAGTATACATATGAATTCAGAAAGAAGAATTTTTCGAAAGCTTACATTCGTTTTCCTTCTAATCCTTAAATATTGGTGCTGGACCACTGCAACGTTTAATACAACAAAATAAAATTGATAATACAACAAAGAAATTATAGGTGAAAAAAATATGTGATTGTTTGCACTAATTTCAAATCAAAACGATAGAAATGTAATTATCAGATATGGGAATCGCATGATAATAAATTCTTGAAGGTAGTTTGGCAAATTGCAACCAGTATGAGTAATTACTGATTGCATTTAACCATAATCAGGACAAATTATATATAAGAAGATGTGGCATGAGAACCAAATGAGACAATTCTCCATTCATGTCACAATTTATAAAAGGAAACCATTATAAGTCAATGTACGGTCTTCGACACGGAGCCTTGGCTAACACCGAGCAGCACGCTATAAAGGCCCCCAAACATGACTAGTGTATAAACATTCAAACGGGAAAACCAACGGTCTAATCTATATAAAAAACGAGAAACATAACTGAAATTAAATTGTCAATTTTAGAATTCATATCTCATTTATATTCAACATTTTATGATTAATATGCCCCCTGTGTGGCTTTGACTTAAATGTTGAAATTATTCCCAAAAGGCGCTATTTTTGATTAGGCATTAACATATGATAAAATTGAGAAGGGAAATGGGGAATGTGTCAAAGAAACAACAACCCGACTTATTTTAGGGGGAAGAGATAGCTTTCATATCATGATTGTCTAACCTAATCTACTTGTTCGAGTTTCAAAACTCTCACAGAAACTGTAATATGCTTTACAAAAATCCCTTTAAATCACATATGAATAATTCTTTAGGGGTACATTTGTAACTTGATAAACGTAAAAACAATTTGATGTTTTATTTATCAATTACGAGTTTATATGTATATGTAATTTAGAACTCAAAATTAAAACTTAACTAATATTATTGCTGTTTGGATTTCTTTGTTTTTTTGTATGTCTCTCTATAAACCTAATTAACTGAACTATCGCCTAAGTTTGCAGTGTATTGTCTAAAAAATTAACAAATACTAAATGGTTTGATTCAGCTAACGACGTGTAACCAATATATCTTCTATTGTCCATGAGAGGCATCGGTGACCGAATGACCTAAATAGTCCAACTAAATCTTCCGGCCACGAAATATCATAACAGTGCTTGCAGTGGCGTTACACACCAATCAATGAATCTATAGATCATATCCCAATGGTATCTTTATCTATTTACGCGTTGTTTGAGTGATATTATCAGATTATTACATGGCATTTTTCATATCGCATGTATTATCAGCCCTAGGTTCAATATCAGCCCAAGAGCCGCATGGCTCGAGGGCTGATATTGACCGAGGGCTGATAATACATGCGATATGAAAAATGACATGTTATGATCTTTTTATCATATGCTTCAACGATGGAGAAAAATCACAGAGTCATATATTGATCCTTTTACGTGGTTTCCAAATAACAGTTCAAAGAGTGAAAAGTTCACGGACGTCGGACCCCAAATTTAGTACATTCGATATGAAATCTTTCTATCATATGCCTCAACAGAGAAGAAAAACATTTAAATTTTGACGAAACGACAAAAAAATAAATCAAAAATATACATAATGAACACTGTTTAGAAAAGTCAACATTTTTGTAAAGTAACTTTCTAAATTATGTTTGAAACTTTTAAAAAAATCATTTATTTAATAATTTGATTGTTTTTTGTTTTGTTTTTGTTTTTTTAATTATTTTACAAAATATACTTTCCAGTATCAAAATAACTTTTTCGTACACTACTTTGTAATGTTTTTCAGTGAAAACGTAGCATTGAGGTGTATTTTCCGGAATTTACCGAGTTTCACCGGAATGCCATGCGATAACGTTACGGAAAGGCATGTGATAACACTCGAAGCATGTGATAAACTTTTCATATCAGCCCACTAAGCACCAATTCGAAAAATATGGAATTTACGTTAATTTAATGGTATTATCATACAGTAAAAATCATATGTTATTTAGTCTAAGTATATGATAAAAAAACAAACTTCACCAAATTTTTTTTAAGAAGATGTTAGACAAACCGACAATTAACACCAATAACAAGCCTTGCTACGCTCACCTTTAAGTATTTTCAGAATTCTGTTTCTATATTAATGTATGGTACGGATTTTAGTTCGTATGGCATGTTTTAGTGTGTAATAAATTCGAATGTGCTGAAAATTTACGACGAACCTTTTTCATTTAAGAATTGAAAGTTGCTTTTTTTAATTTTATTGGGATGCAAATTGTTTACAGAAGCACACATAATTATTTGTATGAAGCACACGGTCAACGATTTTACAACACAATAAAATAACGTAAAGAAGCATCTAATTCTTAAAATTACATTTATATGGAACAACTATACAATGTCGAGATTTTTTAGTTTATTTTTCTATCACGAAAACTGTGCTGACGTTATCATGCGAAACACGTACAGTAAAATGAATGTTGCATTTATTTAGGAAATTAATTAGATTGTATAATGCCTCGCGATTGTAGTCTGCCAACCAAGAGTACGGATTCATTTGAAACATTCAGGTATGTGGTTCTATCTGGACATTCCGGCTC
Organism: Mytilus edulis; assembly: GCF_963676685.1. Lineage (NCBI taxonomy): Eukaryota > Metazoa > Mollusca > Bivalvia > Mytilida > Mytilidae > Mytilus > Mytilus edulis. Next base: position 25,173,381 of record NC_092357.1, on the reverse strand, counting down.
CCTCCACCAATAAAAACTGAGCGGCACAAATAGTAACAACAGACTTAAAGTGGCGTTAAACACCAATCAATCATATGAAATATATTTGTAATGTTATTATATATACCATACATCTTACTACATCAGAACATCGGCGTATTAATATGTTGATCATATAAACGTCCTGAAATATGCATGACATATTTGCTACAGGACGGGAAGCTAGCAACGAGTAGACCATCGGCGTATAAACTGTTAATCATATACACGTCATGAAAATGCATGAACTATTTGACACAAGACCGAAAGCCAGCAACAATTAACTCGACCAATTCAGTTATAGATCAATTGCATATTAGAACAACAACCTTTTATTTTTTCTTTATCAAACCGAGTAACCCATAGCACCAGGACTAACCACCCTATTCCGACTGGTCGTGGCTGCGTATTTATACATCCCATATGTATTACTCATACTGAACTATTAGTTCGGTCAAGAAAGTCAACTCGTACTAAAAAAGGGGAGGTAACTCAATTTTCTTATCAAGGGAAAGTTTATCAGTATTTCCGAGGAGGCTGTTGATTTTTGCACGCCAACTTGTGTACATAAATAATTAAATATCGGCTGACGTTTAAAGTCCAAGTTACCCCATTCTTCGGTAAACCTCAGTCATCTGGTATGGCTTTGTTGTAAATATGATTTGTTTCGTCCCCCCTCTTCCATTTCATATTGATATACTGATTCATTTGTTACTTAAATAGTATTTTATTCAATATTTGTCCAGTTGCAAATATTTCATGCACATTCTAGGCAAGAACAACACGAAACGTAGGTCATTTGATGGAGACTGGGGACATTGGACTTCTATTGATCCATTCCGTAATGCAATCTAGATATCTATAGTGTACGTCAATTTGAGGGAATTTCAGCGATTAGTTCGTATTCAAGACTTCGATAGTTTTTGAAATATATATAATTACATATATATATATGTTGTAATGAAAAAAATGCTGAAAATATTTCCCTTACTTCTTATTTAGTTTTAAAACGAATGTTCGTTCTTTATTATAATTTGTCCGTAGACTAATTTTCTCAAATTGATTGAAAGTTAATTGATCAACAAAGTCTGTGATCAAATGCACTTTGTGAGTAGTTTTTGTACCGAGGGTGTGTCTTGTATTATGGGTTTTCATTGGTTTAATGTTTAATTTGTGTTACAAATAGTATTTTGTCGTCAGACATATTTAAAAGAAGAAAAAGATTGGATTTGAATTTGAAACTGTTTGAAAATCCACATATACAAGGTAAATATTTATCCCTTTATATTTTCCAGATTATTTTCGTGTTCTGTTAGTGTCTGAACAAAACCAAGACTTTTAGTTGTTAATTTATGCGTCATTAGGTCTCTTGTGGAGGAGAGTTGTCTCATTGGCAATCATACCACATCTTCTTTTTTTATTTTCTCATCAACACATTCTGACACTTAATTTCGATGAAGTTATGACTTATGACTAGTTGTTAAATGTTATTTTGCTTGTAATACGCTTACAAGCAATATTTTGTATTGTAGCTTTTTTGGCAAGAACAGTTTAAAAGGTTTCTACAAATTATAGAGTCTAAGAAAAGGTTCTAATTCAATACAATCCTATTGAATCATGCACATTTTATATTAAAGGCTAATGGTTCTGGTAAATTAATTTTATCCTTACTGGTGAGGAAAAAGCTAAAAGATGCTACTAAATCGACAGTCTCATCTCATACAGGAAATTTCAAAACTGTTCATAGAACACAATACGTGTATAATGTAGGTTTTACCATACTTTATATTTGCGATTCAAATACATAGATTTATCTGAAAAATGATCATTCATCATTCCGATTTTCGAGGTCAAATCAACGAGATATTTATATTTAATATTCATTTACTTATTTACTTGTATTTGAAATTTCAAAAGTAGCAGCTGAAGTGGTCTCGTTCTAGACAATGGAGGAGATAAAAAAAAAACCCGGAAGAGCTTCCATAGGTTATTACAAATTAAGCCTATTTCGAAGAACACTTGTATTCTTTTTCTGCAGTCAAATTAGCTTTGCATTAACAAGTATAAATTTTTAGTGACTCTTACGGAAATCTTTTTTTTCTTATATATATTATTTCGACTCTTTAAAATTCAGGAGTCTATCCTAAATTGAGATAAATTATATGGCCTTCCAAATACTTTTTCGATCCCTAACATCACTGAAGAGACATTAATTGTCGAAATCCGGATATGGTGTAAAAAAAAATTAAGCACCTCATTTATGTGGTTTACCATCTTTGCCGCAAGTTTATTGTCTTCTGTTTGGTATTAAATTTATTTATATATAATACATTCATTTTGTTACATCTTTGTGATCAATTTATTTGGTAATCGTTAATGGCAGTCAGCAGGGTTTGAGAACATAATTTGTCCTACCTGTTAGTCAAATGCGTTTTGTTAAAATATAATTTTTCACTCTTTTGGTCTTTTTGGAAAATGTCGTTTGTGCTGTATTTAGACCCTTCTACAACGAAATTTGTTTTGCATGCACACGTATATAAAATATATAATTCCTTATTGTGTTTATCAAATTTATTCATTTTTGTAAAAAAAAAAATCTTTTTGGCTCTTCTTTTTTATGACAAAATAATCTTATACACCATTATTTTCTTTATGTAAAAAGAATAGCCAAAAAAAAATTATCAAATTCTTTATTAACAAAAATTATAGTTTTCATAGGAAAAACAGTTGACAGCTATCAGTTATTTTCTAACTGCAATCAGGGACAGTCTATTAAACTACATGTCACTGTAGTTAGTATTGACTATCCTTGCTGCAAATACCCTTAGATAAGTTCTTTGTGTCTTTTAGATCGTTGTTATTTCTTGTGATTTGTGCAGGTCTGTAGAGTTTAGTTCTTTCGAACTGGTTTTTGTCCCTACCTACGACGAAATGTCGGAGTAGTTAATAGCAGTATGCCAGACATAGGGATTACTTTCCGGCGGCGGTGGCGGCGGAGTAAACTATTTTGTGCATAGCTTTATAATTCAGAAGGAAGAACACATGGATGCTTCATACTTTATATGCAGTTACATTATGTAACGAAGTTTATATATGTCTATTGCCCCTTGATCTCATTTTCATGGTTCCGAGAATGCTTGAAAACAAAATTTGTTATGTGAATTCCTCACTTATTATAATTACCAATGAGACAACTATTCCGTAAATTTTTCTTAATTCTTATTACCGACGAAAACATGCTGTTATCTAAAAATTATATATATGTATTTTTTGATTTATTTACGAAATACTTGTTACATGTAAAAGAGTTGTCCTTTTATGGATGTATGTATTAGATATTTGTTTTAATTTTAGTGTCGATTTTGGCTGCCATCCTTTTACTAAATGATAGTTTTTTTTATGACTTAATGTACATTTATACAGCTACAGTAATGAATGGTGACACTTTAATCAAATAGATATAGGAAGATCTGGTATAAGTACCAATGAGACAACTCTCCATCCGAGTCACAATTTATAAAAGTAATCCCTTATAGGTTAAGGTACGGTCTTCAACACGGAGCCTTAACAGCAAGCTATATAGGGATAAAAAATACTGACGAGTGTATAATGGGAAAACCAACGGTTTTAGCTATATAAAAAAACGAGAAACGAGAAACACTTATGAGCACCCTAAACAAACGATAGCTACTGAACACCAGATTCCTGACTTAGGACAGGTGCAAACAATTGTAGCGGGATTAAACGTTTTAATGGTACAAAACCTTCTCCCTTATCTGAAACAATAGTGTAACATCACAACGTAGAAAGACACACTATAAATATCAATTGGAATGGCTTAACTCAATCACAAAACGTATTAACACAAATTAACACACAATGAACGAATAAATGTTCTATGATACAATGTAAATACAAAGAGTATAAAAAAGGATGAATAATTAAAGTAAAAGTATTATACCGCTGCGAAATGTTAAACATATGAATTTATCTTGTCTTATATATATCATGTCTATGGGTTCCTTGCAATGCCTACATGTCGGTCAGATAGTGTTCACCTGACCTCGAACTTTTTCTAGTGTCGGGCATTAAGGTTAAATTTACGTGATTATGGTGTCCGTTTCTACCGTTAAGCAGTAGGTCAACTTTATGTGATGTATAGAATGATTTTTTTCAAGCCAGGTTGATTTCACATTAATATCATTTTCATTGTTTATTGAGCAACTTTTAGTTTTTGTGGTTCGGCTTATAACAATTACTAGTAGCAATAGGGTCAGTCACCGCAGTTGGCGTTTGGAATGATTTTTTAGTTTGTATATCTATCTGTCAGATTTCATATGACCTTGACCACATTGTAAGTTGTAAAACGAGGCAGGTTTTGGGAGAAAGGGGGCTGGGCATGTCTGATTGAGCTTGACTTATGATAGATTCGAATTCATAGACTATATACATTTTACTTGTAAGTATCAGTCCATATGTTAGCCTAGTAGCAACCCCTTTCTTCCTTCAACGATTCCAACATGATATCAAACATCCTTCCAGCAACCAAACGTTTTAATGAATCGTATAAAAACATTGAATAATACAGACACTGGCTTTTTAAGGTAGAGCATTTGAATGATAAAATTTCCAGACATCTATATTATGTTTTGTTATTTGTAGGAATTAAAACAGCACTGTTTTGGAAGGAATAGAAATAAACAGAATGGACCATAATAAAAAAAGACAACAAAACTTACATAAGAGAAAGACATTGGGTTGCTGAATGGTAAGTAAATAAGATTTAAGTATATATGTTACAGGCATTTTCTAAATTTAGGCATGTTTGGATGACAGCACTGTTACACAATATTCATCCTGATTTTTTGCAGATACGTTGTTCAACCATATTTGGTGAAATCTGAATCATCACACATTCAGGTCTTTCATTACTTTAACTGATAAACACTAAACATGCTAAAACATTGGGTTTCGCAATAAGCACATACGTCATACATGAATATCTTGTTTTACATATTTTCCCACAAAAATCAAAGTCATTATTATGATTAGCTTAATTTTTGGGATCTGCCCATGACGAGCGATGCATCTATACTGGGAGACGCTTATCAGGTCAAAACACTCTTAAATTCATTTGATATGTTTTGTCATTTGATTTTGCCATGTGATTAGGGACTTTCCGATTGAATTTTCCTCGGACTTCAGTATTTTTGTGTTTTTACTTTTTATATGTCTTTGTCGAGATTTTTACCACAGTCACTACTATCTGATTTATCCATCAGATGTCAAAGATCAATGAATTCCCTGGAGGCAGTGAAAATTTAGATACTAACGTATTTGCATCACAACAAGACACGGCCTTGTATGCTGTAGAGGGGAATTTGTTTGGATATCCAAAATACCTTCATTTCAATTGCAAGCATATGGAACGTCATAGCTGTCTTATGTGGCATATTCTATTATATGCTGTCGATATTTCATTTTATGAAGTTGCTTTTTATAATAAAAAGGCACTATCACATAATAAAAAAGCACCTTCTTATAATACAAAAGCACCATCACATAATAGAAAAGCACTTTCTTATAATACAAAAGCACCTTCTTATAATACAAAAGCACTATCACATAATAAAAAGCACCTTCTCATAATAAAAAAAGCACCTTAATATAATGAAATATCCACGAACAGCATATAATAGAACATGCCACCTAAGACAGGTATGGAGTTCCACACAAGCAGCAGTGCAAAATCCTTTATCCAGGTCAATCCACTGACGAAATAACACATACGTTCACATCTTAAAATGTATGACATATGTGCTACTGAAAGCAAGCAAACAAACAGCAATCGGTTTATAAGAAACAAACTTCATTTTTCTCTGCTTCATATGTTTCACTTTACGGTTTTGAATCTAGATTTTCTAAAAAAAAAAATAATTGTAAATTTTGTTTATTGACAGAACAATTTGTAGTATCTGAAATACAGAACGAGTACATTCTTAGCATAGTTTCACTATAAAGAACATATTATATGATTTACAAACCTTCCCAGCTGTTTTTTGCAGAAAAAAAAAAATTCTACGGAACCATTAGTTGTTTTCGTTGCAAGATATTGTGTTTAATCTACTTTTATCATATGCATCACAATGATTTTCTTCTACAAATTGCCTGAAACTGAACAGGTAATTTGTTATTTTTTTTCTTTCATTTAACAAAATGAATAGGTATGTTTAGTAATTTTGTACAATGCCTGTCAAGGTAAGGCATTTTATAAATTGCCTGAATTTTTAGTCATTTTACAAAATGCCTAAATTAAGAAAATGCCTGTAACATATATAAAACGATTTACCTTTTGTATCTCATAGACGGGATAACACTTTTTTCGATCTTGTTACATCTTATGACCCTGAAAACACCGCTACACTATACATATGATGTTTTATTACATAGCATTAGGTATATTAATTTATCCTGATTTAGAGTAATTGTTCTAATAAATTTCAGTATAATTTTTTATCACGTCAATCGGAATTATCTCCCTTTTTATTACGTCAATTGGAATTATCTCCCTTATACCATTGACCTAATAAAAATAATAAAATTTTAGTTGCTTTATAGTCCTAATATTTTAAATTTTTTACAGTTTTCAGATTAAATATCTATAATATATTTGGTTGATATTGTCCTAAAATTGAATTTCAATATAATAATATGTAATATAACAAAATCAGGATAAATTCGTTACACAGTGTCCAATTGTCCTAATACGGAATTTATCGGGTCAATTAAAATTCATATCGGGTTTGGCTTCGCCTCACCCGATATGAATTTTATTGACCCGATAAATTCTCGTATTAGGACAATTGCACACTGTGTAATTAATAATATCATCACTTGGTGCATTATTATAGCCTGGAACTAGAAACATTTTCATAGCAGAGTACTAAGTAAATTATTATAACATTCACTAGAAGTACATACAGAAGCACTGAATACATATTTTAAGCTTACTAGCATTTGGTACATTCTCGTAGATAGCGCTAGCTCCACTCTTATCATACTTATAGCATTCAACTTAGTGCATTTTGCACATTCTTTACACTGGACACTTTTAATTTGCAAAACACTCATTTGCAAATCCGTCGCCGCCTCTCATTAGAGCTACAGTGTCATGTATATAACCAAAATATGCGGAATTACATGGGATTCAATAAGTTCTTAGCCTTTCTGCTGTTATTAAAATATATATTTTGCAATTTGATTTAAAAAAAAAAAACGTGGGATTTTCAGTATTCCTTGGGACAGGGCAAAATTCAATGGGATTGATCATTATCCCATTGGATTTTTGGGGTCCCATGTGATAATTATAGTACCATAGGATTTTTGGGGTCCCATGGGACTATAATTAACCCATGGGATTTTTAATATCCCATGGGACAAAATGAAATCCCATGGGATTCAAATTATAAATATACAGTTATGTGTATGTTTCAATGAATGTATCATTATTTTGGAAAGTATACTTGAAGTCAATAAAATGAAATCCTTTAATTGAAATCAAAATAAAATTATGACATGTCTAAATAAAAGAAAAAAAAATGTTGCTTGAAATCTTTGTCTTGTTAATAATGAAAAATAGAGCTAAAAAAAATTCATATTCTGACTGAATATATTGACAGTTTATAGTCCGGTATAGCTTTCTTTGTTATAGTTTCATTGCAGTACACGAATATGCAAACGATTTCTTAATTTACACCACTGGGTCGATGCCTCTGTTGGTGGACGTTTTGTCCCCGAGGGTATTACCAGCCCAGTAGTACCAAATTTACCTGACGATATCGGAATATGGGTATTTAGTCGGATCTTAACACGTACTTGTGATTTGTTTAAAACCGGTTTTAACGAAGAAATGTCCAAATGTTCAGAACTTAATTAAATCTGTTTTTGGGTAAGATGGTGCAAGCATACGATTTTTATTGCGTCTTACACTTTGAGAAGCGAATAATATTTAGCTACTTTATTTAAATATTGTGTAAAAACGTTAATTATGAGCTATGAAAGTCAAGTGGCTCAAGCATTGTACTGAGGAAGTTTTAAAAAAATGCAAAGAAATATTTAAACAGTGGGTTAGATTTCATTAGTCTTTACTATCTATAGATTAACAACTTTTGGTTATTTTTATAATTTAGAATCATCATTGAAGGTGGAGCGCGATTGCACAGTTAATTAATTATATTGATGTGCCATTTGTATGCAAGAGTGACATTCCGTTGTATTATTTGCCAATTCGAAAAAGTTATGCGAGTATTGTCTCCCTTTAACAGGTTCATTATTTTATAATTAAGTTTAGGTTTCTGATATAAATTTGAATAGTTACAAAATGTATCAATTCAATATATTTCAGTTTTTTTTGGTGTTTCAAAAACATTGATGTACGAATATAAGTTCATAAATTTGAAACGTTTAAAATGATTACATACCAATATAAAGATCCGTTCATCATTTTTGAAAAAGACTATGATTGAAATTCGTATTATTTATCTTCCATTCATGATAGATTGATTGGGAAATGACCTGGCAGAGTTATCTAAAGGTAATCACAGAGAGGGACTAGTAAGCAATTTTTAATTGAAGCTTATTTAACATTAAAACAACTTTCCACTATAACCAAATGTTACTTTATACAAATATAAGGACCTTGTTAGCTATATCTACTAATTTTATTAGATATTATGAATTTTTATTACAATAGATTAATATGCTACCAGTAGTCAGCACTTCGGTGTTGACATGAATATCAATTGTGTGATCATTTTTATAAATTTTCTGTTAACAAAAATTTGAATTTTTCGAAAAACTAAGGATTTTCTTATCCCAGGCATAGATTACCTCAGCTGTATTTAGCACAACTTTTTGGAATTTTGGATCCTCAATGCTCTCAACTTTGTATTTGTTTGGTTTATAACTGTTTTGATATGAGCGTCACTGATGAGTCTTATGTAGACGAAATGCGCGTCTGATGTACTAAATTATAATCCTGATACATTTGATAACTATCTAAATGGAAAGAAGAAAGTTCTAGCCCTTTCCACTCTGTGTTTCTGGTAGCTGTTTTCTGCTTTGTTGCATTCTAATAAGTTAATAAAATTGAGAATGGAAACGGGAATATATCCAAGGGACAATAAATCAAGTACCTATCCCGAGAGCAGAAAACAGCTCTTTTCAACTGATTTTTTAATAGTTTTTATTTTGAACGGACACTTACCCACTGTATTTAATTAGAGAAGGAGTTAGTGCAGCAAACATGTCAAACCATCATGCCACATTTTGAAAGTGTCTGTCTCAGGTTTGGGGCATGTAATTCAGTGGTTGCCAATTGTTACTATATATCATATTTTTTTTGTTTGTTTATTGTTTTCTGCAAAAATCATGCACTTAGCTTGCGTCTTAGATTGTTTTACATTTGTTATTTCATTGCCCTTTTAGATTACTATGCGGTACTTGTTTTTCTCCCTGTCAATTGCTATGCAGTGAACTATATTCATTTTTTTCGTTCGGTCTCTAGTGGAGAAAAGTTTATTGGCAATCATACCTCATCTTACCTTTTTTATCAACCCGGCCATATTCTGCCTTTTCAAAATCAGGAGTAGGTAAATAGTTTAGTGGTTGATGCTGGTTTGTGTCTGTCATATTTGTGTTTTATATTATTATTTTTATAAATTAGCCTGCTATATTTGAAGTTTGAATATTTAAAAATTTGTATGTAGTACCTTTTATGGATAAATATAGTATGTATAGGGTATGGTTTTCTAATTAAGTAAGTACATTGCTTACATCCACCTAATTGGAATCTGGTTGATAGTTCTCTCATTTATCATACCACATCTTATAATAATATAGGGTTATTGCATGAATATTGGGGAATATTGTCCCGAGTAGAATTTTATATTGCACGAGCTTGCGAGTGCAATATATCTTATACGAGGGACAATATTCCCTAACATTCATGCAATAATCCTTTTATTGTATAGCAATATAATATTGAAAGTCACAATTGGTTTTAACTAAGATTTTGTCGTTGATGACGTCATGAACTTTGAAGATTTATTGCACTAGTGCAATATTAGAATTTATTGCACGCTAACTTTGGTTACTTTCTACGGGAAATATTATATTGCTATGCAATAATAACCATTATTTAAGGGCAATAAAGTGAATAGAAGTGGACTTACTATTTAAGCTTTGTTGACTTTTGTAAATCTTGTTTTGTTGATAAGTTCTGCTGTCTTTTATTTATAGTTTGCCTTTATCTTCTTCTGTTCTTGCCCTACACATTAAAGGGTAAAAACTATCCTTTAATGGCAAAACTACTATTATGACTTTGAGTAGGCCACTGACAACGTTTTGGCTGATTTGTACATCTTAAAATTGAAATTGAGAATGGAAATGGGGAAAGTGTCAAAGACACAACAACCCGACACTAGAAAAAACAACAGAAGAAGGTCACCAACAGGTCTTCAATGTAGCGAGAAACTCCCGCACCCGGAGGCGTCCTTCAGCTGGCCCCTAAACAAATATATACTAGTTCAGTGATAATAAACGCACAACTAATTTCCAAATTGTACACAAGAAACTAAAACAAAAATAATACAAGACTAACAAAGGCCAGAGGCTCCTGACTTGGGACAGGCGCAAAAATGCGGCTCCTGACTTGGGACAAGCGCAAAAATGCGGCGGGGGTTAAAAATGTTTATGAGATCTCAACCCTCCCCCTATATCTCTTGCCGATGTAGACAATTAAACGCATAACAATACGCACATTTAAAATTCAGTTCATGAGAAGTCCGAGTCTGATGTCAGAAGATGTTACCAAAGAAAATAAACAAAATGACAATAATACATAAATAACAACAGACTACTAGCACTTAACTGACATTCCAGCTCCAGACTTCAATTAAACTGATTGAAAAATTATGGTTTCATCATATGAGTATCAGGCACAATCCCTCTTGTCTTGCTCATCGTTTTTGTTGTTTAATATTAACGATGTTGTATGAAACTGAGGTCACATTAATAATAAAATAGACCGACAAACATCTTACTTTTATATTTCACCTTGCAGTCATTCCATACAAAAAACACAAAGGTTGCATTTCTGTAAATATTGACAATGCAATTTCCCATAGGAACTCCTTTTACGGCTAAAACCGTACCACTTTTACTATGAAGTTTTGAAAAAAATCTTATCCTAGAATTGAAAGTTCATATGCACCTCAATTTTTTTCAAAGGTCAAAATATAGGGCTGTGCGGCATATTTTCAACGTTTAAATGCCCTGAACTTCTCAGAGTTTAAACTTACACTAATTTTCTTAACTACCCCTACCTCGAATGAAAGGTTACCACAGATTTCAATGTAAACACTATGCACGTGTTTATTTACTGGTAACATTCCCAAGTTCTGTCTCTGCGATATGGAACACAGAGAGCATAACTGGGAACCAGTATGTAAACAAAATTAATTTTCTATGAATATTCTATTACTCCCCAAAAGAGGCGTGTTTTGAGAAACAGCTGTATTTACAAAGTGCAACCTATACGTATGCTTATAATATCTGATAACTTGAAATTGACCACAGAATCATGAAATGCGGACATGTTCATATGAATCGTTACAATCGTTCCATCCATCAAATATAATTTACCATTTGCTTCTAGTATATTGGTAACCTGACCAAACCATGAAATCTTATCATTGACCAATGAACCATGGAAAGGTCACTTATGCACCTTACAATCATCCCATTCACCAAATATAGAGGCTTTATTGCTTATTATACAGTATCTGGGAAACAGTCCAAACCACAAAAAACTAAACATTGTCTAATGTACTATCAAAATAAAGTCAAGGTGACATGAAACTTATCAGTTAGACATGAAAACCTGACAATCATTCCATGCATCAAATATATTTGACCTAATAAAGCTTATTAGACATAAAAAATAGAAAAAAAGACACACAAAAAAAAATCAACATTGAGCAATGAACTGTTAAACTGAGGTCAAGCTCAAATAAAAAATGCATGACTGTCATGTACAACCTAACATATGTGCATACATCAAATATAGTTGACCTGTTGCATACAGTATTAGAAAAACAGACCAAAACACAAAAACTTAACTTTAATCATTAAACCATAAAAAAGGGGTAAAGGTCAGACGACACCTGTCAGTTGGACATTTACACCTTACACATGTTACAATAATTCCATACACTAAATATAATAGACCTATTGCATACAGTATTAGAAGAAAGACCAAAAACGCAAAACCTTAACATTGAGCAATGATCCGTTACAATTGGGTTTAGGTCAAATAAAACATGCCAGACTGACATGTACAGCTTTTCAAACACAAATATAGCATTTTACTAGGTGCGCTGTTATAAAATAGTGCTGAGTCAATTCTTATTGATTTCACTAAGTAATTTTTAATATCATAGAACTATGTGCATACTTATAACATAACTATTGCTATTCTTAAAAGCAAAATACTAGATACATTATTATAACTTACATGCAATCCCCTATAAGTACTTTCTTATAGCAAGAATAAGGTTCATTCTTATAGCATAGTACAAAGTAAACTATAATAACATAGTACTATATCAATTCATAAACATTTCAACTAAGTCTATTTTTATAAATTAAAACTGGCTAGAAGCATTTTAATAACAAAGAACTAGGTCCATTCTTACAGCTTAGCACTAAAAACATAATTATAAAAATCCATTAAGAAAATTCTTATAGCAAAGCAATACGCTAACAACATAGAACTAGGTCCATTCTTATAGCAAAACACTAGGTACATTAATATAACACATCGCTAGGTCCATTCTTACAGCATAGCATTAAACGCATTAATATAGCAGAGAACTACGTACATTTTTATACCATATTACTAGGTAAATTTGTTAATGATAACAGGTAGCACATAATTATAGCAGAGAACAAGGTAGATTTATATAGCATATTACTAGGTTAACTGTTAGAGCATTCCTTTTAGCACTTTATTATAGCAATAAACAAGGTATCTTCTCATAGGATTCCATCGCTTAGTACATTCTTAAAATTTAGCACTAGTTACATTATGATAGCATAAAAAAGGTCAATTCTTATAAATAAATGATCATAATGAAACGCTACGTAAATTATTATAGCATACAATGTAGCACTTAGCACATTATCATAGCTTTCCAGCAAATACGTATTTTAAGCATAGCACAAAGCATATAATTATAACTTGGTCCATTCTTATAGCAGATCACTAATTAGACTATTTTAACATAGTGCTAGGTCTATTCATATACCATTCCTCTAAGTTCAACCAATAGCATAGCACTAAGTGCATGTTATTAGCATATCACAAGATACATTATTATAAAAGAGGGACGAAAGATACCAAAGGGACAGTCAAACTCATAAATCTAAAACACACTGACAACGCCATGGCTAAAAGTGAAAAAGACAAACAGAAAAACAATAGTACACATGACACAACATAGAAAACTAAAGAATAAACAACACGAACCCCACCAAAAACTAGGGGTGATATAAGTTAGCGCTTGGTCCGTTCTTATAGGATAGCACTTATAACATCATTATAGTATCTGACTAAGTATATTCTTGAAGCATAGATGTAGGTACATGATTAGAACATAGCACTAGGTCCATTCTTATAGCATAACACTACGTACATTATTATAAAAAAAGGTCTTTTTTCATAGCAAAGCACTAGGTAAACTATTATAACATAGAACAAAGGTCCATTCGTATACCATTCCACTAAAACTATTCCTATAGCATAACACCACGTACATTTTAATAGCAAGTATTAGGTCCATTTTTATAGCATAGCACTAGGTAAACAATTATAACATAGAACAAGGTCCATTCGTTGACCATTCCACTAAAACTATTCCTATAGCATAACACTAAGTACATTTTAATAGCAAGTAGTAGGTCCATTTTTATCGCATAGCACTAGGTAAACCATTATAACATAGAACAAATGTCCATTCGTATACCATTCCACTAAAACTATTCCTATAGCATAGCACTAGGTACATTTTAATAGCGTAGAACTAGGTCCGTTCTTATAACATACTGCGAGATACATTTGTGTAACATAGCGCTAGGTCTAATCGTATAATATAGCAACACCACAGGCATCTTCTTACAGCTTTGCATTGAGTTAATTATTATAGCATTCTACTAAGTACATTCTAAAAGTATAAAACTAGGTACATTATGATAGCATATAAAACAAGGCTAGTTACATTATCATATCATAGCGCTAGGTATATGATAATAGCATAGCACGAAGAATATTTAACTTTCCCCTAAATACATTCTTTAAGAATAGCAGCACAAAGCATATTATTATAGTAAGAACTTGGTCCATTCTTATAGCAGATCACTTAGTAGAATATTTAAACATAGTGCTAAGTCTGTTCATATACCATTCCTGTAAGTTAACAATATAGCATAGCACTAGGTGCATTTAAATAGCATAGCACAAGATACATTATCATAAGTTAGGGCTTGGTCTATTCTTATAACAAAGAACTAATTATATCATATATCATTTGACTATATAGATTCTTATAGCATAGCTTTAGGTACGTGATTAAAACATAGGACTAGGTAATGAACTACATCCATTCTCAAAGCATATCACTAGATACATAATTATAACTTAGCGCTAGGTCCATTCTTATAGCATAGCACTAAGTACATTATTACAGCACAGACTTATGCAAATTTTTGGTTGCATATTACTAAGTGCATTATAACAACAACTACTAAGACATTCTCATAACATTCCACTAAGTATTCATTTAGATGTTGGAGAAGCACTACCCTTTCTCAACCAAATGTAGATGAGCCTGGATCAGTCATCTGTGTTGGCGAAGCTGTACCCTTACTCAATCACATGCATATGAGACAAGCTTGGGTTCTCAGTTAGGTGCATATGAGACAAGCTTGGGTTCTCTACCAGAATGAGAAGCTGTACCCTTACTCTTTCACATGAAGATGACAAGGTGTCCTTACTCAATTACATGTTGAAGAAATAGTTTTGTAACTCAATCATGTAAATGAGATACTACTAAAAGTATCAGATGCATATCAACCTGTATCGTTAAACATATGCCAGCCTTTGTCTTAAACATATCAGCTTGTACCCTTATAACAAAGGACGAAGTACATTATTATAGCAGAGAACTAAGTTCATTCTTATATCAGAGCAATAGATGAATTATTATACCATAGTGTTAGGTCCATTTGTATAGCATAGCACTAAGTACATTCTGATAGCATAACACTAAGTACATTTTAATAGCAAGTATTAGGTCCGTTTTTATAGCATAGCACTAGGTAAACCATTATAACATAGAACAAAGGTCCATTCGCATACCATTCCACTAAAACTATTCCTATAGCATAGCACTAGGTACATTTTAATAGCGTAGAACTAGGTCCGTTCTTATAACATACTGCGAGATACATTTGTGTAACATAGCGCTAGGTCTAATCGTATAATATAGCAACACCACAGGCATCTTCTTACAGCTTTGCATTGAGTTAATTATTATAGTATTCTACTAAGTACATTCTAAAAGTATAAAACTAGGTACATTATGATAGCATATAAAACAAGGCTAGTTACATTATCATATCATAGCGCTAGGTATATGATAATAGCATAGCACGAAGTATATTTAGCTTTCCCCTAAATACATTCTTTAAGAATAGCAGCACAAAGCATATTATTATAGTAAGAACTTGGTCCATTCTTATAGCAGATCACTTAGTAGAATATTTTAACATAGTGCTAGGTCTGTTCATATACCATTCCTGTAAGTTAACCCAATAGCATAGCACTAGGTGCATTTAAATAGCATAGCACAAGATACATTATCATAAGTTAGGGCTTGGTCTCTTCTTATAGCAAAGAACTAATTATATCATTATATCATTTGACTAAATAGATTCTTATAGCATAGCTTTAGGTACGTGATTAAAACATAGGACTAGGTAATGAACTACATCCATTCTCAAAGCATATCACTAGATACATAATTATAACTTAGCGCTAGGTCCATTCTTATAGCATAGCACTAAGTACATTATTACAGCACAAACTTAAGCAAATTTTTGGTTGCATATTACTAAGTGCATTATAACAAC
The DNA here is from genome assembly GCF_963676685.1 of Mytilus edulis. Taxonomy (NCBI): domain Eukaryota; kingdom Metazoa; phylum Mollusca; class Bivalvia; order Mytilida; family Mytilidae; genus Mytilus; species Mytilus edulis. The sequence continues at coordinate 25,157,115 of NC_092357.1, read as the reverse complement.
AACTACTAAGACATTCTCATAACATTCCACTAAGTACTCATTTAGATGTTGGAGAAGCACTACCCTTTCTCAACCAAATGTAGATGAGCCTGGATCAGTCATCTGTGTTGGCGAAGCTGTACCCTCCTCAATCACATGCATATGAGACAAGCTTGGGTTCTCAGTTAGGTGCATATGAGACAAGCTTGGGTTCTCAGTTAGGTGCATATGAGACAAGCTTGGGTTCTCTACCAGAATGAGAAGCTGTACCCTTACTCTTTCACATGAAGATGACAAAGTGTCCTTACTCAATTACATGTTGAAGAAATAGTTTTGTAACTCAATCATGTAAATGAGACACTACTTAAAGTATCAGATGCATATCAACCTGTATAGTTAAACATATGCCAGCCTTTGTCTTAAACATATCAGCTTGTACCCTTATAACAAAGGACGAAGTACATTATTATAGCAGAGAACTAAGTTCATTCTTATGGCAGAGCAATAGATGAATTATTATACCATAGTGTTAGGTCCATTTGTATAGCATAGCACTAAGTACATTCTTATAGCATAACACTAAGTACATTTTAATAGCAAGTATTAGGTTCATTTTTATAGCATAGCATTAGGTAAACCATTATAACATAGAACAAAGGTCCATTCGCATACCATTCCACTAAAACTATTCCTATAGCATAGCACTAGGTACATTTTAATAGCGTAAAACTAGGTCCGTTATTATAACATACTGCGAGATACATTTGTGTAACATAGCGCTAGGTCTAATCGTATAATATAGCAACACCACAGGCATCTTCTTACAGCTTTGCATTGAGTTAATTATTATAGCATTCTACTAAGTACATTCTAAAAGTATAAAACTAGGTACATTATGATAGCATATAAAACAAGGCTAGTTACATTATCATATCATAGCGCTAGGTATATGATAATAGCATAGCACGAAGTATATTTAGCTTTCCCTTAAATACATTCTTTAAGAATAGCAGCACAAAGCATTTTATTATAGTAGGAACTTGGTCTAATCTTATAGCAGATCACTTAGTAGAATATTTTAACATAGTGCTAGGTCTGTTCATATACCATTCCTGTAAGTTAACCCAATAGCATAGCACTAGGTGCATTTAAATAGCATAGCACAAGATACATTATCATAAGTTAGGGCTTGGTCTATTCTTATAGCAAAGAACTAATTATATCATTATATCATTCGACTAAATAGATTCTTATAGCATAGCTTTAGGTACGTGATTAAAACATAGGACTAGGTAATGAACTACATCCATTCTCAAAGCATATCACTAGATACATAATTATAACTTAGCGCTAGGTCCATTCTTATAGCATAGCACTAAGTACATTATTACAGCACAGACTTATGCAAATTTTTGGTTGCATATTACTAAGTGCATTATAACAACAACTACTAAGACATTCTCATAACATTCCACTAAGTATTCATTTAGATGTTGGAGAAGCACTACCCTTTCTCAACCAAATGTAGATGAGCCTGGATCAGTCATCAGTGTTGGCGAAGCTGTACCCTCCTCAGTCACATGCATATGAGACAAGCTTGGGTTCTCAGTTAGGTGCATATGAGACAAGCTTGGGTTCTCTACCAGAATGAGAAGCTGTACCCTAATCTTTCACATGAAGATGACAAAGTGTCCTTACTCAATTACGTGTTGAAGAAATAGTTTTGTAACTCAATCATGTAAATGAGATACTACATAAAGTATCAGATGCATATCAACCTGTATCGTTAAACATATGCCAGCCAATTTCTTAAACATATCAGCTTGTAACCTTATAACAAAGGACGAAGTACATTATTATAGCAGAGAACTAAGTTCATTCTTATAGCAGAGCAATAGATGAATTATTATACCATAGTGTTAGGTCCATTTGTATAGCATAGCACTAAGTACATTCTTATTGGATAACACTAAGTACATTTTAATAGCAAGTATTAGGTCCATTTTCATAGCATAGCACTAGGTAAACCATTATAACATAGAACAAAGGTCCATTCGTATACCATTCCACTAAAACTATTCCTAAAGCATAGCACTAGGTACATTTTAATAGCGTAGAACTAGGTCAGTTCTTATAACATACTGCGAGATACATTTGTGTAACATAGCGCTAGGTCTAATCGTATAATATAGCAACACCACAGGCATCTTCTTACAGCTTTGCATTGAGTTAATTATTATAGCATTCTACTAAGTACATTATAAAAGTATAAAACTAGGTACATTATGATAGCATATAAAACAAGGCTAGTTACATTATCATATCATAGCGCTAGGTATATGATAATAGCATAGCACTACGTATATATAGCTTTCCCCTAAATACATTCTTTAAGAATAGCAGCACAAAGCATATTATTATAGTAAGAACTTGGTCCATTCTTATAGCAGATCACTTAGTAGAATATTTTAACATAGTGCTAGGTTTGTTCATATACCATTCCTGTAAGTTAACCCAATAGCATAGCACTAGGTGCATTTAAATAGCATAGCACAAAATACATTATCATAAGTTAGGGTTTGGTCTATTCTTATAGCAAAGAACTAATTATATCATTATATCATTCGACTAAATAGATTCTTATAGCATAGCTTTAGATACGTGATTAAAACATAGGACTAGGTAATGAACTACATCCATTCTCAAAGCATATCACTAGATACATAATTATAACTTAGCGCTAGGTCCATTCTTATAGCATAGCACTAAGTACATTCTTATAGCATAACACTAAGTACATTTTAATAGCAAGTATTAGGTCCATTTTCATAGCATAGCACTAGGTAAACAATTATAACATAGAACAAAGGTCCATTCGTATACTATTCCACTAAAACTATTCCTATAGCATAGCACTAGGTACATTTTAATAGCGTAGAACTAGGTCCGTTCTTATAACATACTGCAAGATACATTTGTGTAACATAGCGCTAGGTCTAATCGTATAATATAGCAACACAACAGGCATCTTCTTACAGCTTTGCATTGAGTTAATTATTATAGCATTCTACTAAGTACATTCTAAAAGTATAAAACTAGGTACATTATGATAGCATATAAAACAAGGCTACTTACATTATCATATCATAGCGCTAGGTATATGATAATAGCATAGCACTACGTATATTTAGCTTTCCCCTAAATACATTCTTTAAGAATAGCAGCACAAAGCATATTATTATAGTAAGAACTTGGTCCATTCTTATAGCAGATCACTTAGTAGAATATTTTAACATAGTGCTAGGTCTGTTCATATGCCATTCCTGTAAGTTAACCCAATAACATAGCACTAGGTGCATTAAAATAGCATAGCACAAGATACATTATCATAAGTTAGGGCTTGGTCTATTCTTATAGAAGAGAACTAATTATATCATTATATCATTTGACTAAATAGATTCTTATAGCATAGCTTTAGGTACGTGATTAAAACATAGGACTAGGTAATGAACTACATCCATTCTCAAAGCATATCACTAGATACATAATTATAAATTAGCGCTAGGTCCATTCTTATAGCATAGCACTAAGTACATTATTACAATACAGACTTATGCAAATGTTTGGTTGCATATTACTTTATAACAACAACCACTAAGACATTCTCATAACATTCGACTAAGTACTCATTTAGATGTTGGAGAAGCACTACCCTTTCTCAACCAAATGTAGATGAGCCTGGATCAGTCATCTGTGTTGGCGAAGCTGTACCCTTACTCAATCACATGCATATGAGACAAGCTTGGGTTCTCAGTTAGGTGCATATGAGACAAGCTTGGGTTCTCTACCAGAATGAGAAGCTGTACCCTAATCTTTCACATGAAGATGACAAAGTGTCCTTACTCAATTACATGTTGAAGAAATAGTTTTGTAACTCAATTATGTAAATGAGATACTACATAAAGTATCAGATGCATATCAACCTGTATCGTTAAACATATGCCAGCCGATTTCTTAAACATATCAGCTTGTAACCTTATAACAAAGGACGAAGTACATTATTATAGCAGAGAACTAAGTTCATTCGTATAGCAGAGCAATAGATAAATTATTATACCATAGTGTTAGGTCCATTTGTATAGCATAGCACTAAGTACATTCTTATAGCATAACACTAAGTACATTTTAATAGCAAGTATTAGGTCCATTTTCATAGCATAGCACTAGGTAAACCATTATAACATAGAACAAAGATCCATTCGTATACCATTCCACTAAAACTATTCCTAAAGCATAGCACTAGGTACATTTTAATAGCGTAGAACTAGGTCCGTTCTTATAACATACTGCGAGATACATTTGTGTAACATAGCGCTAGGTCTAATCGTATAATATAGCAACACCTCAGGCATCTTCTTACAGCTTTGCATTGAGTTAATTATTATAGCATTCTACTAAGTACATTCTAAAAGTATAAAACTAGGTACATTATGATAGCATATAAAACAAGGCTAGTTACATTATCATATCATAGCGCTAAGTATATGATAATAGCATAGCACGAAGTATATTTAGCTTTCCCCGATATAAATTCTTTAAGAATAGCAGCACAAAGCATATTATTATAGTAAGAACTTGGTCCATTCTTATAGCAGATCACTTAGTAGAATATTTTAACATAGTGCTAGGTCTGTTCATATGCCATTCCTGTAAGTTAACCCAATAGCATAGCACTAGGTGCATTAAAATAGCATAGCACAAGATACATTATCATAAGTTAGGGCTTGGTCTATTCTTATAGAAGAGAACTAATTATATCATTATATCATTTGACTAAATAGATTCTTATAGCATAGCTTTAGGTACGTGATTAAAACATAGGACTAGGTAATGAACTACATCCATTCTCAAAGCATATCACTAGATACATAATTATAAATTAGCGCTAGGTCCATTCTTATAGCATAGCACTAAGTACATTATTACAGCACAGACTTATGCAAATTTTTGGTTGGATATTACTAAGTGCATTATAACAACAACCACTAAGACATTCTCATAACATTCCACTAAGTACTCATTTAGATGTTAGAGAAGCACTACCCTTTCTCAAACCAAATGTAGATGAGCCTTGATCAGTCATCTGTGTTGGCGAAGCTGTATCCTTACTCAATCACATGCATATGAGACAAGCTTGGGTTCTCAGTTAGGTGCATATGAGACAAGCTTGGGTTCTCTACAAGAATGAGAAGCTGTACCCTTACTCTTTCACATGAAGATGACAAAGTGTCCTTACTCAATAACATGTTGAAGAAATAGTTTTGTAACTCAATCATGTAAATGAGATACTACTAAAAGTATCAGATGCATATCAACCTTTATCGTTAAACATATGCCAGCCTATTTCTTAAACATATCAGCTTGTACCCTTATAACAAAGGACGAAGTACATTATTATAGCAGAGAACTAAGTTCATTCTTATAGCAGAGCAATAGATGAGTTATTATACCATAGTGTTAGGTCCATTTGTATAGCATAGCACTAAGTACATTCTTATAGCATAACACTAAGTACATTTTAATAGCAAGTATTAGGTCCATTTTTATAGCATAGCACTAGGTAAACCATTATAACATAAAAACAAAGGTCCATTCGTATACCATTCCACTAAAACTATTCCTATAGCATAGCACTAGGTACATTTTAATAGCGTAGATCTAGGTCCGTTCTTATAACATACTGCGAGATACATTTGTGTAATATAACGCTAGGTCTAATCGTATAATATAGCAACACCACAGGCATCTTCTTACAGCTTTGCATTGAGTTAATTATTATAGCATTCTACTAAGTACATTCTAAAAGTATAAAACTAGGTACATTATGATAGCATATAAAACAAGGCTACTTACATTATCATATCATAGCGCTAGGTATATGATAATAGCATAGCACGAAGTATATTTAGCTTTCCCCTAAATACATTCTTTAAGAATAGCAGCACAAAGCATATTATTATAGTAAGAACTTGGTCCATTCTTATAGCAGATCACGTAGTAGAATATTTTAACATAGTTCTAGGTCTGTTCATATACCATTCCTGTAAGTTAACCCAATAGCATAGCACTAGGTGCATTTAAATAGCATAGCACAAGATACATTATCATAAGTTAGGGCTTGGTCTATTTGTATAGGAAAGAACTAATTATATCATTATATCATTTGAATTGACTAAATAGATTCTTATAGCATAGCTTTAGATACGTGATTAAAACATAGGACTAGGTAATGAACTACATCCATTCTCAAAGCATATCACTAGATACATAATTATAACTGAGCGCTAGGTCCATTCCTATAGCATAGGACTAAGTACATTATTACAGCACAGATTGTGCAATTTTTGGTTGCATATTACTAAGTACATTATAACAACAACCACTAAGACATTCTCATAACATTCAACTAAGTACTCATTTAGATGTTGGAGAAGCACTACCCTTTCTCAACCAAATGTAGATGAGCCTGGATCAGTCATCTGTGTTGGCGAAGCTGTACCCTTACTCAATCACATGCATATGAGACAAGCTTGGGTTCTCAGTTAGGTGCATATGAGACAAGCTTGGGTTCTCTATACCAGAATGAGAAGCTGTACCCTTACTCTTTCACATGAAGATGACAAAGTGTCCTTACTCAATTACATGTTAAAGAAATAGTTTTGTAACTCAATCATGTAAATGAGATACTACATAAAGTATCAGATGCATATCAACCTGTATCGTTAAACATATGCCAGCATATTTCTTAAACATATCAGCTTGTAACCTTATAACAAAGGACGAAGTACATTATTATAGCAGAGAACTAAGTTCATTCTTATAAAAGAGCAATAAATGAATTATTATACCATAGTGTTAGGTCCATTTGTATATCATAGCACTAAGTACATTCTTATAGCATAACACTAAGTACATTTAAATAGCAAGTATTAGGTCCATTTTTATAGCATAGCACTAGGTAAACCGTTATAACATAGAACAAAGGTCCATTCGTATATCATTCCACTAAAACTATTCATACAGCATAGCACTAGGTACATTTTAATAGCGTAGAACTAGGTCCGTTCTTATAACATACTGCGAGATACATTTGTGTAACATAGCGCTAGGTCTAATCGTATAATATAGCAACACCACAGGCATCTTCTTACAGCTTTGCATTGAGTTAATTATTATAGCATTCTACTAAGTACATTCTAAAAGTATAAAACTAGGTACATTATGATAGCATATAAAACAAGGCTACTTACATTATCATATCATAGCGCTAGGTATATGATAATAGCATAGCACTACGTATATTTAGCTTTCCCCTCAATACATTCTTTAAGAATAGCAGCACAAAGCATATAATTATAGTAAGAACTTGGTCCATTCTTATAGCAGATCACTTAGTAGAATATTTTAACATAGTGCTAGGTCTGTTCATATTCCATTCCTGTAAGTTAACCCAATAGCATAGCACTAGGTGCATTTAAATAGCATAGCACAAGATACATTATCATAAGTTAGGGCTTGGTCTATTCTTATAGGAAAGAACTAATTATATCATTATATCATTTGACTAAATAGATTCTTATAGCATAGCATTAGATACGTGATTAAAACATAGGACTAGGTAATGAACTACATCCATTCTCAAAGCATATCACTAGATACATAATTATAACTGAGCGCTAGGTCCATTCCTATAGCATAGAACTAAGTACATTATTACAGCACAGATTGTGCAATTTTTGGTTGCAAATTACTAAGTACATTATAACAACAACCACTAAGACATTCTCATAACATTCCACTAAGTACTCATTTAGATGTTGGAGAAGCACTACTTTTTCTCAACCAAATGTAGATGAGCCTGGATCAGTCATCTGTGTTAGCGAAGCTGTACCCTTACTCAATCACATGCATATGAGACAAGCTTGGGTTCTCAATTAGGTGCATATGAGACAAGCTTGTGTTCTCTACCAGAATGAGAAGCTGTACCCTTACTCTTTCACATGAAGATGACAAAGTATCCTTACTCAATTACATGTTGAAGAAATAGTTTTGTAACTCAATCATGTAAATGAGATACTACATAAAGTATCAAATGCATATCAACCTGTATCGTTAAACATATGCCAGCATATTTCTTAAACATATCCGGTCGTACCCTTATAACAAAGGACGAAGTACATTATTATAGCAGAGAACTAAGTTCATTCTTATAGGAGAGCAATAGATAAATTATTATACCATAGTGTTAGGTCCATTTGTATAGCATAGCACTAAGTACATTCTTATAGCATAACACTAAGTACATTTAAATAGCAAGTATTAGGTCCATTTTTATAGCATAGCACTAGGTAAACCGTTATAACATAGAACAAAGGTCCATTCGTATATCATTCCACTAAAACTATTCCTATAGCATAGCACTAGGTACATTTTAATAGCGTAGAACTAGGTCCGTTCTTATAACATACTGCGAGATACATTTGTGTAACATAGCGCTAGGTCTAATCGTATAATATAGCAACACCACAGGCATCTTCTTACAGCTTTGCATTGAGTTAATTATTATAGCATTCTACTAAGTACATTCTAAAAGTATAAAACTAGGTACATTATGATAGCATATAAAACAAGGCTAGTTACATTATCATATCATAGCGCTAGGTATATGATAATAGCATAGCACGAAGTATATTTAGCTTTCCCCTAAATTCATTCTTTAAGAATAGCAGCACAAAGCATATTATTATAGTAAGAACTTGGTCCATTCTTATAGCAGATCACTTAGTTGAATATTTTAACATAGTGCTAGGTCTGTTCATATACAATTCCTGTAAGTTAACCCAATAGCATAGCACTAGGTGCATTTAAATAGCATAGCACAAGATACATTATCATAAGTTAGGGCTTGGTCTATTCTTATAGCAAAGAACTAATTATATCATTATATCATTTGACTAAATAGATTCTTATAGCATAGCTTTAGATACGTGATTAAAACATAGGACTAGGTAATGAACTACATCCATTCTCAAAGCATATCACTAGATACATAATTATAACTTAGCGCTAGGGCCATTCTAATAGCATAGCACTAAGTACATTATTACAATACAGACTTATGCAAATTTTTGTTTGCATATTACTAAGTACATTATAACAACAACCACTAAGACATTCTCATAACATTCTACTAAGTATTCATTTAGATGTTGGAGAAGAACTACCCTTTCTCAACCAAATGTAGATGAGCCTGGATCAGTCATCTGTGTTGGCGAAGCTGTACCCTTACTCAATCACATGCATATGAGACAAGCTTGGGTTCTCAGTTAGGTGCATATGAGACAAGCTTGGGTTCTCTACCAGAATGAGAAGCTGTACCCTTACTCTTTCACATGAAGATGACAAAGTGTCCTTACTCAATTACATGTTGAAGAAATAGTTTTGTAACTCAATCATGTAAATGAGATACTACATAAAGTATCAGATGCATATCAACCTGTATCGTTAAACGTCTGGCAGCCTATTTCTTAAACATATTACATGAATATCAGCCTGTACCCTTATAAAAAAGGTCGAAAACCATTATTATAGCAGAGAACTAAGTTCATTCTTATAGCAGAGCAATAGATGAATTATTATACCATAGTGTTAGGTCCATTTGTATAGCATGGCACTAAGTACATTCTTATAGCATAACACTAAGTACATTTTAATAGCAAGTATAAGGTCCATTTTTATAGCATAGCACTAGGTTAACCATTATAACATAGAACAAAGGTCCATTCGTATACCATTCCACTAAAACTATTCCTATAGCATAGCACTAGGTACATTTTAATAGCGTAGAACTAGGTCCGTTCTTATAACATACTGCGAGATACATTTGTGCAACATAGCGCTAGGTCTAATCGTATAATATAGCAACACAACAGGCATCTTCTTACAGCTTTGCATTGAGTTAGTTATTATAGCATTCTACTAAGTACATTATAAAAGTATAAAACTAGCACTAGTAACCCGAATTTAACTTGATCGGACAAAAACGTGTTAACGCTATTTAAATGTGATTGATCGTTATTTGATAAAGATTGACAAAAATTAAAAATTATATTTAATTCATTTCAATTCATATCAATTCATTTTAACGCCAGTCAAATAGATTTCTCTGCAGTCGATCAATTGAAATCAAGTTAGTGGTCAGTTGGGTCAAACTAATAGGCCACGCCCCTGTTAAGCTATTTCAAACATGCATTAATTCGTTTTAAACATGGATGAGACCCGCGGACTTTTTACAGGTAAATCACTCAAGCAAAACGACCTCGATGTATATATCGTAAGTAACGTGTGGTCCTTTGCAACTATTTACGAAACTTTATGTATTCCTGTATATTTACCGTTTCTCTTTTTTCTGTTTTACTATATTGTACTCGTAAATGCAATGTAGACACGGAAAACTACATAATTTGTGTACATAATTTAAATCGATGTGTCTTGAAGCAACATATATTCATTCTCTTGCTGTATATTGATATTTGGAAAAGCTTTTAATGAAAAACAAGATATTGTTGAATAATAAAATCGACGAAGATAATGTTGACGTTGAATATGATAAACAGAAAGGCATGCTCAAAATTCTAAATGAAGCAGCAGCCCACTGAACTTCTAAAACTGTGTTAAATTGTAATACCGGTCACTGGCCAAATCGGGCGTTAATTGTGGAAGAGAAACAAATATCAAACAAAAATATTGTTCTTACGACTCTGTAAAAAGATTATTGTGCTGTCATGCACCCTGACGTACTTGTAATAAATTAACATGTATTCTGTATATATGAGATAAATTTTAGTCTGCGATAAAGATGGGTAAGTTGATTTAAGTTTAACGACCTTGACAGGCTATTTGTCGGCATACTCTTACGTTTTTTAATGTTTTAAAAGAAAACATACATTTACGTTTTGGGCATTTAATATAAGTCTACTTTCCAAATTGAAATGAACATAAACATTGTTAAAAAAACAGAAAATGGAAAAGAAACATTCTGCATTGTTGCTTTCATATAATTTTATTTCCTATATATTTGAGCGGAAATTTCTAAGTTAAAACTGATTGTAGTATAGATAAAATATTTCATCTAGGTGCTCTCGTTACATATTAAAATGAATTTCATTGGTCGGAACGTTTGCAAACTTTCAATCCAGGTGTTCTCATCGAGGTCCTCGTTCATGTTTCAAATCAATACACAATATGAAGTCCAGTTCGGCAAAAAGAAATCAAATTAAAACTCTACGATGTCCGATTAAACAAACAGAATTCAGAAAAATAACACTTTTACGATTCTTCCAATCACGACAAAAATATCTATCTTTTTCTCCGATGAAAATCATTACTATTTATATCAGAACAAGTCAAAAGTTGCCGGAGCTTGATTTATGATGCATACGAAACTTTAATAAATAATAATCCGGTTTGTATTTTTCAAAATAACTTTTATATCCGATAAAAATCGAAAAATAAATTATCGATTTTTCTATGAGACAAAAATTATCCTTATTGGAGTCAAATTTGTAATAAAGGACAAACCATATCCTCATGTTTTTTTATGCAGCACTAGTAAGCATAGTTCGTCTGTTATCGCTTCAAACCAAGCCATCATAAATACACCAGAGATTACTAAAAAGTTTTTCAGAATTACGAAAAATATGTTATAATCCTTGACCTTCCCGAATCAGTCGATTGTATGAAAGTTTTTTTTAAAGAAACAGGTCTTTTACTGCAAAAAAAAAAGAAGATAAAAGCGATTTTTGTTTGAAGTAACGAATGTCATTCTTGAAAAAAAGAAAGTTTTCGTGTTTTAGGTCGTCCTGATGCAAACGTAAAAGTTGAAATAAAAATTACACTCCGAGATTACACTAAAGACATTTCGCTAGCACACACGGGACTAGATTTATTAATCGTTCATTTGCAAGTCAAAAATAATAATTATACCAAACAAATGATAAAACTTCCCAATTTAAAATTGAGAAAAATCCGACAGGAAACCAAAGTACAAAGGTACGGCATTTATCTAGAAACAATCTCCATCCAACTTCAAAATGTGAGGTAAATCGATTAGCTTACGCTAGCCAAGCAACCAACAGACAAAATAAATCTTGCCTCCCCGATGAAGACTATCTATAGACACGGAATAAAAACTAAGGAAATTATAATAGCATGTTAGATTGGTTACAAACACATTTATGCAAACATGAAGCAGCTGTTTCTTTACTGAACTGGTCAGTGGTAATACAAAACCAGGGTTTCAAAAAGATGAAGAAAAAGAAAAAGACATTTAAACATGTTAAAATTTATTTAAAAGCAAATCATAAATAGTGTTTAACTAAATTGAAAAAAAAGAATCATAATAGTCTATAATATGTATAAATTTATATCAGAAAGCTAACAGCAAAATGAAAGGAAAATATGTGTTGCTTAAGAACATTGACCTGGGCCGTAACAGCCTCATGTTTGAAATTTTAAAACAAAGTTGAAACAAAGGCTTGTCTTCATATCAAATTGTTTTCACGGCGAATGTCTTGCAAGAAGCAAACTCCCATTATATTACTCCGGTGTCGCCCCTGCATAATTTTGCGTGATCCATGCATGTTTCTGAATTACTTGTCTTTTGTGCATTTACTTTCCTACTAAATGGCTATAGTACAAGTATTAATTTTCATTTGTAAATGTCTGGTTTCGCAATGATGCATGTCCACCAATATCCAGACATTGTGCGAAAAAATATACTTTAGAAGATATGATTCTATGCTGAATACAGAAAACATATACTAGTAGTCGTTTCTTCATGAAGAATTGAACTCTAACATTACAGAATACCAAACTGGCTCTCCTTTTTGAGTACTTCTATCTGGTGTCTTACATTTAAGGGTTTAACTTGTATTAAGTCGTGTCAACTTACTGTCAAGACAGACGCCTATATAGAAAATAAAGGAATATGGAGTAAAGGTACACGGGACCTTATCGAACACAAAGTCAGAGCTAAACAAAAATTCAAATTATCAATGGTCAGCGTTTTATTCCTGTTCATCTTTATAGTCGCTAGAGAATCTTCAACAATGAAAGAATCACTTGTTTACCAGAAGAACAAAACGACAATAGCAAGAAAAGATCTGAGAGTACTTAAGTTTCTGACAGCTAGTTCAAACTGTTACGTCATCTCGCAATCGTTATTTTTGAAGACCTTAAGTGAATGAATAATTTGATTTTCTGTCTCAGGACCTGCGCATATATAAAATACTTGCCACTGAACATTGAACCAAGTAAAATCAATACACATCGTTTCATATATAAAAATCAATCTACAGATGATAAAGCATTTCTTTGTTGGTTAGACTCCCTTTTTGGGAGTTGAACACTGTGCGGGACAAATTTCTTCTCATGGGTAGATATATTTTTCCCATGGGAAAATTAGTTTTTTCTTTTATTTGTTTCAGAATTTGTAAAAGTGCTATGAAATATCGAAATGGACTGACAATCACTAGTAACCAATGACTGGAACAATTTAACAGGCATTATAATAAATTAAAAGTATTTCTATCATACTTTTACACTCACACTGTGTCTAAACCACACCGGCAAAATTTGTTCGGACTCGATGGTATCTAACATCCGGCACAATGACGGAACATTAATAGACAGAAGAAAGCTAGGTTTCTCCTTATTTTCTTATTTTTTTTTATGATATCAAAGAATATATATACATATACAACTATTTTCTATTGTGATATGCAATATTTTCTACAACCGTTCTATATTAACGAAGAAATAAGTCAAAATGCATGTCAAAATGACGAATTGAGTGAACCTTGCCTCGAAATTGTTTAATTTCTCGTTAAATTGTTCATATTGTACGGAAAGAAAGGTACGGGAAGATAGATATTGACACGGAGATTGCAAATTTAGTTATTATGAGCATCTCAATAATTGTATTTCTGTGTATGGAGCGAAAGAAAAGGGTCATGTCAAATTAAAATAAACCGGTTTCGTCTATACCTCTAGCCAATGTAGAAAAGTAAATGCATAGCAATACGCACATACATATTTTTAATTGTGACTATCTTTAGTTCCGAATCTTTCTATCATTCTATATAATTAATTTAGTTTAAATGAAAATAAGGAACTTGGAATTAAAACACTGTTGAAGAGAAACTACATATTCGGGTTAAATTCACCTCAGTTTGTTAATTAAAGTTTGACATCTAACATCTTAATCCGTAATCCACATTTACCTGGCGACCTTAAATTGTTTATTGTTTTTTTTCAATCGAATATCCTCACACAGGAGACTGAGACAAATATGTTATTTGTAATGGTATTTATCAAAACTAAAATGATGGAAAATATCTTTGTAGAAAATGAATTTGCCTAATAAGCGAATAATTATAATACATAGATTTCAACATCTTCAATAGAGAGATTACTGATAAGATGTCCAAAATATCATGTACATGTATATTGCGATTAGTGCTATATAGTATGTCAATGACATTGAATGCCGCTGAGTGTAAAATATTTGTCAGCTTAAAAAAATATTTTTGACACTGCTGGTTTTAATTTTCTGACTCAAGTATAAATTTAAGAAAAGTTTATAGTTTCTAAATATTTTTAGATTCAATATTTTATCATTATTATTATTTCAAAGTCTCACCACATACAAACATAAAATGAGAATCACAGAACTAAACAATAATTTAAAAAGATAAATGAGAGCCGTATAAGACACAATATATAAATATAAACAAATTTTTACTCATTTACATTCAAAATTTACAGTGTCCGTATACTGAATGAAATTAAACATCTTTTTCTTTAAGAACAAGTGAAAAAAAATGCCGTTTCTTTTCAATATGATATTGTTGATGTTTCTGGCACATATTGCAGCAACATTGTCGTTATTGAATAAATATATAAATTGTTCGCTATTTGATATTTATAAATTAAAATGTTAAGCTTAATGTATCATGATATGTCTATAATGGGCATTTTAAAAGCACAGGAATATAAAAAAAGAAGATGTGGTATGATTTCAAATTAGACAACAGTCCACAAGAGACCAAAATGACAGAGACATTAACAAATATAGGTCACCGTACGGCCTTCAACAATGAGCAATGCCAAATCCGCATGGTCAGCTATAAAAGGCCCCGATATGATAATGTAAAACAATTCAAACAAGAAAACTAACCGCCTTATTTATATAACAACAAAAAAAAATGAACGAAAAAAAATATGTAACACATAAACAAACGACAACTACTGAATTACAGGCTCATGACTTGGGACAGGCACATACATAAATAGTGTGGCGGGGTTAAAATTGTTAGCGGGCTCCCTGTCCTCCCCCTAGTCTCGGTCAGTGGTATAAAAGTACATGTACAACATAAAAACGAACTATAATAATCAGTTTAAATAGGCTTAACTCATCAGATGGACAAAAACATGGAGGGTAGAGTGTAATATTTGTAACTGGTCGTTAAGCAACCATGAATCATTTAATCTATTCTTTATATTTTCATCTCTTTATTCTGTAATTTAAATTGCTTATCCCATTATCATCATTATTTCTGTAAACTCTATTTATTTACTTTCATAGCCTCATATATGTACATGTACATGGTATTTGTTACAGGAACAATTTTGACATAAAAAAAAATTACAACAAAGTTAGTGTCCATATTTTCAGGACACGGTAAATGACTTGAATTTAGCTAGAAGGTTTTTTTTCTAAGAAAATCCAGTTTTTAACACACTTATGCTTAATACTCACACTATCAGCCCACTTGTGAACTTTTGCACTTAACCGATTTGAGCTCATCTAATTTAATCTACACCACAAACGAATAATACTCTTCCACTGTTTATCAAAATTAGGTGGTATTCCTAAGTCTCTAGTAACTGTAGCATTTGGTGCATATTTTTGTACTCCGAGAAAAAAATCTACAAGCCCTATTATGTATAGAGTTAATACAGGAATATGTTTTTTGACCCCATAAATCTGCTCCATATTATATTATAGGACAAACCAATCTTTCATACAATTTTACAAATACAACGAAACAAACACCACCTAAAACAATCGTTTTACAAAAATAAATCAACTTCGAATTACAATGAAGTTTGACTAAAAACCCAAAAAAAGTATCATAAAGTCAAAATAATTAACCTATAAAAAAATACACTCAAAAAAGAAAGAAATACAAAGTTTTGTTTTAAATCCTACAAAAACAAACAATTATATAACACGGCACACAAAAAGGTGGAAGCCGTGTAATTGTTATGTTTCTTTATTTCTGCATGGGTCAGTGATTTTATTACCTTGTTAATTACTGGCACGTGTCGTCGGACAAAACCTTTAATGACAGAAAAAATCAAATTACGACTTAACTACAATTTCTAATGACTAAAAAAATCCGATACATTATCTTAAAAAAAACAGCGTCCGATGGTATCTTTTTTACATTCATAGCACCATCCCATCATGGGCTTAGTGCAGCTTCTTGAGCTTAGTGCACTAAGGCGGCCTAGGTGGTGTTTAGACGCTCCCTAATATACCGTCGTATATTACAAAAAATGAGAATGGAAATGGGGAATGTGTAAAAGAGACAAAAACCTGACTATAGAGCAGACAAAAGAGGAAGGCCTATATTACGGGTCTTCAATGTAGCGAGAAACTCATGCGTATACATGTACATACATGCATTATTGTATGCACTTGCTTGGACTTATAGATGCATATATATACTTGTACAAGTCCAAGATTGTGTTATAAAGTATTTCTTATAAAAATACAGGAACATTTTAATGCTAATCCAAACGCACAGGTGTCAATATCTGCAAATCTTCCGGTTGATACAAGTTGTCATTTAAAAAAAAGTGAAATTATAGTGTATTTTATGGATGAATAGATAAATTTATTTTAAAGAATTACAATCCCTTAAAAACGAGGCACCATCATATATACTTATAAAACAGCTCAAATTCAAATCACTGAAGAGACATGTATTTTCGAAATGCGCATCTGGTGCAAGAAAATTGGTACCGTTAATTTTATTCTATATTAACCAGTGACCCGTGTACTAATTTTTAGGAAAAGGGATAGAAAAAGTATGAAACAAAAATAACCGGAAACTATATTTTCAAAATGCACTGCATAATTGAAACCGCTTTAAGGTGTTTCATTTTATTTTATGTTTGTGCGTATACGAAAAAATGATAGCAAGTTAAACTTCAATGTTCATGACATACAATTATTATATTTCTTGTAAAATTGATAGATGAGCGTTTTTCACAAATACCGAACATAAGAATATAGCGTAAACGTCAATAAATGGACAAGCAACCCAACGAGAAAAATATAATTTCAGAGGCATCTACATGTACATGTATAACTAGTTTTGAGTTAGAGAAATCATTCAACATTTTCAATGCCATGCATACGATTTATTTCAGATTTGTGCGTTTTTTCGATTTACGAATAAGTCAATAAGATACAAAAAAGTAATTGAAGCAAAAAAAAAGATACATGAAATAACGAATTAACAAAAGTTTACAAATACATACCTAGGTGCTTTTAATAAAACAACATTTATTTTTTATATTATTATAATTTTATGTTTATGTACCCGATATGGAGTTCTTCTGAAATTAAAAATCACTTGAATGGGTATTTCTGGTGTATATACATGTATAACACGTGATACTTACATGTACAATATACGGAAATGACACGGCTGGGTATTGTAAAGTTACTGAAGGTAGATTACTGGCAGGTGTATATCCCCGGGCGAAAAAATTACTGATTTGTGAAAACGGTTAGGTGTAATTTGTCATATTGTAAACGTTTGAATAGCGCTCATCTCTTCTGTTTTAAAATATTAATTGCGCCAATAAATGGAACTTGACACATTCCCCATTTCCATTCTCAATTTTATTAATTGTGTCATATTTACCTCGAAACTATTGCCCAAACTATTAACATATTTACACGTACATGTAACATTAGAATACTTACTTCAACTGTTAAATAACTTTATAATTACTAAAATTCGAAATTATATACTTCTCCTTCCGTATGCCATGTTTTTGTGTCAATTCTATCTTTCCATCAGGTCCATTGTGCACTTTTTTGTCAGTCTAAGTGCACTAAGGAGGCCCTTTCAGTTTGCGAATTCTGAACCTACATGTAAATACCAAAAAGGACCTCCTCAGTGCTCTAAGAAGAAACATTTGAAAACAAGTGTATAATATTTCAGTGTATGTAAAGCCGTGCGGATCCTAAAATATCATTTTTACTGTATATGCCATAAATGTCTAATGTAGAAATTCAATGATAAATAAACAGACGAACTTTTTTTAATTTTTGAAGAAAATGAGGAAAATTGGTTAAAATGTATATGTTCAGAAATACATAATACTAATTAAACAAAGTAAGATGTTACGATCATCTATTTCATTTAAAATAATTATCACATGTTGATAGATTAGAGATAAAGAATACTTTTACTAATTCATAAATTTGGAACTATAATTAAAGCTTGTCAGCGGCTTGACCGCAAATATTTATGTATCCGGTATCTTGTTTATTTTAACCACGTGCAATATGAAAATGTCAGGGTTTTCCCATAGTTGTATTCTTGCACGTGGTTGCCATGAATAATGCAGTTCAGTTGTGATATTATACTTGAATGGTTAACATCTTTAATAAAATGTAGTCTCTTCATTAGTCTGGATTATTTAAGTTCCTAATGGAACTTGTCCCCACATTGGCCACGCAACATCTGGTGGAGGTACCCAACTTCGATCTACCAACTGAATGAATTCGAAGTACAATTTACGGAATGCAAGAGGGAATATGGCCGAAAACGCCGACATATCCATTACGGTAGAGGACGAGGCCACCGTCCAAATTAATCAGCAATTCACTAACATTGAATCGGTACTGCGATCCTTAGGGAACAAAATGGAAAATAGTGGAAGTTCGATGACATTCTGTCCCTCATTCTTTAGTGGACTCCCAACAGACGATCCAATATCATGGCTAGAACGTTTCCGTGCTTGGGTAGACTTTAACAACTGGAAAGACCCTAATAAGATATTTAACGCCATGAAGTTACGTCTGGCTGGATCCGCACTTGAGTGGATCAAAAACGTGAGTGCTAACTGTATCGAAAATCCGGAGACTCTTTTCCAAGCATTTAAGGACCACTTTCAAAACATTCATCCTAAGTGGCTCTTAGAGCAGCAATTATATGACCGTAGAATGCGCGAGGATGAGAATCTGGAAGACTATGCAAATGACATTGAAAAACGGTGTATTCTTTTGCAAAAAACTGAAAAGGACAAAGTGATGTGTTTCATCCGTGGAATTACGGCAACACTAAGAATGTTCGTAATTCAACGAAACCCTCAAAATTGGCAGGAAGCATTGCATACCGCTAGATTAGCCAACGAATCCGTCCACATTTTACCCCAGTTTAACCGTACAGCTGACGACCAAATGCAGATTTCGAGTGTGATGCAGTGCATCAAATCGCAAAATGACACTATCGCAAAATTAAGTGAATCTGTTCAAAAACTAACTGTGTCGCAAAATGAACCCGCTGTTTGTGCAGTTTCTGGCGTTACTTGTCAAATGTGTGACAAACCAGGACACATTGCGAAAAATTGCAACCAACTACCAAGATTCACCGGCCAAAAGAAGGAAGAAAGGAGATGTTATAAGTGCGGTACCGTCGGACACATTCAGAGGAACTGTCGAAAAAACTAGAAGTGCCTAGCCGTGTGAGGGCGGCCGCTGGGCTGAATGAACCTTTTACATGCCCCAGCGAAACAAACAATGTAAATATTTTTATGAATGGAATTAATTTGATAAACAATTATATTCAAATTAAGGTAGGACATGTTAATCAGTATGCTCTCATTGACTCAGGGTCAGACATTAATGTTATAAATGAACAAGTTATTAAGACTGTAAACTGTCGAAAGTATAGATCAGATAAGACGAGAATTACTGCTGTTAATAATGAGCATATGTCAATAAGTAGTGTTGTTTATATTCCAATAACAATTGGAAATGATATATTTAGTATAAAATTTTATGTTGTTCAGAGTATAAAGCCAGATATTATTTTGGGCTTAGAATTTTTACAAGCAAATAATATTATTATAGATTTTAATAATAATAAGATACGTGTAGACCCTCGACGTCAACTTATTTTAAGCAAAGACACTGTCATACCGCCGATGAGCGAGAAAGTTGTTGTAGCTAGAATAAGAGGTAGTTATCTGCCTGATGAAATAATTGGTTTAACATCAGCATCGCCAAAATTATTGTCTTCTGGGTTAATGACTGCTAAGTCAATTAGTAAAGTAGATAAAAATCAGATTTTGTTTGGTGTGGGTAATTTTACGGATAAACCAATTACTTTATCAAAACAATGTAATTTAGGAAAGTTTGTTTGTTTATCAAAGCATGATAAACTGTATGATTTTGAATCTCTTGATACCGGAAGTAGAGTATGTAATGTATCAAAATCAAGTGTTGATGTTAAAAATCAAGCTGATAAATCTTTATCAGTAGATCAAATATCTCAGTTACAAGATTTAGTTGACAAATATAATGATGTTTTTGTTGGTAAAGACAGTAAACTAGGTAAATGTTCACTTTTGAAACACAAAATTGAGGTTCCAGAGGGAACCGCGCCTGTTCGTCAACGAGCATACAAGGTAGGCCCAAGTCAAAAAGATGTTTTGGAAAACATGATTAAAGACATGCTTGAGCAAGATATTATTGAAGAGTCTATTAGTCCTTGGGGTGCTCCTTGTCTGCTCGTTGCGAAGAAAAATAACAATGGGTATCGTTTTGTTGTTGATTTTCGTTCTCTGAACAAACATATTGTAAATCTAGACGCTTATCCACTCCCTACAACAGATGAAGCGTTAGAAAGCTTAGGGTCGGCTTCACCGACGTACTTTTCATGTTTAGACCTTCAGTCAGGTTTTTATCAGTTAGAAATTGACCCTTCTTCCCGTCCCCTTACAGCGTGGCGTTGTCATTTGGGGTTGTTTCAGTTTAAACGATTGCCAATGGGACTGAAGAATAGCCCTCTGACTTTTCAAAGAGTCATGGAAGCAGTGTTGAGAGGACTCAATTGGAAATCATCGCTTGTGTACCTTGATGACGTTATAGTGTTTAGTCGAACTTTTCAAGACCATTTATTACATTTGCAACAAGTTTTCGAAAGACTTCGTAATGCCGGACTTAAACTGCATCCGTCAAAGTGTAACTTTGCAAAACGGGAGATACGCTATCTTGGACACATTGTCAATAGCGAAGGAATATCCCCCGATCCCGAAAAAGTGACCGCCATAAGAACATATCCAATACCAACCAATTTAAAACAGTTAAGAGCATTTTTAGGACTTTCAGGATATTACCGCCGTTTTATGAAGAACTATTCAAAACTTGCGTCACCTCTCTATCAATTAACGAGAAAAGATACAAACTTTGTGTGGACTGAACAGTGCCAAACGGCTTTTGACGAATTAAAAGAATCATTAAGTCAACCACCAATTCTAGGATACCCGCAATACGACCAACCCTTCCGTCTCTACACTGATGCTAGTTCGTTTTCTCTTGGAGCTGTGCTATGCCAAGTTCAAAATGGAATTGAACGTGTAATATGTTACGCTGGAAAGTCTTTATCTGCGTCCGAGAAAAATTACGGAATAAGCGAAAAAGAGTGTTTAGCTTTAGTATATGGTATAAAACATTTCGATTGTTATTTAAGACACAATAAATTTGAAGCTTTTGTGGATCATTCTTCTCTAAAATGGCTATTGACGATGAATGAGCCTGTAGGAAAATTCGCACGCTGGAATGCGTTAGTGCAATCATACGATTTTGACATTAAGTACCGCCCAGGCAAAATTCATACTAATGCAGATGGCATATCAAGGCGGACTTATGATGACGAGGTAGATCATTCAGATAATTGGGATGAACTGCCAACTTTTGACTGTATTTCTCAACCAATCAAAGATACACAGAGGCGTGCCGAATTGCTAAATGATGCAGCGAAACTCAAAGGACTGACAATAGTCACGTGTGCTGCCGTAACGGAGAACGACGAAAATGTAGTACTATCTAATGATAGTATCCGTGATTATCAAAGAATTGATGCGTGGTACAAAGATTTAATTATTTATCTTGAAACAGAAACACTTCCAGACGATCCCAAGAGACGTAGAGATATTCTTACCATACACAACTCATATGTCATAGACAATGGAACTTTATTTCACATTTATACTCAAGATAAACGCAAAGTTAAGAACATTGACATAAACCTACAAATTTGTATACCAAAACGATTAGTGAAACTTGTACTAGAAGAAACACACGACTCTTTATTGAATGGTAATCACTGCGGCATAAATCGTACTTTATTCAAAACGCGCTTACGATATTACTGGCCATCGTTAAACTCCGACGTTATAGAATGGGTAAAGTCTTGCGTAATGTGCAGCCAACGTAAGCGACCACAAACATTAACAAAAGCTAGATTAATGTCCATGCCTGTCCCCAGTCAACCATTTGAAGCCGTTAGTACTGATATTTTAGGACCAATGCGTAAGACTGTAACCAATGGAAATAAATATGTACTTGTATTTATTTGTTACTTGACCAAATATGTGGAACTTATACCTGTGAAAGACATTACCGCTGTTACTGTAGCAGACGCCTTTTTAAAGAATGTCATATGCCGCCATGGTATTTGTAAAACTTTGCACTCTGATCGTGGAACGAACTATTTATCGAACATTGTTCGCGAAACTTGTCGTCTTTTAGATGTAAAGAAAACACAGACAACTAGTTTTCATCCACAGTGTAACGGTCAGAGCGAGAGAATGATGTCAACTATAGTGAATTCTATTTCCAAGCGTATTGATGATGACGAAGATAATTGGGATCGATTTATTCCGTTCATTCAATATTCGTACAACAATACCCCTTGTCTTGACAGTACTGAATATACACCATTTTTTCTCACTCATGGACGATATCCTAGATCCTTGCTAGACATAAGTTTTGACAATTTTGATTTGCCAGTGACTTGCCGTGATTATATAATTCGTTTATTGGAAAATCTGGACAAATCACGAGAAGTAGCCGTAGAAATTCTCAAGGAACGAAAACAACAAATGGTGACAACAGCAAACAGAAAGACACACGAACTACAGTTCGCTGTCGGCGATATTGTGTACATATATCGGCCAGTTGTAACTCCAGGAAAGCATCGAAAATTCATGCGACCGTGGATTGGACCGTACTATATTACACAAAAACTTTCAGACATTCATGTTAAAATCCGCCGTAAATCAGATGGAAAACTGGTCAAGAACCGTGTTCATGTCAATCGTTTGAAACATGGGTTTTTGTGGCATGATAGGCCACAGGACCCTGAACCTCCCCCAAATGTAGATGCCACTGAGCCCGCTATTTTAGCAGATGAAGAAATTCCCCCTAATTTTGTAGATAACACTGAAATACCCCAGGGTGTGGATAATGTGTCTCAAAATGGTGACCCTCAGAATGATAGTATTTCTGAAAAATTGTATGAGGTAGAAAAAATTTTAAGAAAGAAATTTTTTGATGGTAAATGGTGGTACCGAGTGAAATGGTTAGATTTTGACTCTACGAATAATTCTTGGGTAGAGTACCAAGATTTAAATGAGAAATGTAAAAAATATGTGAATGACATGCATAAGAAAATATTAACTGATCGTAGAAGTAAAAAGAAGAATTAGTTGTTTGTATTACACAAGTTTTGAGTTTATATTTGTTTATTTCATAGACAGAACTTTGTTTACATGTTTGAATCATCGATGATTGGGTTGATAAGTTTGGAAAACCCCTAGGTTATTTTTAGATACATGTGTACTAGCAACTTGCATATTTGTAATCTATACACATTGACTATAGTACGTGTTTAGAAGTTTAATGTGGAAAACTTACCGTACTGTGTGTATATTTTATTATTTGGTTTTATAGTGTTAGTTTTTTATTTAGTATATATAAAGATTAGAAGTTAGATTTTTTTCTTCAAGTTAATTAGTAAATTTAAAGATAATTTTTCTCTTGGCTAAGAATATTTTTTTTATCATTTCCGAGGACTTGATCACTCCAATGGTTTTGACAGAAAATGTAACTGATAACCTGTGATCTTTTACAATGATTATTTTTAGCTACGATTTAAAATTATTACTTTTGTCATTTCTAATTTAATTTTATTTTGATTTATCAGAGAGTGGTACTCTGTTTGAAAACCGGAGGTAATGTTACGATCATCTATTTCATTTAAAATAATTATCACATGTTGATAGATTAGAGATAAAGAATACTTTTACTAATTCATAAATTTGGAACTATAATTAAAGCTTGTCAGCGGCTTGACCGCAAATATTTATGTATCCGGTATCTTGTTTATTTTAACCACGTGCAATATGAAAATGTCAGGGTTTTCCCATAGTTGTATTCTTGCACGTGGTTGCCATGAATAATGCAGTTCAGTTGTGATATTATACTTGAATGGTTAACATCTTTAATAAAATGTAGTCTCTTCATTAGTCTGGATTATTTAAGTTCCTAATGGAACTTGTCCCCACATTGGCCACGCAACAAAGAGATGCGAGCGGAGTTTTATCGCGCCTAAAGCCATCCAGCTGTGAAATATATACCAAAATAGGTGAATATTTAGGACATTTCACGAACAGATCGTGCAGGTGCTTTATAACTAACAGGTAAGATGTTGTTGCAGTAAAAAATATTCATTTTAATACAATTATTAAAGTTGTATAACGTAGAATATGTTTTGTCATTCAGTTTCTTCATATTTAACTAAATTCCACCATGATGATTTCGTAATGCTAGTCATGTTTACTGTCGAATAATGATACTATTCTTTCATTTTCACTGTGGAGCGAATCATTAGTATTGTATATGCGGTGCATTTTCACTGTATAATTTTTTTTTTATCTATTACAGCTCATTTCTTTAAGCATGTAGAGCAAGACTTTAGTTGATTTGCTTGCTTTTTTTATTGGATAATCATTATGATAACACCCAATTTAATTCAAATATTAAAAATACAGGTTAAACTATGCCTATTCATATTGTTTAAAAATGTCAATCTTATTTACAAAGTTTGTATAAACAATTATACAAACAAAGCAAGCAAGCCAAACAAAGTTTTGCTTTACATGCATTAGGAAATAAGCTGTAAAGCCTTAATTTAGCCGACTTGCTCAAACAATAGATAAAGTAAGAGAAAGATTTGATAAAATTTAACTTACGGAGGAAAGTTTGGTTTTAAAACACTCTAATAAATTCAATAGAAATAACATTTATTTCAAATGTATTCCATTTAGTTTCTTATAAAGCGTATAGGGATCTTTATCCTTATTTTTTTATCCATTTCCATGACACTTCACCACTAATTACGTACATCTTGATATAGATTGCACCTTTGTTTTCCCGTTTAAAAGGTTTTACACTGGAGCCCTTTATAACTTGCTATTCGGTGTGAGCCAAGACTCCATGTTGAAGACAGTATTTTGACGTATAATGGTCTACTTTTATAAATTGTGAATCGGATGGAGAGTTGTTTCATTGTCACATACGACATCTATATATGGCTCAAAAACGAAACGAGACGGGATAAAAAGGGACACAAAAATCCACGCTACTTTTTTACTATATTTATAATGGGCTTAATATGAGTCAAAATAGAGTAAAACACTAAAATAGTGGGTCGCATTTGGGTATAAGCGTCACGCCGGATTGCCGATTTTTTGCAAGCGTGACAGGTGAAAGTCAAATGATTGTGAAGTGAAAAACGGGAAATGAAGTCTAGCGGGACACGGATAATCACAAAAAAATAGAACTGCATAGTATAAGCGGGATACGGGAATCTGACAAAACAATAAGCGGAATACGGGAATCTGCCAAAACAGTAAGCGGGATCCGGGATCAGAACCCCCCAATGAGACCCCAGAATAAGATATTTTTGTATATTCATCCTATTGTTACAGTCATGCCTTCAATAACAAATGTATTCGATGCATGCATTTTTTTTTATATTTTTGATCCCTTTTTCAATTTTGTGGGGTCCAAATTTATAGACAAATGTCCTTTAATATAGATATTTGGAATTCGTTGACATGCTGAATCTAACCGTGTATCTAGTTTGGGGATTGTTTGCCTAGTTGCTGAAATAGCCCACATAGAGTTCCAAAGGGTCTATAATCAACAAAAATGAATTGAAGCATGCATTTCATGTACAATAACCCATATGTGTATGGTTTTACCTCTGCGGTAGTATCCATTCGCGGATCTAGAATTTTTCATTAGTAGGGGCCCACTGACTGCCTAAGAGGGCCCGCTGCTGTCACGCTCCAGTGATTCCCTATATAAGTTAAAATCAAGGAGAAACGTAATCTGAAGAATACAATATGACATTTTGAGAATCGCTTTTGTTACAAGTTTGAAAAGCTATATATTTGATGAAGAATGAATGAGGAGTTTGTATTTCAATTTGAAAATACATGTATCATAAATCCTAAAGTCATCAACTAAGTTTTTTTTCATTTGTTGCAAGTGCATTTATCACATTATTCTACAATAAAAATTCCTCGCATCTTTGAAAATTCTACATTAATAATGACTGCACTAACAGTGATAATTCATCGCATCTATAGTTAAAATGGATCGCTTTCAATAATCGATATGGTATATTATGATGCTTTTATAACACTTTTTTGAATTTTAACGCTATGTTTGTATATTATAAAGACATATCACAATGAAAATATGTTAAAACGTAACTTAAAATCCTTTAACTTGATATTTTCAAAACGTAAACAAATACAGTTTTCCCATGATCCTTTATTCTACAATAGACATACCCGCATATAACAGTAAAAATGAACTAGCTGGATTCGCACTTTATATACACTGATATTTGCACAATTAAATGATTGTTTTATTGGCGCAAATGAATGTTGCAGTTTTTATGATTAAGTGATACAAAAAAAAAAAAAAGAATTCGCGTAATTAACTTGTGGCGCAAATTAATTCTTTTTTAGCCAAATTGGATATCGGCCTTCAAAACATTGTGTATACACAAACAAAGCAATATTTATCTTTTACGCAGTCTAGCCGGAGAATAAAAGTTTTTGCAATTTGTGTAGGATTTTAATTTTAGAATGCAACGAACAAGTAAGAAGATCGTTATGCACGATGAAAGGGAAAAATTTGGTGCGTCGATATAAATTTTATGGATGCACTTGATAATTGTAAAATTTCAAGTCTTTAAATAACATCCATTTGTAGAACTGATTATTTCGATCCTTCAAATATATGTAGAATAATAATAAAGAAATATATTATTAAGTCTCTTTCATATAAATACTGTAGATTTGTATTTGATCATCGATTGCAAACATAATGTTCAGTGAGAAATATTTCATGTATTCGTACAGAGAACAAATCAACTTCTTTCAGAATACAATTGATTGGTTATTGAAGTAAATGATTTGCGACAGAATAAGTGAAACTTGGCCAACAGCTTACCTCTAAAATAAAGAAATATAAAAAAAAGATAGAGTTAATTCTGTATTTTACTCATACTGCACTTAAGCACTTTTTACAGTCAATACCGAAAATATGAAATACATCGATTTAAATTATGTACACAATGAATAATTTCTGTGTAGTTTTCCGTGTCTACATTTACATACGAGTACAATATAGTAAACTGTATAATTTGTGTATGTATTTGATCCTATGAGCTGTATATTAATTTTCTTACGGAAATAAAGAATTATTATAGTTAAAAAGAAAAAAGAGAAACGGTAAATATACAGGAATACATAAAGTTTTGTAAATAGTTGCAAAGGACCACACGTAACTTACATGCCACGAGTTTTCATAGAACTTGGCAATTTTTGAAACGCATGTTTATATGCGATAAAGATCTAGTGCATTTGAGCAAATTAAAATCATGTTATATAATTATCTATCTATTTTATTTTCAACAAATTCACAAGTTTTGCATTTTTAAACCGCGTGTGCATATATATTTTAATGTTTTTATTTTAATTCCTTATATATGAACATGTCACGTGTATTATTCGGGCGCCCTATTATTCATTCGCTTGTTTAAATTGTGAAACATGTGACTTTACTAAGACTGTACGCATTTAAAGTTTGAAACAAAAAACTGCAATTGGCGCAAATTGATTCTGCCCAAACGATAGATACATCGAGGTCGTTTCGCTTAAGTGATTTACCTGTAAAAAGTCCGGGTCTCATCCATGTTTAAAACGAATTAATGCATGTTTGAAATAGCTTAACAGGGGCGTGGCCTATTAGTTTGACGCAACTAACCACTAACTTGATTTCAATTGATCGACTGCAGAGAAATCTATTTGACTGGCGTTAAAATGAATTGATATGAATTGAAATGAATTAAATATAATTTTTAATTTTTGTCAATCTTTATCAAATAACGATCAATCTCATTTAAATAGCGTTAACACGTTTTTGTCCGATCAAGTTAAATTCGGGTTACTAGTGTAGGTACATTATGATAGAATATAAAACAAGGCTAGTTACATTATCATATCATAGCGCTAGGTATATGATAATAGCATAGCACGAAGTATATTTAGCTTTCCCCTAAATACATTCTTTAAGAATAGCAGCACAAAGCATATTATTATAGTAAGAACTTGGTCCATTCTCATAGCAGATCACTTAGTAGAATATTTTAACATAGTGCTAGGTCTGTTCATATGCCATTCCTGTAAGTTAACCCAATAGCATAGCACTATGTGCATTTAAAAACCATAGCACAAGATACATTATCATTAGTTAGGGCTTGGTATATTCTTATAGCAAAGAACTAATTACATCATTATACCATTTGACTAAATAGATTGTTATAGCATAGCTTTAGGTACGTGATTAAAACATAGGACTAAGTAATGAACTACATCCATTCTCAAAGCATATCACTAGATACATAATTATAACTTAGCGCTAGGTCCATTCTTATAGCATAGCACTAAGTACATTATTACAGCACAGAATTATGCAAATTTTTGGTTGCATATTACTAAGTGCATTATAACAACAACCACTAAGACATTCTCATAACATTCCACTAAGTACTCATTTAGATGTTGGAGAAGCACTACCCTTTCTCAACCAAATGTAGATGAGCCTGGATCAGTCATCTGTGTTGGCGAAGCTGTATCCTTACTCAATCACATGCATATGAGACAAGCTTGGGTTCTCAATTAGGTGCATATGAGACAAGCTTGGGTTCTCTACCAGAATGAGAAGCTGTACCCTTACTCTTTCACATGAAGATGACAAAGTTTCCTTACTCAATTACATGTTGAAGAAATAGTTTTGTAACTCAATCATGAAAATGAGATACTACTGAAAGTATCAGATGCATATCAACCTGTATCGTTAAACATATGCCAGCCTATTTCTTAAACATATCAGCTTGTACCCTTATTACAAAGGACAAAGTATATTATTATAGCAGAGAATTTAGTTTATTCTTATAGCAGAGCAATAGATAGATTATTATACCATAGTGATAGGTTCCTTTGTATAGTATAGCACTAAGTTCATTCTTATAGCATAACACTAAGTACATTTTAATAGCAAGTTTTAGGTCCATTTTTATAGCATAGGACTAGGTAAACCATTATAACATAGAACAAGATCCATTCGTATACCATTCCACTAAAACTATTCCTATAGCATAGCACTAGGTACATTTTAATAGCGTAGAACTAGGTCCGTTCTTATGACATACTGCGAGATACATTTGTGTAACATAGCGCTAGGTCTAATCGTATAATATAGCAACACCACAGGCATCTTCTTATAGCTTTGCATTGAGTTAATTATTATAGCATTCTACTAAGTACATTCTAAAAGTATAAAACTAGGTACATTATGATAGCATATAAAACAAGGCTAGTTACATTATCATATCATAGCGCTAGGTATATGATAATAGCATAGCACGAAGTATATTTAGCTTTCCCCTAAATACATTGTTTAAGAATAGCAGCACAAAGCATATTATTATAGTAAGAACTTTGTCCATTCTTATAGCAGATTACTAAGTAGAATATTTTAACATAGTGCTAGGTCTGTTCATATACCATTCCTGTAAGTTAACCCAATAGCATAGCACTAGGTGCATTTAAAAACCATAGCACAAGATACATTATCATTAGTTAGGGCTTGGTATATTCTTATAGCAAAGAACTAACTACATCATTATACCATTTGACTAAATAGATTGTTATAGCATAGCTTTAGGTACGTGATTAAAACATAGGACTAAGTAATGAACTACATCCATTCTCAAAGCAATTCACTAGATACATAATTATAACTTAGCGCTAGGTCCATTCTTATAGCATAGCAATAAGTACATTATTACAGCACAGAATTATGCAAAATTTGGTTGCATATTACTAAGTGCATTATAACAACAACCACTAAGACATTCTCATAACATTCCACTAAGTACTCATTTAGATGTTGGAGAAGCACTACCCTTTCTCAACCAAATGTAGATGAGCCTGGATCAGTCATCTGTGTTGGCGAAGCTGTATCCTTACTCAATCACATGCATATGAGACAAGCTTGGGTTCTCTACCAGAATGAGAAGCTGTACCCTTACTCTTTCACATGAAGATGACAAAGTTTCCTTACTCAATTACATGTTGAAGAAATAGTTTTGTAACTCAATCATGAAAATGAGATACTACTGAAAGTATCAGATGCATATCAACCTGTATCGTTAAACATATGCCAGCCTATTTCTTAAACATATCAGCTTGTACCCTTATTACAAAGGACAAAGTATATTATTATAGCAGAGAATTTAGTTTATTCTTATAGCAGAGCAATAGATAGATTATTATACCATAGTGATAGGTTCCTTTGTATAGTATAGCACTAAGTTCATTCTTATAGCATAACACTAAGTACATGTTAATAGCAAGTATTAGGTTCATTTTATAGCATAGACCTAGGTAAACCAGTATAACATAGAACAAGGGTCCATTCGTATACCATTCCACTAAAACTATTCCTATAGCATAGCACTAGGTACATTTTAATAGCGTAAAACTAGGTCCGTTCTGATAACATAGTGCGAGATACATTTGTATAACATAGCGCTAAGTCTAATCGTATAATATAGCAATACCACAGGCATCTTCATACAGCTTTGCATTGAGGTAATTATTATAGCATTCTACTAAGAACATTCTTAAAGTATAAAAATAGGTACATTATGATAGCATATAAAACAAGGCTAGTTACATTATCATATCATATCGCTAGGTATATGATAACAGCATTGCACGAAGTATATTTAGCTTTCCCCTAAATACATTCTTTAAGAATAGCAGCACAAAGCATATTATTATAGTAAGAACTTGGTCCATTCTTATAGCAGATCACTTAGTAGATTATTTAAACATAGTGCTAGGTCTGTTCATATACCATTCCTGTAAGTTATCCCAATAGCATAGCACTAGGTGCATTTAAATACCATAGCACAAGATACATTATCATAAGTTAGGGGGTTGGTCTATTCTTATAGCAAAGAACTAATTACATGATTATACCATTTGACTAAATAGATTCTTATAGCATAGCGTTAGGTACGTGATTAAAACATAGGACTAGGTAATGAACTACATCCATTCTCAAAGCATATCACTAGATACATAATTATAACTTAGCGCTAGGTCCATTCTTATACCATAGCACTTAGTACATTATTATAGAAGAAAATTAGACAAATTTTTGT
Organism: Mytilus edulis; assembly: GCF_963676685.1. NCBI lineage: Eukaryota > Metazoa > Mollusca > Bivalvia > Mytilida > Mytilidae > Mytilus > Mytilus edulis. The sequence goes on along the minus strand of NC_092357.1, from coordinate 25,125,106 downwards.
TGTATATTACTAAGTACATTATAAAAACAACCACTAAGGCATTCTCATAACATTCCACTAAGTACTCATTTAGATGTTGGAGAAGCACTACCCTTTTTCAACCAAATGTAGAGGAGCCTGGATGTGTCATCTGTGTTGGCGAAGCTGTACCCTTACTCAGTCACATGCATATGAGACAAGCTTGGGTTCTCAACTAGGTGTAAATGAGACAAGCTTTGGTTCTCTACCAGAATGAGAAGCTGTTTCCCCAGTATACAGGCGTAACTCATCTCCAGTCAACAATCCAACTAAGGTTTCGTGGAACGAGTTCAAGGTCAATTAATGAAATGCAAGTCAAGCAAGTATATATATATACGATGTCTTTGCGTTTTTTTAAAACGAAAAACAACCACGCCATTTGCGAAATCATACCTAAATAATCCGGTTTAATAAATGTTTTATAAAACCATGTTTTATTTTTGTGTCTTCTTTTCAAATATACAGGACTTAGGCAAATGCTTTTGTTTGTCGGACTTTTTCTATTTAAAATTTGATTCGATGGATATTTTATTCAGATCAGTGAGACAAAAGCCTAACAACAGAAAAACTACAACCCAGTATAGGTAACAAAAAGGAATAAATGAAAAGTACAACATACTACACAAAGAAAAGGAAGAGCAAATTCTTCATTGGTCAATGAACGAGATAGAAAAATTGAGAATCAAAATACATGAAGAAAAGGAGAGTATGAAAAAGGGCACAAACAGGGACACACAAAATGCTCTGATATTTGCAGATTTATAAACCATTCAACCAAACCAATGCAATTGCACGTATTAGTGGGCTGATTTTATTCTAAAATCAAGGGCTTATACATACAAGTTATTTTTTTTATTTTCTATCGAATACAACATTCTGTTTACAGTAGATTCATCAGCCCCCCCCCCCCCTTACACATAGGCACCTGACTCCATACACCCATACGTTGTTTTTGGTCATTATATTACGATACTTATATTCTCTAAAAAAGTAAAAACTGTACACATTGAAAATACTCATAATAAAAGACTTTTTAAATGCGACGAAATAATATCTACAAAACTGGTTGCAATGATGGGAATAATAAATATCAAATTAGCATATTACTGCCAAGGTGAGGGATTCAAGCTTGAACATCTTGTAATTGTTTAAGCCTAGTGTTTATACATTTAATTATAAACAGAAAGTTAAAATAAAATGAACGCAGGATTTATATTTCATATTGTAGAGCAGAGATAGAACCATTCCATAAATTGTTACGAACAAGAAATATGATGTTTTATGTTTCAAACCACGTGTTGCTGTAATTTTCTTTGATAATGATATTCCATTGCCATACACCATGATACAATATCATTCAAAACTATGAGAAGTTGCCTAGACAATTCAAAATTGTAAAAAAAGCACAACATTGATTTTAATCAATATAAAATGAATTCAGGATCATTATTGCCTATTTATACTTCATTATATATTGATTAATTTATTGTATAAGGTACGCATACAAATAAAATTTTATATGAAGTCCTATTATCGTCAACCAGAATAATCACTATATCTACCTTTAGCGCAAATCAAACACAGTAATACACAAAAACGGCTGTTCTGCGTTACGACCAACTTATTCTTACTGCCAGATATTCTCAATTTTCGACATCAAAATCCCCAGTTTACAATAACCAAGATTCATATACAATATATTTATCTCTATTCTACAGCAAAATTAAACAATTCAGTTCATTTCAATTTTATTTTTCCTGGTAAAATTTCATTAAACGAAAATTTCGCAAAATGATAACATGACAACGAAACAAGGTGATGTCAAAATTATGTTTCCGTAATAAAACCCCAAAAACTAATATTATAAAAATTTGATAAAACTGAACAGCGAAAACAGTATCATATATATAGGGGCTTCACAAATTTACCGAATTTGACGTATTAGAATCGAAATATTTCATGGCAGCCGTAGATTTGTTTTCATTTAACCATGGGTTGGGCATTTATATTCGTATTTTAATCGCTAAAGCTCAGGGTAAAATAATCGAATGTAAATGTCCGATCCATGGTTAAATAAAAACAAATCTACGGCTGCCATGAATTATTTCTTAATTGAAAATTAGAAACTGCTATATTTATCAAAAAGTCCGTTATATTTAAATCGCTATTGTTAAATGTTTACCTAGTCACCTGTGTATACCCATTGTCCACTCTTAGGTCTTTGTTTTAAATCAGTTATTAAAAATAAAACAATGATCGATATGATTTATAACTTTTACTGTATACATGAGAAAGGAAATTCAGTAGTTCTATAAATACGTTTCTTTGAAATTATGGGATCAATGAATATGTATTTTCCATAATTTAAGTAATTTCATCAGTTCCTTAAATAAACAAATTCAAACATGCCCCAATATAATTACTAAACTTTTCGAATCGACATATAATATAGCAATAGTTGCTAACAAGCACATACAGTAAGTTGATTTTTCTAATATCCTACAAAGTTACATTCAATATCTTAAATAAATTATACTTGCTCATATATTTATTATATTCACTCTATAAACTTAACAACCTGGAGTGGTGTTCCCGAAGGTATCCCGAGATTCATCCTAAGTCATACCTAAAACCAAGTTTAGAATGGACTTAGGATAATATTATGACATTCTTAAGTAGTGTCTTGAAGCTATCTCAGACGCATCTTATGTTAGGACGTCCTTACCATATTCTAAGTACGAAATTTTAAATAGTTATAAGTATTCTTTTAATGACACATTTTTATCAAAGACTACACCAATTAATAATTACATGTTTTTATAAATTAAATGCATGATTTCAAATGAAATTATAAAATAATATCAAAAAGAAATTTTTATTAAAACCGGAAAACAATTTACTTTGAAATTAGAATTGAATTCGTAGTGTCATCGTATCTTGAAACACGAAGTTCAAAGTTTAAAATCATGCACAATTCTGTATATACAAATTGATAACTAACGGTGCTTTTCATTTCATGTTCCTCTTCACGTAAAAAATTGAGTAAAAAGCATGCACAAAGTTAGGATGATCTTATGACACTTAAATATGTGTCCTAAAAAAGTTAGGACGAAAAATGCGATATATCATAAGTTAAGATAGCTTCAAGAACACCCCCATTGTTTAAGATTAATTCTTATAATGACTAAGTCAATATTACCAAGCTCATTTTAATATTTTATTTTAAACACACTTTATTTTCCAGAAAATGGCAAAAGGATTACAGAAAGGGATTTTAGTCACACTAATCACTTCGCTAATGTTTGCGATCGAAAACATGGTAGTAACTGTAAAATATCTACAATATGATGACACTATTGGCCTTGCTATTGTTCAACTTGCAATAACAAGTATATTTACTATTCTACTTTTATTTTTCTTCATCTATATTTGTTGTACATGTCGTATAGAGGAGACAGAACCAGCAACCCAAGACCAACAAACATCAACAATTAACCAAAGGAATGCAACACTTACTTTAGTATGTTCTACTGCCATGTGTATGTGTGCTGTTCTGATAGCTGCGCTAGGCATATCTTTAGACAGGATGAAATTTAGTTAATGATATGAACAATATTTCTATATTATTTGTAGCATGTACATTTGTTATAACAGTTCAAACTTTTTTTTATTTTTCATTATCTTTACTTAGCTTAAAGTCAGTCAGTCAGAGGTTATTATTGGTCATGAGTGTTTCCAGCATCTAGTGAAATTTATTCTGAAGGAATACATAGCATGTTGTAAATTTGGAAAGATTAAAATGTGAAAACTGATGTGTTATTTGATGTTAGTCTTAGTAACACCGGAAGGATGAACAATTTTATATAATTGCATCAGCATATGTTTTAGAAAGAATATCGAATTAATATAGAGGTCGCGTTAACCACAGAGACACTTTGCTGTTATTGTTCTTTTGTTCATTTAAATTATTTTGTTTTGGTTGAGGAAAGTTTAGGTCACACTTCTACATCTACATTGTTAAAACATATTTTGTTTCTTACCTTTTAATAAATAAAATCTAGTTCTACTAATTTGCATGTATTGTCGTCCATCCTGAAGGAATACATCACATTTAGACTTAACTTTTCAGCTAGACAGGACACATGTGTTTGATTCCCCTTTAGATAGTCGCCGAGGATGTGTCCGTAAAATTGTAACTTATTTCTTTCGTTTTTGTCACTCCAGATTTTTCATCGTACTTAAAAAACATGTTTTGTTTAGAATTTAACACATTGATTACTAGTATTTTTTTTAATTTATATACAAACCAACGTAAGCTGAGGTCAACAATTCTAGTATACCAAGAAAACAGTCGTTCCCTTACGTTTAAAGTTTTGGATATTTGAATGAAAAGGATACTGAGTGTGTAGTCTTCTGATACACAAAGTAACTTTGTTGACCATTGAAAATTCGAAAAAAAAACGAATTATACATTATTATAGCTGGTCTAAAATTATAGAAAACAAATGATACCCAATTAAACATTGTTTACAATTAAAAAATATTCATATAAATACCGATTTCTCCTGATGACTAATGACGTTAAAGATTCTACTATAGTTCTTCCCTTATGCAACATGTGTAAGGTGTTGAAACAACATTCGTGTTAAGGAATGCAAAAGAGACAGAGCCAAGGAGCAATAATTACAAACTTCCCAAACACAATGATTTTCTAGGTGTAATACCACCATTGATTTCCCCCTATTAGTCTTTGTTCAATTGCACTTTTCAAAAAAATGTGCAGGAATAATGTTTGTTTCATATAAAGAAATACTTGGAATGACTAAGTTTTATCCTGTCCAGTACTATGGAAAAAGTTTCACATGACATGTCATTGCATAAAAAAATAACCATCACTTGAAGTTAACCAATAAAATTTCAACCCTTATCTAACATGTGTACAAGTATAGTTTGGGTAGTTTTGTATGAGAAAAAGTTTCATACACAAAGGATAGTGATACAGTGACAAAGGTCAACATCCATTGGCTGAACTTTGAACTCTTGTTTGTTCTATATCATAAGATGGTTCTTCACATTTTCTAATGGTTGCAAGCCTTGATGATGTAAGAATATAGATCTTCATACGTACATACACGTAATAAGTCGAAATTATCATCAATAACATGCGATCTGCAGAGCCCTTTCATGCTAATGGTGATATCGCAATCTTAATTTACGCAAATTGTATATAAAAAAAAGCTAAATGCAGGAATGATAATAACTTTCGAATAAAATAAAGTCTTGTTAATTCATTTACATAGACAGCTCGAGGATTTCTTTGATTTGCAAACCACTCGTTAGTTCAGAAAAAATCATGTAAGCAAATATTCATCTACGTAAGCCAGGTACCAGTATTTTGTTTTTGATTGTTTGTAAATGGGTTTGCATTGATAGGAGCAGCTTCGTTTAAATGACATACTCACCTGATATATGATGTCGTCATTTCTACTTAATTGCTCAAGTACAGAAAGAACGTTTCTATAACTGAATAATTTGAAAAACCATAAAACAAATTTAGAAACACTTCATTTTTGGAATACCAAAAATCCGTGAATTCCCTTCTAAAACGCATGTATTTATTACCTGACAGCTTCTATACGAATAAGAAATCACGAGCTGTGACAATTAAAGTATTTAAAAATTGATATGATATCTAAATGTATACTAACTCAGTCGATAAAGACACTGTTTTAATCTTGAGATATAATTTCCTGTTTGCTTCAAGTTCAGTGCAAAACACGATTGAAAGATAAAAGAGAAGACTAGTAACAAAAGAAAAGAAGATTTTGTTTTTCTGTAGTCATATGTATATTGGATATTTCAAAATCAAAATTACTCTTTGCTTATCTAGTATCCATTCAATATGATTGTTTCATTTGTAAATGTTACACATATCATTTGTGCGTACAATTTTAAATAGTTATTTTTCTTTTTAAAACAGATAAAGATTAATTTTTACAAATATGTTCTCCCTAGCGTGTAACCTTCATGGTAAAATAAAGAAAACCAAACAATATTCGGTGTCATTTGATAGTATTGAATTAGTTTAATGTTGCATGAAAGATTAGATTATAATCAGACAAATCTGATATGCAATAGGAAATCCCATAAGATCAATAAATACATTTTCGAAGAAATCAAGAGCCATGAAAACATTTTACTTAGGTTATGGAATTTCATAATTTTTATAAATACAAAATGTTTTTTTTTTATAATTAGAACTGTTGTAATTATCGATAAAAACCAGCAAAGCCTACGTCCATGACAAAAAACTAGTACAACCGACGCTTATAATTTCCAGAGGCTTTAACAAACAAATACAGTACAAACACAGTAAGTAACTCTTTTAGTTTCTTTGGGAAGTTAAGCGCTATAAAACCAGGTTTAATCCACCATTTTCTACATTTAAAAATGCCTGTACCAAGTCAGGAATATGACAGTTCATGTCCATTCGTTTTTGATGTGCTTTGTCATTTGATTTTGCCATGTGATTATGGACTTTCCGATTGCATTTCCTCTGAGTTCAGAATTTTTGTAATTTTACTTTTTCATTTACAAAAATAATATTCATATTTAAAAAAAAAAATCAAAATAATTATAGTTCGATATTTTAAATTTACATTATAGAATTAAAAAAACGTTGATGCTATCTCTTACAAATACTAAAAAATTAATAATTCCAGAGTTTTACGATATAATGTAACATTGTCATGTTAAAAAATACATGCGTTTATATAGTCAACACTCTATCTTAATACATAAATTAAAATCTCCAGATGTTGTTATATGTCGTTTGATTTTAATTCTCCATTTATGGGCATTATGCTTTCTGTTCTGTGCGTCCGTTCGTTTGTCCGTCCGTCCCGCTTCAGCTTAAAGTTTTTGGTCGGGATAGGTTTTGATGAAATTGAAGTCCAACCAACTTGAAACTTAGTAAACATGTTTCCTATTATATGATCTTTCTAATTGTAATGCCAATTTAGAGATTTTATACCATTTTCACGGTCCACTGAACATAAAAAAATGATAATGCGGATGGAGCATCTGTGTACTTGAGACATATTCTTGTTCTGTCATTCATTGATATTCATCTTACATTAACCTCTATTTACTCTCAGGGCCCAATGAAATATATGAGCTAACACTTGGCGTCATCATCAGTTAAGCAAGTAGCCAAGGAATAATTTTGAAACTTATTGCAGCGAAAGATAGTAGAGGGACACACACGTATCACAAGCTAATGAATCGATGTAATGTGATTAAGGACTTCCTCGGAGTTCAGTGATTTTCTGATTTTACTTTTTGCCGACTTTTGTAGTTAAAACAAAAAGATAATTATAAGATTTATAGATTATTTGTCACACAAACGGTTTTGCATCTTTGTTTTTATCTTTTCATACTATTTCTTGTACTCTTTTTTTTGATTGGTTGATGCTTCAGTGATTTTAATCACAAACATCTAAAGAACAGTATAGAACTTTGCAGTAATTTTTTGTACAGATAACTCTTTTTCAGCACACTTCCTATTACCTAGTCAACAAGGCAACTACAATCATGCATCAGTGTTTTGAATAATTGTTTGACTACGAATAATTAAAATATGAGGGAAATAAATTAGAACATGTAGATAGTATCTACTTAAATACATTAAACATACACAAAAGATAAAAGAAAATTTTGGTTGACAATACAGTACTAAACATTAATATATACTATGTTAAAGGGTAAGTCATTCTTGAGATCAAAAAACATATTCAGAATGAACAGAAATGCACGTCGCAAAATTGATATATATAAACATAGATTTGGTTACATAAACGATGATCCAGTTCGTGGTTTAGGGAACCCTGGAATTACACACAATTTAGTATTTTACTCTTAGTATTTTACGTATTTCTATCATAGGCAATTGTCATATAAAAAAAAAATAGTAAAAAAAATGAATAAATAAAAGAATGAATAAATGAATGAGTAAATGAATGAATAAATAAATTTATCAATAAATCAATTAATCAATTAATCACTTAGTCAATCAATAAAAAATTAAAGACCAACTTCTAAATAAAGGCAACAGTAGTATACCGCTGTTCAAAACTCATAAATCCATGGACAAAAAACAAAATCGAGGTAACAAACTAAAACCGAGGGAAACGCATTAAATATAAGAGGAGAACAACGACATAACACTAAAATGTAACACACATAGACAAAATCCCACGAGAATAACAAATATAACATATATATATATAACATCAAAACCAAATACATGAATTTGGGATAGACAAGTACCGTGACACGTCTTATCGCAATGTGATTTTACACTCAAAAATAAGAGAAAACAAACGACACAACGTTATAATGTAATACACACAGAAACGAACTATAATAAGCACCATTTAATTATTCTGCTTTATTTTTTTCTTCAGAAAATGACCCAAGGATTACAGAAAGGAATTATAGCTATGGTGTTCACGTCATTTTTGTTTGCGATTGAAAATATTGTATTAACTATACAATATCTTAAGAGAAATGACACTATTGGTCTTGCTTGTGTGCAGCTTGTTATTACAAGCTTATTCATGATATTACTTATATTTTTCTTTGCCTATATTATATACACCCGAACAAATGACAGGAAAGCAACATGTGTCCTAGTATGCACCGCTTCGATGTGTATATTTTCTGTCTTAATGTTTGCATTGGGTATCACTTTAGATAGAATAACATTTGGATAATATGATTGTCATTTGATTGACAGCTGAACAGACCAACATTTAATCTTGTTTAATCATTAACCATATATGATATTAAAGCTTTATGTTTTGTATCAAATGCAAATATCTAAGTATTGTCAGCTAACAATATATGGAATTGTTCATATAATTATGCCAACCATCATCTATTTAGTTATGTGAATGTATCTTTTAGTGTCTCCAAGTGTTGTTAAGATAAGAGCATTTATTTAAATTGAACATTTCATATAGAAATCCATCTTGGTGAAAGAGTAGAAATGTATGAAACAGCTACATAATATGTTCTATTTATGAAGCGCCACATGCAATTATTTTTTAATGTTTAAAAAAGCAATGTTGAATTTTTATTAAATGTAATACAAACTCGATAGACGGACAGCTGATCATATTTGAATAGTTAAATGATATGTTTGTATCTTAATATTTGATTGCAGTTTGATTTGACTTGTTTCTTTAAGGAATTTACCGAATTCGATTTCGAATATAATAATATGAATGAGATGAAGTATAAAGCAAAGTGATTTGGATAGCAATATAAGAATTCATTTGTTTAATGGTTTTTAAACACTATGGACTCTGTAGGGGCGGACAGTTTTTAACGTTGGTGGATCACGTGTGCATGGATATAACTCTGGTCTTCTGCAGGAAACCTGGTAATCTTTATCAAGAAAGATCAGAATCAAAAACAACAACCATGAAGCGGGGTTCGAAATCATTACCTCAGTGTTCACATGTTGATACTTGCTGCAACTTTAGACAATGGTATTGGTGAAAACTAGAAAATCATCCACAAGAGAACAAAAGACGTGCATGTTAGTAACCAAAGATCACCGTATAACCTTTAGTCATTTAGCAAGCTCAATATTACAGTGAACTTTAAAGACACAAGCAGACAAATTTAAGAAAAAGAGAAAGCCAACGATCTGAGTGACAAAATCTTGAAATCTTCCAAAAAGGGCCCTCATAATTTTTTATTTAGAATACAGAAAAGGTGGTACCAAAAAGGGACGCTCAAATTTCGTAAGACGATAAAAATAAACTCCATCTCAAAAAGATAAACACAGAAATAACAAACAGCTGTATAAAAAATCACTGCTCAGAAAAATTAATACTATGCAACAGTTTGACTTCTTCTTTTTTGTAATTAACCTTTTCAGAATCAAAAGGACTATGGCTGATCTCATTGTTCGTACACCAAAATTGATATAACGTTACGTCATTGCTTCAATTTGCATTGTTTAGTACGTTTTTAACAAATCATAACGTTTTGATGTACACTTTTGAGAATATAACCAAGCATGCATTAGATTCTTAAACGGCGAATTGACCTTGGAGTTCAGTATTGATGTAAATAATGAAAGGGTGCATTGTAGGAGTTTTATGGAAAATTTACAACCAGAATAGTGCTAGGCCCCCGCTATCAAATTTATGTCCGCCTCATTATGTATGTGCCGGTCCCAAGTACGGAGCCTGTACTTCAGAGGTTGTCGTCGTTTGTTGTATATTATATTTGTTTTTTGTCTGTTCATTATTTGTTTACTAATTAGACCGTTAACGTTCTCGTTTGAAATGTTACACAATTGACATTTTGATGGCTTTAATAGCAAACCATGTGGTGTAGTATTATTTTCGAAGTTCTATCTTGTGAAGAGTTGTCTCATCGGAAATCATATCCTTTCTTCTCCTTTTTTGTATAACGACAAAAACTTCGCTTGATACTAAATTGATACTTTATCTCGTACTTGCATTTCCTATCATAATTTGCTGATAGAGGGTTGCTGCTCACAAGGAAGCTATAAAGCTGAGAGTTCCAAATTGTGAAGTTGAAATCATTCCTTCGTAAACTTTACGAACGCCATCACGAGTTGGTTGACCGTTATGGAATAACCGTTTAACAGATGATATCGGATATGTTCCTTACGTCGTAATTAAATCCCCTGTGACCTACCGAATTGTATTATTTACCGGAATTTTTATAACATGTGCAACACGACGGGTGCCACATGTTGATAAGGATCTGCCTACCCGTCCGGAGCACCTGAGATCACCCCAGTGGTAGGGTTCTTGTTGGTAGTTATTTAGTTTTATATGTTGTGTCATGTGTACTATTGTTTGTCTGTTTGTCTTTTTCATTTTAAGCCATAGCGATGTCAGTTTATTTTCGATTTATGAGCTTGACTGTCCCTCTGGTATCTTTCGTCCCCCCTTTTGAGACAGACTTAACTAAAATTATAACGTGAATTTTGCGATTTATCGAATAGATTAGAATATGCAATGTACGGAAAACGAGTGAATCTTGCATCATGTTAAATGAAGATGTAAAAGTTGAAAAAAGATGTGTGATCCGACATTTGATAATCACCTGGATATGCCGTTACTAAACACATTTCATAATATATACCACTAGAGAGAGATCGAATTAACTTGTCCTTATTGTGTCTTGTAAGATGCTTCCGTCAGTCTAATTTCACGTAATGACTATAGTTACCTTTTCGATTAATAGTAGGAAATTTTATTGAGTAGTAAATCAATAGAACTCCAAATTTAACGATCTTAGATATCAAGTTAGAATTTCTTATTATACACAAAAGAAATGATCTATAGTAAGGGAGATACAACGCAAATACCAACCACACATAAAAACCTCCTTTACCAAATAGACGTATCATAATAGAGAAAAACAACGATACACGTTTCAGACAGTCTAAATTGAATTAGGAACAAATTACGGCCAGGTTCAAATCATTGTAAACTGCCTACACAATATAGAGTAAAAGTTAAACATGATAAAAAACCTCCACAGATTATCTACAAATAGATTAACAGTAATTACACAAACGAAGTAAAGACAATATTGCAAGGTGACATATACTTGTTAATTTCTGTGTCATTTTGTCTCTTGTCAAGAGTTGTCTCGTTGACATTCATACCTCACCTTAAATTTTATAAATATATAAGGTTCAAATGTCCATAATACGTTATAAAGTTTGCTGTCTTAGGTGTTGTGTTCATACACCTGCTCCATGGAAAAATAGTAAGAAATGAACTACCGTTTAAGGGACCGTTCAATATTTATCAGATGGATGGGCCGGTGCTAAATGGGGCGGGGCAAGCACTTTTTTTATGGAAATATTTGGATGGACGAGAACTTTTAAAAAAATATTTAGTGGATGGGTCATAACATATTTTATAGGAAAGTTTTGCTATAAATTTTATCGGTGTGTAGGAAATGTTTTTTGCGGGCACTCAAAACATGTCTCTACAAACTTGTAGCTTGGTTCATTTCTGTCAATTTTAAGGATTTAATTAAGGAATAAAAAAACAAGAATTTTCTGTTCAGACTATCTTTTAAAATTATTTTGACCTTATAGAATACCAAGTTGTTTAATAATTTGGTGTATTGCTGTAACATTGGAGATAAAGGATACTACAGATACAGTTAAGTCAGCTTCATATCTTGACTTACATCTAGAAATTGACAATGAGGGTCGGTTGAAGACAAAACTTTACGACAAAAGAGATGATTTCAGCTTTCCAATTGTGAACTTTCCATTTCTAAGTAGCAACATTCCAGCAGCACCTGCATACGGGGTATATATCTCTCAATTGATACGATATTCCCGTGCTTGCATTTCCTATCATGATTTTCTTGATAGAGGGTTACTGCTCACAAGGAAGCTTTTAAATCAAGGGTTCCAAATGGTGAAGTTGAAATCATCCCTTCGTAAATTTTACGGACGCCATCACGAGTTGGTTGACCGTTATTGAATAACCATTTCACAAATGATATCGGATATGTTCCTCACGTCGTAACTACAATCCCCTTCCCTTTCATGAATTTGTCCTACCGAATTAGACTATTTACCGGATTTGTAATCACATAAGCAACACGACGGGTGCCGCATGTGGAGCAGGATCTGCTTACCCTTCCGGAGCACCTGAGATCACCCCTAGTTTTTGGTGGTGTTCGTGTTGTTTATTCTTTAGTTTTCTATGTTGTGTCATGTGTACTATTGTTTTTCTGTTTGTCCTTTTCATTTTTAGCCATGGCGTTGTCAGTTTGTTTTAGATTTATGAGTTTGACTGTCCCTTTGGTATCTTTCGTCCCTCTTTTATGGATAGATAGGTAAGAAAAAAAGCTCAAATTTTTAGTTAAGGCTAAATTCAGAAAGTCAACTTTATTTTTTATTTATAACTTTTTCAAATCAACTAGGATTTTCATAATACTCTACAGCTATCTCATTTATATATTGATCTTATAGAATGCCAGGTTGTTTGGTAGTTAGGTGTATTGCTGTTTAATTTATAGATTTGATTCATTGGTAAGAAAAAAAAACCTCAAATTTTTATTTTAGGATAAATTCAGATAGTCACCTTCAAATTTTTTTATAACTTTTTCAAATCAACTTGGATTTTCATAAAACCGTACAGCTATCTCAATTATATATTGATCTTACAGAAAGCCAGTTTGTTTGGTACTTTGGTGTATTGCTGTCATTTTTATGGATTTTATAAATGGGTAAAAAAAAGCTAAAATTTCAAGTTTAGGCTAAATCCAGATGGTCATCTTTAACCTTTTTTATTACTTTTTCAAATCAACATAGATTTTCATAAAACTTTATAGCTATTTCATTTATGTATTGATCTTATAGAATTTTTAAGTTGTTTGGTAGTTTGGTGTGTTGCTGTCATTTTTATGGATTTAATAAAAAGGTTTAAGAAAAAGCTCAAATTTTCAGTTTTTAGTTACATCAAGATAGTCATCTTTAAATTTGTTCATACCTTTTTCAAATCAACTTGCATTTTCATAAAACTCAATTGCTATAGCCCTTTCCGATAACTAGGTTATTTCCCTTTAGGCATTCTCCGCTATCGGAGATTTACTGCTTCCGATAGGTACACTTACCAGCGTCCATAACAACGCCCACTTCATCAATTACTAGTTTACTATATATCGATATCTACGTGAACCAGGACAGTTTTTATAGATAGCAATGGCAAGTGACTTCAATACTTGGAAAAAGAAAGAGTTACAGCATTTTCTGAAGAAGTGTAACCAACCAACTTTCGGAAATAAGCCTGAATTAATAGAGCGGGCAAAAGGGGCTAAAGATCTGGGCCTAGACATAAACAATAATGCACCCCGAGATGATATACGCCATTAGGTGAACATTTACCCAGTCCAACAGATTTAAAAGAGGGTTGGTCAACTAATTGTGACCAATTTCCGGACTTTACACACAAAGAACTATATAACTTTTTAGTTTTAAGTAGACATAGATCTTACGATGCCAGTGAAATGGGAGCTAGACGTCAACTGAAGGCAAAGGTTTTTTACCAAGAAGGACACATTTCTAACATTAATTGCCACCAAATATCTGAAAAGTGCTCCCACTGTATCATCAAGTGCCACTGTCTCCCATCTATACCAACAAAGGATAAGAAAAAGAAGCCAGCATACCAGACTTGGGTGTATTTGTCGAAGGTTACTGGGAGAGTTCATAATGCTGAGTGCAACTGTGTAGCAGAGTAAGTCTCTTTAGAATATTTTTTTTTTTTTGCAAAATGTATGAACAATCCTCAATATATAGCAAACATTAATTTGTTCATGCATCACCTGCATTCCATTTTTATTTAAAATGATTCTACTGCTAGAAATAAGATAAAGTTGATTTTGTTGATCTTGTAATGTAAAAATGAACCCGTAAAAAATATTTTCAATATTAATGATTTTAATCTCCTCTATTATTTCATTTTATGACTTTAATAGTATGATTATTCCAAAATTAAGTCATTTGGATTTTTTCTTCATTATTCAACCATTTGAGTTATGTTTACATACATTTTTTTTATATTGTTAGTACAGTTACATTTACTATTGCATATTTACACATATTCATTAAAAAAAATATGCACATAATAAATGACTATTTTTTTTAATCTCATTTAGATCAAATAATCATATTCAATTTCATTGTCACTGTATATGTTATTTCCTGTTATCAGCTGGTAATGAGACCAAGCTGTGCAGGCAGACTACATTTTGTACCTGTAAAATTGCATGTTTTCCTGTAATAAATAAATATACTGGACCAATTAAGATTAACTTGTAGGTGTCAAATATATTATATTGTCATAGGAAGAACATGTGATTAATTTTACAAATTTTTACAATCAAGATTCATGTTGTAAATTAAATTAAATCATTTCAAAGTTAAATATTTAAAGCAACATGAAATGATTACATGTACTTACTAATCATTAATTAGAGCATGGAAATAATATAATAACCATTTTTATAATGTAGAAGCAAGTTTATTTTTATTATCTTAATGTACATTTCCTATCTATTTCTAATCTAGTTCCAATAAATTAATGTTTATATTGTTACTAAAGTTTTATTTTGAAGTGTTTCAACAATTGTTTTGTTTTTATAGTTATTTGACTACAAGTATTGATATAGAAGTTTTTTGCAGGGCTGGAGAATCCTGTAGTCACATAGCAGCTCTTCTATATGGCATAGCAGACATAACACAACAAAAATATTCTGGCAAGATTGCACCAACCTCAAAGGCTTGTGAATGGATAAAGCCACGCAACAGAAACCTGTCTCCAAAAAAATGTCAAGAAATGGTATTCAATAAATTTAAGTCTCCCGATAGAAAAGTTTCCCTTTACAGTGTAAATGCATCGTTCTCGAAAGATCTGTCAACTCCAGCAATTCTGAGCTTTAAGGAAAGACTTATGAATGTAAAACCTGATGCTGGCTGGTTAATGAACTTTCCACAAATATCAGATTCATGTGAGAATAATACAAGTGTATCAACATTGCCAAAACTTCATAACATTAACTTTTCGTACATGGATACAGTTGATATTACTAGTATTGAGTGTGTTCAACATTTTTTATCCTATTTTGATAGTTTGAAAATAACAAAGGATGATTGTAGTAAAATTGAAGTAGCTACAAGAGAGCAACACAAAAACCCTCTATGGAAACAGGTACGCAGAGGGCGTCTAACGGCTTTAAAGTTTGGATATATTGTCAGGAGAAAGGTTGACACTGAACCTGACAACCTCATAAAGTATCTTTTAGATTACACACCAAGTTTCACAAATGCAGCAATCAGCTGGGGCAAAGATCATGAGCAAATAGCTATTGATAGCTACCTCATTCGTGTAAGGGAGAGTCATCCACCACTCACAGCTACAAAAAATGGTGTCATTATAAATGAGAATTTGCCACATTTGGGTGCTACTCCTGATGGATTAGTCTATTGTCCACATTGTAATCCATATCATGGTGTGATTGAGGTTAAATGTCCTTATGCCCTGAGAGACATGCATCCGTTGGAAGCGGCAAGGCAGAGCAATTTTTGTTGTGAACTGGATAATTTTGGGCGTTTAAGACTTAAACGTAGTCATTCTTATTATTATCAAGTTCAGGGACAATTAGCTATAACTAAACGTGCATGGTGTCACTTTGTTGTTTGGACCAATAAAGGAATGGTGTTTGAAAGAATATGCTATGACAAAGAACTTTGGGAAAACATCATGTTACCTAAGTTAAATGCATTTTTCTGTAGTGCCATTGTACCAGAACTATTTACAAGCCGTGTAAAACGAAGGCTGAAATTGTACAATTAACTCTCCGACTAATTCCTTAAATGTGCAACAATGTTTTCGAACAAAAGATAATTTATTGTTTTAAAATTTCATAATGTTACTTAAACACCAGAATAAGAGACATGTACAACCTACATACATGTACCTGATTATATTTATATATTCTAGCCAAAATAATCATGGCAGTTGGGAGTACACGCATTAAACATGTTCAAATTTAATTTTAGTTATCTTTCTCTTATAGTATTTCTGAAATGCACACAAGAAAAGTCATATAAATTACTGTGGATTCATTCATTTTTAATTTATTGTGGTATACAACTTTTTTTCAATTTGTAGAGGGAAAATCATGGACGTCACTTGATCAAATAAAAATGAAAAAGTCTGAGAATGGGTAACCTGAAAGACTGTCATGTCAGAAATTTATTCTGGAACGAACACCAAAAATCTGAACCCTACAATATAATTTGCAATTAAAGGTTCAAATTATCCTAACATTAAAACAAGATTTTCACCATGGTGTGCTTCAACATGTTCAAATATTAAAAAGCTATACAATTTTGTGAAGTACAGTGACTGATATTAGATATCAGGATGTCATGGTTGCTGTTCTGTGTCAGAGATGTATAAGCCACAAATCATTTTATTTATACAGGTAAATGCATGGTTTGGCTAAATATGTTCTGGATATGATGGTATATGGGTTTTGCTCATTATTGAAGTTCTCAAGGCAAACTACATGTCATTGGTTTTCTAATGAATACTTTTCTCATTTGCAATCACAACACATCTCCTAGTATTATAAAATCAACATACTATGAATGATCAAATCAATGCTGAAAAATGTTTATTTGTATCATGTTGATATTAATTTATTCCTTGTATATCATGCTAATAATACATATATGTAAACAGTATCTACAAGTAAACATTTCTTAAAATCATAGAACTAGATAAATTAAATGTACTTTATACATGTAAATATAAATGCAAAATCAATAGATACATGTACAATTTAAGAGAATTTCATCCATATTTTGAAGTTGGTTGTGTATTTACAAAGAACTATTCATCAACATTTTAATTTTTAACCAAAACATGCAAAAAATAGGCCTTTTATTTACTGAAAGTAGCTCCTTTTTCACAAATTAATATGCATATCAAAATAGAAGGTAGAACATCCAAAGTTTCATTTGGGGTCATAAATAAACATTTGTATATACATGTACTTCTTTTTGGAGTTTTTGTGTATTTGAAAATTGTTTACTGACAGAAGGACAAAGTGAAAACAGTCATGTGACAAGTATTTACAAGTAAAACAATTATAACTTATTGTTGAATAAGAGGTGGTAGCAAATTGCAAAGAGCACAAACAATAAATACAATCTTTGAAACTTTTTCTGAAATTGGCATTACTCCTTGTATTATACGGAAATTTTTAATTCTTTCCATGGCACGCTCAACATGTATTATAAGATTAGCTATCCTCCTCGTTTTTTCAACTTCATGTTTTGTCAATTTACCACTTTTTTTGGTTGGTGGTACTATGAGATAAATTCCTTTCGGAGTACACATATCAGATATAAGAAATCCTTTATCCCCCATTATTGCATCGCCTGGATCACACTTGTTAATAAGACCACTGGATTTTGTTATTTGTTTATCTGATATACTACCTGACCAAAGGTCAGACACATGAGTAATCACACCATTCGGGCTTATTCCTATTAAAACTTTCCATGTGATATGTGACTTGTAGTCAGAGTACATTCTTCCTTTATTAGATAATGACTGTGGCGTTTCTGTGAATATTTCAGTACAATCTATAATTACACGACAATTTGGATACCTCCTTTTAAAACTGTCAGGCATATTACATTTGACAGTTTCTCTATCAGGCCAGGCAACAAGAAAATGTAAATGTTCATACATTTAATCAATCCATTTGTTAAATATTTTACTACAAGTAGAAACAGAAATATTAAAACGACGTGCCAAGTCCTGAGTAAGTAAACCCAGACGCAACCGCATTAGAACCATAAATAATTCATCCACACCTCTAAGTTTTTGAGGTCTGCCTCTAGTCTCTGGCTCAACAATTTTTATATTTGACATAATATGTTCATACAATAAATAAAATGTCGGCTTATTAGGTAAACCTGTATAAAATGTAACTTCCTCACTACTGATATCGTCAATAGTTAAAAATGGCAGTGTGGCATTTACTTCAGCATCTGTGATAGTGTATACAGTATAAGGTTGGTTTTCTTTTTCTGTTGTTAAAGTATCAGTCTGTGAACTAAAGTCATTTAAAGTTCCAGTACATGTTTTTCCGCATTGTGTTTCCTGATTAAGTTTAGAGCTGATATGTGATGGATCAATATAACCACAGTAATCGTTCAATCTAACAGAAGTATTAATAGTAAAAGGACTGTCAACAGTGAAAAAATGTTTACTTGGATCATCAGCTATGCCATTATTTGCCTCTTCATTTCCATCACAAATGATATCACGATCTGTTTCATCTTCAGTACTAGTAAAATCATTGTTTTCCTCAAATTCTTTAAAAGATGAATCAAACTGAAAAAAGGAGGGCAAAATCAAATACATGTATGGGAAGCAAAATTCTGCTAATTTACATAACTTTTAAGGATTAAATACACACACACATATATATATATATAAAGTCATGGAATACATATACAAAAATATGCTTCAGGATGCATATGTGTCAATATTAATTATTGTACTGGGTGTACATGTAGGCACTAAAAAAGAGAACCATATGATACATGTGCTTTTCTTATTCTTTCAATTGGGTCGGTGTATGCTATACCGGCTAATAAAAGATGGAGATAAAATTCCCAGGGCAAACGATGATTGAAGTCATGTAAATGAAATAACACTTTTTAATTTTTGTACATAGACACCTTTATGGCTTTAAGCATCTGATATTGCCATAGAAATCATATATACACGAAATTATAATAAATTACACCAGTATTGTAACGAAAACTTTTTAATTAATTTCTTAAAAACACTAAAACAAATGATTTATAGACATGTGTATGGTGAACGTCCGACATCTTTTTAAATCAAAATATTTTAAATAGACAATTAGAACTTTTTACATTGTTTAGAAATCAAAGCAAATACTTACGCTTGTGGTCTTAAATATCTTGTGATCAAATATTGAAGGCAATGGGTGATCTTTTGTTGGACCTCTCTTCGTTATGAAATGCTCTGAACAAAGCCTTGAACAACTTGTTGGCTTCCATTGTTTGCGACTGACACGGCATTGCCATATAGATTTGTGTCTTCTATTTACAGGAAACCTATGTAAAGTCACAGTATTGTCATTTACGCTTTTGCCACTATAGTTATGGCAATTTGTTGCACAACAGTATAGTTTTCCCATGACTATATCTCGCTATAAACTGACTTTATCCACCGAGCAACCAGTTACGTTTCAGTTTGCCGGTTACCTACCGGAAGCACTTTTACCACTATCTCCTTTCACAGGAGAGTTCCAAATTTCAGGGAAGATAACCTAGTTATCGGAAAGGGCTATATCTTTTTTATATTGATCTTTCTGAATGCCAGGCTGTTTAGTATTTTGTTTTTTTTGCTGTCATTTTTATGGATTAAGTTAATAGGTTAAAAAAAGCTACAATTTTAAGTTTAGAATAAGTTCAGATGGTCACCTTTCAATTTTTTTATAACTTTTTCAAATCAACTTAGATTTTCATATGACTGTACAACTATATCATTTATATATTGATCTTACAGAATGCCAGGTTGTTTGATAGTTTGGTGTTTAGCTGTCAAATTTTAGGAATTAATTAATAGGCGAAAAAGGCTGCATCAAAGTCTGCCTATACATGCATGATGAGGCTAATTTAGATTATTGGAAATATCAATAAGTATTCAAAGGCATACTGACCGTGTGAGGACTTTATAGCCGTCAAGGTCATGAAAACTAAAACGATAGTATATTTGTAAGCCCCTCCGCCTCCCTCCCATGGTGGTGTCCAAATCATTACATAAGTAATATGATTTACCAATATAGTCACATAATCATTACTTAAATAAACTCATCATAGATACCAGGACGAAATTTAGTATAAACGCCAGACGCGCGTTTCGTCTACAAAAGACTCATCAGTGACGCTCGAATCCGAAAGAGTAAAAAAGGCTCAATAAAGTACGAAGTTGAAGAGCATTGAGGACCAAAATTTCTGAAAAGTTTTGCCAAATACAGCTAAGGTAATCTATGCCTGAGGTAGAAAAGCCTTAGTATTTCCAAAAATTCAAAAATTTGTTAACAGTATATTATAAATATAACCATATCAATGACAATTCATGTCAGCACAAAAAGTGCTGACTACTGGGCTTGTGATACCCTCGGGGAAATAAATATCCATCAGTAGTGGCATCGACCCAGTGGTTGTAAATAAACTGATCATAGATTCCAGGACTAAATTAAGTAGATACGCCAGACGCGCGTTTCGTCTACAAAAGACTCATCAGTGACGCTCGAATCCAAAAAAGTTAAAAAGGCCAGATAAAGTACGTAGTTGAAGAGCATTGAGTACCAAAATTCTTAAACGTTTTGCCAAATACAGCTTAGGTATAAATCTATGCCTGAGGAAGAAAAGCCTTAGTATTTCAAAACATTCAAAAATTTGTAAACAGTAAATTTATAAATATAACCATATCAATGACTATTCATGTCAGCACAAAAAGTGCTGACTACTGGGCTTGTGATACCCTCGGGGAAATAAATATCCATCAGTAGTGGCATCGACCCAGTGGTTGTAAATAAACTCATCATAGATACCAGGACTAAATTAAGTAGATACGCCAGACGCGCGTTTCGTCTACAAAAGACTCATCAGTGACGCTCGAATCCAAAAAAGTTAAAAAGGCCAAATAAAGTACGTAGTTGAAGAGCATTGAGTACCAAAATTCCTAAAAGTTTTGCCAAATACAGCTAAGGTAATCTATGCCTGAGGTAGAAAAGCCTTAGTATTTCAAAACATTCAAAAATTTGTAAACAGTAAATTTATAAATATAACCATATCAATGACAATTCATGTCAGCACAAAAAGTGCTGACTACTGGGCTTGTGATACCCTTGGGGAAATAAATCTCCACCAGCAGTGGCATCGACCCAGTGGTTGTAAATAAACTCATCATAGATACCAAGACTAAATTTAGTATATACACCAGACGCGCGTTTCGTCTACAAAAGACTCATCAGTGACGTTCGAATCCAAAAAAGTTTAAAAAGCCAAATAAAGTACAAAGGTTGAAGAGCATTGAGGACCAAACTTCCTAAAAGTTTTGCCAAAATACAGCTAAGGTAATCTATGCCTGAGGTAGAAAAGCCTCAGTATTTCAAAAAATCAAAAATTTGTAAACAGTAAATTTATAAATATAACCATATCAATGACTATTCATGTCAGCACAAAAAGTGCTGACTACTGGGCTTGTGATACCCTCGGGGAAATAAATCTCCACCAGCAGTGGCATCGACCCAGTGGTTGTAAATAAACTCATTAAAGATACCAAGACTAAATTTAGTATATACGCCAGACGCGCGTTTCGTCTACAAAAGACTCATCAGTGACGCTCGAATCCAAAAAAGTTGAAAAGGCCAAATAAAGTACGTAGTTGAAGAGCATTGAGTACCAAAATTCTTAAACGTTTTGCCAAATACAGCTAAGGACTAATCTATGCCTGAGGTAGAAAAGCCTTAGTATTTCAAAACATTCAAAAATTTGTAAACAGTAAATTTATAAATATAACCATATCAATGACAATTCATGTCAGCACAAAAAGTGCTGACTACTGGGCTTGTGATACCCTTGGGGAAATAAATCTCCACCATCAGTGGCATCGACCCAGTGGTTGTAAATAAACTCATCATAGATACCAAGACTAAATTTAGTATGTACACCAGACGCGCGTTTCGTCTACAAAAGACTCATCAGTGACGCTCGAATCCAAAAAAGTTAAAAAAAAAGCCAAATAAAGTACAAAGGTTGAAGAGCATTGAGGACCAAACTTCCTAAAAGTTTTGCCAAAATACAGCTAAGGTAATCTATGCCTGAGGAAGAAAAGCCTCAGTATTTCAAAAAATTCAAAAATTTGTAAACAGTAAATTTATAAATATAACCATATCAATGACTATTCGTGTCAGTACAAAAAGTGCTGACTACTGGGCTTGTGATACCCTCGGGGAAATAAATCTCCACCAGCAGTGGCATCGACCCAGTGGTTGTAAATAAACTCATCATAGATACCAAGACTAAATTTAGTATATACACCAGACGCGCGTTTCGTCTACAAAAGACTCATCAGTGACGTTCGAATCCAAAAAAGTTTAAAAAGCCAAATAAAGTACAAAGGTTGAAGAGCATTGAGGACCAAACTTCCTAAAAGTTTTGCCAAAATACAGCTAAGGTAATCTATGCCTGAGGAAGAAAAGCCTCAGTATTTCAAAAAATCAAAAATTTGTAAACAGTAAATTTATAAATATAACCATATCAATGACTATTCATGTCAGCACAAAAAGTGCTGACTACTGGGCTTGTGATACCCTCGGGGAAATAAATCTCCACCAGCAGTGGCATCGACCCAGTGGTTGTAAATAAACTCATTAAAGATACCAAGACTAAATTTAGTATATACGCCAGACGCGCGTTTCGTCTACAAAAGACTCATCAGTGACGCTCGAATCCAAAAAAGTTGAAAAGGCCAAATAAAGTACGTAGTTGAAGAGCATTGAGTACCAAAATTCTTAAACGTTTTGCCAAATACAGCTAAGGTAATCTATGCCTGAGGTAGAAAAGCCTTAGTATTTCAAAACATTCAAAAATTTGTAAACAGTAAATTTATAAATATAACCATATCAATGACAATTCATGTCAGCACAAAAAGTGCTGACTACTGGGCTTGTGATACCCTTGGGGAAATAAATCTCCACCATCAGTGGCATCGACCCAGTGGTTGTAAATAAACTCATCATAGATACCAAGACTAAATTTAATATGTACACCAGACGCGCGTTTCGTCTACAAAAGACTCACCAGTGACGCTCGAATCCAAAAAAGTTAAAAAAAGCCAAATAAAGTACAAAGGTTGAAGAGCATTGAGGACCAAACTTCCTAAAAGTTTTGCCAAAATACAGCTAAGGTAATCTATGCCTGAGGAAGAAAAGCCTCAGTATTTCAAAAAATTCAAAAATTTGTAAACAGTAAATTTATAAATATAACCATATCAATGACTATTCGTGTCAGCACAAAAAGTGCTGACTACTGGGCTTGTGATACCCTCGGGGAAATAAATCTCCACCAGCAGTGGCATCGACCCAGTGGTTGTAAATAAACTCATTATAGATACCAAGACTAAATTTAGTATATACGCCAGACGCGCGTTTCGTCTACAAAAGACTCATCAGTGACGCTCGAATCCAAAAAGGTTAAATCTATTAAACAAAATAATCATATATACAGTCACAGATCATCAAATAATCATGAATTATTTGTGCTGGTATCCAAATAATTACTATTAAAAACAGCCAAGTAATCACACAATCAATAAACCCATGATGAGGCTAATTTAGATTATTGGAAATATCAATAAGTATCTAAAGTCATACTGACCGTGTGAGGACTTTATAGCCGTCAAGGTCGTAACAACTTCCATAATCAACCCACCACAAGATACCCATAACAGATTAAAATCATAAGCATCACACAAGTTATCATCGCAGATAAAATGTAAATTGGTCATGTCAAACAAAGTATGACAATACTTTTGTTGTTCTTTATCAAAAGGGCTATAAGTTGAGGTCGGCATAGATACGTTGTGAATGAAATCTTCATGAGACTTACATAACTTATTGACTCCCTTCCTTATGTAGAGATGCATGAGATTGTGTCAATCGTGGGTTCATCAACACTTTTGGCTAATGTGCTTGATGATGTTTTGTCAGTAGGAACAATTGTGTTTGATATTATCGAAACTTCTGGCAACGAAGGTCCATTGTTTATTGACTGAGTTTTAAAAAAAAGTCTTACTGGTGGTTGCATTGAAACAGAAAATTTCTTGTAAACGCATACTTCTTTTTTCCAAGCGTGTGTGGTAGCTCAAATGACTATATCTCTAGATGGCAAATCTTCAATTATTATTTGGTTCTTACCAAGAAAAAAAGCAATAAAATTTCTGCATTTTTCATTTCCAAAAACACCGAATGTTACAAAATGTAGTAATGGCAACATTGCTTGTAGAAGACAATAAAGAATATCATGCTCTGATCCCGGCTCCGATAACGGGATGCTTCCAGCTACAGTAGACACTTCCCATGATGAGATTTGCACGACAAATAAATAACAATAGGGTGACAGGATAAAGGTCATATGACAAAGAATCGAATACACCACCTTTCGAAAATTGTTTCCCCCAAAATATTTGTTTCGTTGATTTCCTGTACTGCGGATCCTGTGTTTTCCTGCCGATCTATTGTGTTGCCTAACTGTAAAT
Source organism: Mytilus edulis (assembly GCF_963676685.1). Taxonomy (NCBI): domain Eukaryota; kingdom Metazoa; phylum Mollusca; class Bivalvia; order Mytilida; family Mytilidae; genus Mytilus; species Mytilus edulis. Next base: position 25,100,120 of record NC_092357.1, on the reverse strand, counting down.
CTGGCTGATTGCGGGTTTTGTCCTACTCGTTTGTTTTGTCGTGAAACGGCATTGCGCGTACTTGAACTTAGCCAGAAAATTAGAAGTAATAGTATAAGGAAGGGTTGCCAAATTACAGTAATTTGTATAACTGTCCTTGTCACAAACACTGTTACGTTGGATAGTTGTATATGAGATACTGTTTCATATACAAAGGCTAGTAATACAATAAGAATGCTAATAATCCATCCACAGACGTTTAAAGCCTTGGATTTGTATTGACTCAGTGGTTTTTCGCAGTTTCCAACGACTATAATCCTTGATGCTGTGAGGAAAATAGACCACCATACATACAATCCCTTGCACATGAAATCCATGGAGGCTGAAATAAAGTTAGAATCATCATAAAATTGGCAATCCTTTTAAATACCATATGCGGTTCTTGTATTGCATAATCGTTGAGCATACATCAACATACATCAATTGATTAAATCTTTTGTTTCATTTAAGGCCTATAACGGAGTATTGTTATGGAACAGAGTCATATGGAAGTTGCTGTATTGTTAGAGGAATTTTCGTTTACTTTTGAGTATATTTTGTATAATATAAAATTACATTCTATGGGCCAAAAAAAATGATGACAACAGAAATTTAACTAAACGAAACATTTTGAATGATATAACTTTTCTTTTTTTGTCCTTTGTTGTCACATTACGTATACTCTGATTGTTTCTATCTGCTTTACATTCCCGACGTGCGTGTGTTTGTGCTCGAGCGTTCTTGGAGGTAAATAAAGAAAAGCACATCGGACGCACGAAATTTATACATAATTGATTGTTATTCTAATTTTTCTCAACAATGCATATATATCTATATAATATATATTCTTGAAATCATACAAATTAATTTATAGAAATTCATACAATTAATCGAACATCTATAAATGTGTTAAACTTTTATTCCAACTTCATGTAGTTGTAGCTGCAAACAAATTTTTTGCAATATCAAACAATATCTTACACTTTTCCTCAAATCTTGTATAGATTAAGCTACAAAAATATTTTTTTGTCATGCATCCGATTTCACCTTGAGAGATGCACACGCCTGATGAAGCTAATTTGTTTAGCGAAATATTGCGTATTTCTATTTAAAATCTAATAGAACTTTTAATGTATTATTAATGAGCGTGTTTAAGTTATATTCTTAGACATTTATATAATTTTAATTCAGTAACTGTATCAGTTTATTTTCACAAACTGATCAACGCTTAAATAGATTGAATGTTGATTGTTGCTATTTTTAGACATTATATATATATATTCTAATATATTTTAAAACTGAAGAAAATTTCCCTAACAGTTCTTTTAAAGAATGTTTGCTACTCTTATTTTTTACGTTTTTTACGTCAGATATTTGGAATCCTCTAATTAATCCACATTGTGCCTATAAAATTTTGTACGCTAAACCATAATTTTATCTTATTAAAATTCTATAACATATGCTTTAGCTATCTTTAACATATCCTACAAAATTCTGTTATTATTTCTTAGTGTTTGACACAATAAAAGTGGCAATGTAAATTGTATAAATAGTCTAGAGAGAATAATTTCCCGCCAAATTTTCCAATACAATATTTGAGTAACTTCTCACCTTTCACAAATATTTTTTTTCCAATGATTAGATTTTAATAAGAAGAACACAGTCATACCTTTAATAGAATCCTGTTTTTAAGGTTTTTATTTATAGATGTTTAATTAATTGTGACAGTCTTTTGAAAAGTTTAGAAACAGAGAAGCAAACAGCCTCAAGGTGGTATTGAGTCTAAAATAAAAATGATAGAATTTGTTCGTACTTTGCCAAAAAGTAGTATCTATTGATATATGTTGTAATATATGATAAAAATGATAGGTCACCGCGCATTTTCACAAGCTACAGGACGCGACAAAATGACACATTTTGTAAGGGTTATACAGGTTAAATACTTAAGGAAAAGATAGCTTTCAGATAATGCTTTGAGAATTTCAAAAGAAAAGATAGGGTCACCGTGAGTTTTTTTCCAACTAAAATACAAAATAGGAAAATTCCATGTAGAATCCTTAAGAAAATGCACTATTTTAGAGTTACCTCCCCTTAAAATGGCAATTAAAAAAAAAAAAAAAAATTAAAAAAAAAAATACAACACAAATTATCAACATTTGCAAAACTATTGATATTTATAAGTTATATTCATATAAATTGGTTCTTTTAAATGAAAATTCATATTAAATATCTGCATTCCTGCATCAAAGTTTGCTAACTTGATAGAAAGTCTGGACCTTTGGTTCACTGTTTTTTACAATCCAAGATGGAGGAAGACAACCATACCACCTTAAAGACTTTGAAGTAAAGCGTATATATAATATAAGAGATAAATATTGAAACATACATACCCAATAGAGAGAGTCCCGGAATAACAGAGGAACTGAAATAAAAATATGTAATCCGAGAAAATGTCGTTGTTGCTTGACAAATTTGAATCAAACAACCCAACGCGACCCTACGATTCAGTTCTCTTGCAGCAGCTTTATGTACAATATGTATTAGAAATAAATTCAGGGAAATTGCAATCAGCTGTATTATAATGATTGTAAAATATACATCACCCCGCACAAAAGGCATAAACAAAATAACGGAAACGTTCGTGTTCATGATTTGTTTTTGACTGAAACAGATAAAAATAATTCGGTTTTATACTGAAATATTACAACTAATTTTATGAGTTGGTTGCCGATGAAATAGGTTGTAGTTAGCACATATGTGAGGTGATTATTTACCAAAGCGAAGCATTATTATAATGACTTTTGTTATCTTAAAATTATTAGCTACTTAAATGTTATTATGTTTTCAAGTTACAACAGTTTTGCGATACGGAGGTCATTACCACATGCATATAACTGTTAAGTGAAACAGATAAAACAAACTCAAAACTGTTATGTGGGCAGTGTTAAATTAATTAATTCTGTGTGAAATTCACAAACAAATAACAAATAAAATGAAATTCACACAGACTTCATTTAACACTGCCCACATAACAGTTTTGTGTTTGTTTTATTTGTTTCACTTCAAAAACTAATATAATTTAAGTAGCTAATAATTTTAAGATAACAAAAGTCATTATAATAATGCTTCGCTATGGGCCTTAAATGAAATAAAAATTTTAATCAATTGATGTATGTTGATGTATGCTCAACGATTATGCAATACAAGAACCGCATATGGAATTTAAAAGGATTGCAAATTTTATGATGATTCTATCTTTATTTCAGGCTCCATGGATTTCATGTGCAAGGGATTGTATGTATGATGGTCTATTTTCCTCACAGCATCAAGGATTATAGTCGTTAGAAACTGCGAAAGAACACTTAGTCAATACAAATCCAAGGCTTTAAATGTCTGTGGATGGATTATTAGCATTCCTATTGTATTACTAGCCTTTGTATATGAAACAGTATCTCATATACAACTACCCAAGGTAACAGTGTTTGTAACAAGGACAGTTTTACAAATTACTGTAATTTGGCAACCCTTCCTTATATTATTACTTCTAATTTTCTGGCTAAGTTCAAGTACGCGTAATGCCGTTTCAAGACAAAACAAACGACTAGGACAAACCCTGCAATCAACCAGATGTACAGTTTGGCAACACAATAGATCGGCAGGAAAACACATGATCCGCAGTACAAGAAATCAACGAAACAAAAATGTTGACGGAAACTATTTTCAAAAGGTTGTGTATTCGATTTTTTGTCACATGACCTTTATCCTGTCACCCTATTGTTATTTATTTGTCGTGCAAATCTCATCGTGGAATATGTCTACTGTAGCTGGAAGCATCCCGTTATCAGAGCCGGGATCAGAGCATGATATACTTTATTGTCTTCTACAAGCAATGTTGCCATTACTACCTTTTGTAACCTTCGGTTATTTTGGAAATAAAACATGCAGAAGACTTATTGCTTATTTTCTTGGTAAGAACCAAAAAAATAATTGAAGATTTGCCATCTAGAGATATAGTCATTTGCGCTACCACACACGCTTGGAAAAAAGAAGTGGGCGTTTACAAGAAATTTTCTGTTTCAATGCAATCACCAGTAAGACTTTAAAAAAAACCTCAGTCAATAAACAATGGACCTTCGTTGCCAGAAATTTCGATAATATCAAACACAATTGTTCCTACTGACAAAACATCGTCAAGCACATTAGCCGAAAGTGTTGACGAACCCACGCTTGCCACAATCTCATGCATCTCATAAGGAAGAGAGTCAATAAGTTATGTAAGTCTCATGAAGATTTCATTCACAACGTATCTATGCTGGCCTCAACTTATAACCCTTTTGATAAAGAAAAACAAAAGTATTGTCATACTTTGTTTGACATGACCAATTTACATTTTATCTGCGATGATAACTTGTGTGATGCTTATGCTTTTAATCTGTTATGGGTAACTTGTGGTGGGTTGATGATGGAAGTTGTTATGACCTTGACGGCTATAAAGTCCTCACACGGTCGGTATGACTTTAGATACTTATTGATATTTCCAATAATCTAAATTAGCCTCATCATGGGTTTGTTTATTGTGTGATTAGTGGCTGTTTTGTTATAGTAATTATTTGAATACCAGCACAAATAATTCATGATTATTTGATGATCTGTGACTGTATATATGATTATTTTGTTTAATAAATTAAGTAATGATTATGTGACTATATAGGTAAATCATATTACTTATGTAATTATTTGGACACCACCATGGGAGGAAGGCGGAGAGGCTTACAAATATGCTATCGTTTTAGTTTTTATGATGATACTTCTTGAAACGTAGGGACCGTTCATTATTTACCAGATGGAAGGGCCGGTGCATTATAAATATTGTTTCATTAAAAGAGTAAATGCCCATCCTTTTAAATTCTGAAAAAAAGTCCTTGCCCATCTAAAAAAGTCTATTAAAAAGTCCTTGCCCCTTTAAAACTATAAGACAATCAAAAATGATTTAGATTCTTTTTCTATTTTAAAGTTTTTAAATGTTTATGTTTTGAAATCAAAGAATAGACTTTGGTGTTAACACAAAATTTAACATGTGCTAGTTAATTCCATATACATGTATATGTATATGTATGTATTTATGTGTGTATCAGAACCATACATTTTATTGTTTTTAAAAACCAGTATGAATATACATGTACAGATTTGATTTTATATGTGCAGCCTCAAATACAATATTGATATTACAATATCTTCCCTTCGTAAATTTTACGGACGCCATAAGGAGTTGGTTGACTGTTATGGAATAACCGTTTTACAGATGATATCGTTTATGTTCCTTATGTCGTTACTAAAATCCCCTTCCCTGTCATGAATTTGAGCTATCGAATTAGACTATTTAACGAATTTGTTATAACATGAGCAACACAACGGGTGCCACATGTGGACCAGAATTTGCTTAACCTTCCGGAACACATTAGATCGCCCCTAGTTTTTTTATTTGATTCGTGCTGCTTAGTCTTTAATTTTCTATGTTGTGTCTTGTGAACTATTATTTGTCTGTTTGTCTTTTCCTTTTTAGCCATGGCTTTGTCAGTTCATTTTCGATCTATGAGTTTGAATGTCCCTCGAGTATATTTCGCCCCTCTTTTACAATATCATAAGATTCTGCGAAATTTCATGAAAGAGTTGCCGCATTATCGTCATGCAAAAACGTTAACGTCATACGAATGACAACTCTAAAGATGAAGAAAGTAATTTAAACCACTAAGTTTTGGAGGTAGGTGTTATTTGATTTTTGATTATGATGTAATAGTCGAATATTAATTGATTTTAGAAAGTTGATTACATATTGCCAATTTACCCTAAATTGTAAATTTTTGAGGAAATATTAAGCTTCTCAAAAGAAGTGTTTTTCAAACTGCTTTATATCCAAAACCAAAAAAAATTTGTGTGGTTCAAGTTTATTGAAATTTTTAAAGTTTTGTCAATGGGCAAAGCAAAAAGTTTTTCAAAATTTTACGAAAATTACACGAGCCAAATTAATTTTAAGCAAGGTGTTTGGTACCACATTAATTCTTTAATGTATATTGTGTTTTGTATAATATGTAATGCGTTATGTTTACTGGTGCATGCATATATGGTGTAAGGTGTAATGGTTCATGGTGTAATGTGTAAAGATTCATGTTGTAATGTGTATTGTGTCATATCTCCATGGTTTATGTTGTAATGAGTAATGTTGTGATGTTTAATCATGTATCATGTAATGATAACTGGTGTAATGGTGCGATGATGTAATGTGTAATAAAAATGAGAATGGAAATGGGGAATGTGTCAGAGAGACAACAACCCGACCATAGAAAAAAACAACAACAGAAGGTCCCCAATAGGTCTTTAATGTAGCTAGAAATTCCCGCACCCGGAGGCGTCCCTCAGCTGGCCACTAAACAAATATATACTAGTTCAGTGATAATGAACGCCATACTAATTTCCAAATTGTACACAAGAAAATAAAATTAAAATGGTACAAGACTAACAAAGGCCAGCGGCTCCTAACTTGGGACAGGCGCAACAATGCGGCGGGGTTAAACATGTTTATGAGATCTGAACCCTCCCCCTATACCTCTAGCCAATGTAGAAAAGTTAACACATAACAATACGTACATTTAAAATTCAGTTCAAGAGAAGTCCGAGTCTGATGTCAGAGGATGTAACCAAAGTAAATACACAAAATGACAATAATACATATATAACAACAGACTACTAGCAGTTAACTGACATGCCAGCTCCAGACTTTAATTAAACTGATTGAAAGATAATGATTTCATCATATGAATATCAGGCACAATCCTTCCCGTTTGGGGTTTAGTATCATACCATCATAACATATATGAGAAGAACATAACCCGTTTCATGTCAATAACTGTTTTTTGAAAAAATGTGTTTAGTTCCGATGCAAAGACCCTATAAGTGAATCAATATTAACGCCAAAATATGCAATCTTTAATGACCTGACAACAGTATTGTAACTATATCCCTTCTTAATAAGTCTATTTAAAGGTTTTGTTAGTTTCTGAGGTGAATACTGACATTTTTGTGCTTTATAAAGAATATTTCCATACAAAAATGGATGTGAAATACCTGAACGTATAAAAAGTCTGCATGTTGAGCTATATTTACGAATGATGTCCTAATACCGATGATAAAATTTAGTAAATGTTTTGACTAGTTTTTGATATCGAAAACCCTGGTGTAATAATTTTTCAGTAATACATACATTTCTCTCGTTAAAATCTAAAACATTGTTACATACACGAGCGAATTGTACAAGTTGAGATATACAAACACCGTAATGTATATTGTGTAATGTGTAATGAATTTATGTGTTATGTGTTATGATGTATGGTAGCTGATGTATTGTGTTTAGTTTTAATGGTAACACCAATCAAGGAGTGTATACTAAATGGTTTAACAGTAACCAAGCATTCCAATTTTCATTTTATAAGGACCTATAGCATATTTATATGAGAAAACTGCATTTTTACTGCAATAAACTAAACGTTCAACAACTGCGTAGACTTTATTTAGATTTAGGAAAACAAGAATTGCATTTTCTGACATTTGGCTTTAATCTTTAATATGGTGTAAGTTAGAATGATTTGTAACAGTTCAGTAGAGTGAGCACACAATGATGTCATATACTATCATTGCTCATGATGCATTGGCAAAACGCGATTTTACTCGAGGACGTTTGTCGAATAAAGCTTATTTCAAGGTTATCACTCTTCGACGAGTTAACCTGGACACTTCCACTCAAATCAAAGCTTTATAAATGTTCACAAATATAATTCAGACAATCAGGTTTAATTCCCAATTTTCTACATAAAAAAATAACCGCATCAATAATATTGTTTCATATTTATATCATTGCAAGATCACATGACTACCTAAAAACGTCATTCATACCAGTTTTAATGACTAAACTTCATCTGCACCTGCACGTTTGGATTGGAAGGTTGTAAAATTGCGATTGTCATAAATAAATTCAACTGTGCTCCAACTAAGATTATACATTCCTTGAGTCGGTTTTACTTAAATACTTCCGACTAAGATTTATCGTAAGTCGTGAACAATTCAGTATACTTACGATCAATCTTAGTCGTTAGTTTTTTTGTGAAACGGGCTCCTGTATATCAAGTTTTTAGATTGATGCGTTTCTGTTGAAGTTTATCCAGAAAAGAGCTTCCAACACATGAAATGTTCTAAAGCGTTATTTTTATTTACTATTACTTGATCGGTACTTCTGCCGGTGAACTGTTAATCTCTGATGGTACTATTAGTTCAGTAGTCAGTAGTTTCATAAGCATGACATGTTTTGTAACATATTTTTCTAAAATTCGCCGTTGAAGAATTTAGAAAAAAGAAAGAAACTAAGATTCAAACTCGATTAGGCAAAATTGACTTAATAATTTTATGTAATTGGCAATTGATTTATAACAAACCTTTCTTAAATCGTCCGATTTTCAAACTTTTAAATTACAAAGAAACTAAGGTTTCACCATCCTCAGGTAAAGTACACCTTAGATATATTTGGCTATTTTTAAGATACTTTTGCGTCATGAAGTTCTAGAACTGTTTTGGTTCTTATACATCATTGACTTTCAACTATTCGGCTTTGAGTGTTACAGATGAAGGTAAATCCTGAAAAACACTACGAACGCATGGACTTTATAGCGCTTTGTTTCAATTTTCTATGTCCTATTTTATCATAAAGCTCTTATTACTAGTATTTCATTTTTGTACATCATCGGCTTTCAACTGTTAGAGAATTCCTGACGAAGGAATTAGAAAAAACTTCGGACGCAACAGACTTAGGAACACAATTGTAATATACTAATCAATAATATCTTTGCGATTATGTTAGGTATCGAGCGTAGATAATGAAATGTATTTATAAACACGAAATGTACGCAGCAAAATAATCCACACTTTTTGTAAGCACTGGAACAATAACGCTGCAAAAGTTATAAAAGAAAAACAAGCTGATGGTATTTCTGCCATGGAGGTTGGAAACTGTTGAAGTTAAAGGAAGTATTAAAAACTTTAAACAAGCAGAAAGTACTTCTTGGAATAACATCTAAACACCACAGCGATAATATTCTAAAATCAACTGATAAAGGATATTGCAAAGGTTAAGATAAAAATAAAAACAGAAAACAAAAAACAAGTTTATTATACTTCGGGAAGTGCCAAGGAGCAGAAACAAACCAAGCATAATGGATGAATTTTCTTCTTCCTTCTTTTATCATGGTGCACGCTTTTTGATTGTAATTCTGAAAGACACTAGAGTATAGAATTCTTCTATTCATAATATAAATAGGTTACTCTGATTTAGCCTCAACTTGTTATATACTTGTATTTAATTGCAGTAGGGAATATTCATAATGCAACATAATTTCTTCATTTCGTAAATGCCACAACGTTCATCATGTTCATGCAGACCAGAAAATAAAGCAAATGGTTATCGGATCTTCTAATTGATAGGTCTTATTTTGATTTCGGTAGCTTTTAATGTAGTTGGTCCCCATAATTTCCAATATATCGTCTTTGCAGCTATGGTTCCCTCTGGTTTGTAAATGCCATTCAAACTAGATTTTCCGCATGCATTGTACCACCAAGCACCTTGCTGTCCCAACCCACAATGATACGCGTGAAGGTCGTTGTCACGATCTCTTGTAGTAAATTTCATTCCATTATTACTTTCAAATCCATTACCTAAAAAACAAACGCGAACACATGACATGCAGTTGAATGCCGGACATATGTTTTTTCCAACAGAACTCTTTCAAGCTTTTTTATTCCCCCGTCACTGATGATATTTTGGAGACAAAACATGTGTCTTGCTTACAATTTTTTTTCAATTAGACAGAAAAAATATTACAGTCATTCCTTATAATTTAATTCCAAATTTTATTTATAGCTGGAGTCAATCATGAAAAAAAATGTAGATGAGATAACGGTCACATGACAAAACGTTGTTTATTAGCTGATAGACAAAACACTGTCAGCCAATCGGAAAAAGCTTTACATCCAAAATCAAATTATTTAAAAACAAAGACATGATCCACGGATATATTGTGAACACATTACCAACAGCTAAAACTAGTGTTGTCGTCATATTAACGGTCGGAAGAAGCAAAAACGTTAACCGGTTAATCGAACTTTTTTTCAGTCATTCCTTATAATTTAATTTTAAATTCTATTTTAAGCCTGAGTAAATCATTAAAAAGAAGTTGATGTCGTCACGTTTACATATGTACATTAGCTGATAGACAAAACACTGTCCCCAATCAAAAGACGCGTTACATCCAAAATTTAATTATTTGATATTAACATGTAATGAAATCGTACATGACAATTCAAAAGTTACCATCATTATTCTCACTGAAATCATAACTTACAATAAAAAATTTTGGCCAATTACTTTACTAAAGTAATGCAATATATTATAATTACTTTACTAAAGTAATGCAATCTATTACACATTACATTTTATAAATTTTATTATCAAATGAAATTATATACAACATTTTATACTGCAACCTATCAAATAGGTATCACAAAAATCCTTTCTATGCCCTATTAGACCAAATGTCATTAGCTTACTGAAGATTATCATAAAACAAATTGACACACATCCTTATTTCAGTATTTTTGTTAATTACTTTTTATATGACATTACGCTTACTCATTTAGATTACTCCATGCCTGCACAAAACACATCTTGACTAACAGCTTTTGGGCAAAAGTTATTGTAAACACAATTACACCGATATAGGTCGGTAAAATAAATACTATTATTATACAATTGTGAGTTGATCAAACGATTTATTTCCATAGTTCCCGGGCCACAAGATGTGCAGAATCTGCTTACTTTTCCAGAGCACTTGAGATCACATCCGTTTTTTTTAAAAACGGAATTGTATTGTTCAGGCTTTAGTTGACTACATTGTGTGTTGTTTTTTGTGTACTATGGTTGTTTTTTTTTTGCCATGACATTGTCATAAAATTGAGAATGGAAATGGGGAATGTGTCAAAGAAACAACAACCCGACCATAGAAAAAACAACAGCAGAAGGTCACCAACAGATCTTCAATGTAGCGAGGAATTCCCGCACCCGGTGGCGTCCCTCGGCTGGCCCCTAAACAGTTTGTTTTCCGACTTGAGTTTGAATATCTGATTGGTATCTTTTGCCTCTTTTTAATATGATATGCAAAATATAGGCTTTTATTAAAAAAAAATACTGCTTACATTGTTTTTGAACATTAATTTTTATACTGGTAAAAAATAAACTATCTCTAACTTTTTTCGAATTATATGTTTGAATATCCTTTTGGTACTTTGCGTCTAACTTTTAGGATTATGGCATTAACCGCTCCCAAACGCGATTAAGGTGGTACCCAACACTTTCACTAAAATTAATTTGGCTGGTTTAATTTTCATAAAATTTTGTCAAAGTATTTACTTTGACCCTTTAACAAAAATGTTCAAATATAAAAAATTTTGAACCAACCGTTTTGTCAGAAAAATTACACTGGTTATATAGCAATTTGACAAACATCAATTTTGATCATTGAGAAGCTTAATATTCCTTTTACAACACAACGTAATAAAAACGTTTAGCTGACTTGACAGAGTTATCTCCCTGTAGTGTTAGGTACCACCTTAAACCATCTAAATTCTGATTGTATCTAGGACCCGTCGTTGGTTTCTTCTTTTGAACTGTTTTCCATTTTGTTGTGTTTTTTGTTTTTATAGCTTATTGTACGGTGTGGGTTTTGCTTATTGTAGAAGGCGATTCAGTGACCTATATTTTTCCGTATCCTTCACGTTCGGTCACTGGTGAATAGTTGTCACATTTGTAATGATACAACATATATTTCTCACTATATAAATACTTAGTATAAAAAGGATTAAAAAAAATTTGCATGGAAAGAAACAACCGGTTTTCCTAATATATAATAAAAACCGATTAGCTGAAAAGTTTCCTCCACAATGATCTAAAAACAAAACAAAAAAAATAAAAAAGGAAAATAAAATAACCAAAGTCATCAAAACACATAATTAATATTGTTGTTTCGACAGAAAATATAATCTATGGTTTGTCATAAAAATCCTAACGATCAACAAAAGCATGATGACGTCTTTTAAGCTTTTTGAATGAAAAACTTCATTATTACTAGTTGTTTAAAAAACTTCATTGTAAGCAGTAACAATTTATTATAAAGGAATCAAGACATAAAACGCAAGCACGGAAATATCTGTTTAACTTGGAGATATATGTTTAATATACAGGTGCTTCTGGTAATGGAATGTTGCGACCTTGACATGTGTTGGTCGCGTTTGGAAAACATATTATTCAAGTATTTGATCCTATCCCTTTAACCCCTTTTAACCAGTACCAAAGCACTAACACTTACCAGCAGTGCCCGTGTATCCAGAGACTGTAACCCTGTATTGTGAAGCTTCATTGTTGACTTTAAAGTATTGATATTCTGCGTAAGCAGTATCGTTGTTGAAGTCATGCACTTCAAATCTCACGGAAAAGTTTCTAGATGTGGTTAAAATATGTAAATTGTCGTTACCTGAAAAAGAGACTATAAGGATAATCATATTAGTGTAAACAATTTTTTTGGTGAAAATTACAATTAAAAATTACAGTTTTATACATATGGGAAAACAAGTGTATGTTCACTGCCACTTCTGGTGGAGTTTTTATTCCCCACGGATATCACCAGCCAAGTAGTCAGCACTTATGTGTTGACATGATTTACCATTATAATGATTCATAAAAAGTAAAATCTCGAAAATACTGAACTCCGAGGAAAATTCAAAACAAAAAGTCCCTAATCAAATGGCAAAATCAAAAGCTCAAATACATCAAACGAATGGATAACAACTGCCATATTCCTGACTTTGTACAGGCATTTTCTTATGTAGAAAATGGTGGATTGAACCTGGTTTTATAGCTAGCTAAACCTATCACTTGTATGACAGTCGCATCACATTCCATTATATTGACAACGATGCGTGAACAAAACATGTTTACAATACAGCAGTCAACATTGTGTTATAATCTTAATCACTAAAATAAAACCATACGAATATGTAACAAAGAAGCACAAAATGGCATATAGACCAAACATATTAGCACAAATTAAGGACAAGAATACACAAATTTACCATAGTACAATAACACAATGACGGGATGTATAAGTACAGAACCAAGTCATATATGTAACAAAGAAACATAAAAAGGCATACAGAAAAAGCACATAGCAAAAATGAAAGTTTTCGAAGTAACACCAAAAGGCATATAGAGAAGGAACATTAGCAAAAAATGAAAGACAAGAATACATGAATATCACAAACAATAATGACAGGATGTACAAGTACAACAAGTATCTTAATAACAATAAAAAACAAACAAATATTTAACAAAAATAGTCATATATCAAATTTAACAACCTCATACATATGATCATAATTATAGATTAACTGTTTACAAAACTTAGTTTTTTTTTTAATACTAAGGATTTTCTACCTCAGGAATAGATTATCGAAGCTGTAATTTGCAAATCCTTTAGGAAGTTTTGGTCCTCAATGCTCTTTAAACTACTTTATTAAGCCTTCTTACCTTTTTTTGATTCGAGCGTGTCTGATGAGTCTTTTGTAGACGAAAGGCGCGTTTTGTGCAAATATAAAATATTAATTCTGGTAGCTATGATGAGTATTTTTACCAATTCCTCACCTCATTAAATAAACAACGATACATAACATAAAAAAGACAGTGCAGTTCTTTAATTGTGATTCTATTCGCCTTTCAGAATCAAAAGGACTTTTGCTCATTCATTTAAATTTTCGTTTTAACGATGCAGTGTGGCTAAATTTCTATTTTATGATGCTGAAAACAAATCATACGCTATTGACTTTTTTTTTTTAGAAAGATTACACAATATTTTTTGATTTCTGAAATTTCAGAAATCAAAAAACAATTTTACTGATTAAATCATGACTTTGATAATGAAAAAAATCTGAAACTAGAAACGATATTTTCATTGGAGAGACATTCGTTTTTTTACATAACAAATAAAACTTTGAACGTATAAGACGTCTGAATGTTGATTTAAGTTTTTGAATGAAGTCTATGTACCGATAATATTATTTAGTAAATGTTTTGACTAGTTTGTGATATCCAAAACCCTGCTACAATAATTATTGAGTGATACATAGATTTCTTTTATTAAAATCAAAATCGCAGTTACATACACGAGTGAATCGAACAAGTTGAAATAAATAAACAACATAGAATAGTGACAAAGGAACGTCACCATCTCAAAATGAATAATTAACAAAAGGAAATAAAAACTCATCTCTTTTTTCATAAATTTTGGTATTAACCTTCCCGTTAAGGTAAGACGATACCGAATGCCATATCTCCCGATTTCCAAATTTTTTGGCATACGTGTATTTTGAATCGAGTTACATCGGAATATGTGATAAAAAATGGGGGTCACTATTTTAGTTTTTTTTGTGATTTTCATAGGAAAACGTCAATTTTGGCGACAAATTTACTTAGGTATATAGGGGAAATACCTTTTTTTCGGCTTACCTTTTTAGATTTTCGAATGGATGGCTATTTTCTTATATACGGAGAAAAACAAAAAACTAACATAATATCCAGGATTGCATAGTGAATCCATACACGTAAAGAAACTCATATGTCACCATCCTTGTTTTTGAAATAAATGGCTTCAAAGTTGGTCGATAGGCCTAGAATTTGACCAAAAACGTGTGACGTTATTGTACGGAATATAACGTTATTCCTTCTCAGAGAAATGGAGAAAAAAATATGTGTCGGGATCTGAATGAGTATATTTTATTTTCATTCTCCCTGTCGACTATCGTTAAGTTCCTAGTAATGCAATATAAAATTCTACTGAATCAGATATAATTTTATTTCGTCCTGCACATGGAATTTCACTCATATGAATTAATATTAATATCGTCTGATTTTCACATCAAACGAGTATATACTTGAAACTTGCGTGAACAGGTTTCATGTGAATCTTATGATAATAGTTCATGCATTAATCACCGGAACTTTGTACACGTTAAATTCACGTAAATATTTAAAATAAAATTATTTAAATAATATCTTTGTTCTAAAATTTGATTAAAACCATAAAAAATACCTTCAGATTTTTGTTAAGTTTATGTGAAAATTAAATAAAACATTTCACGTGAGATTCATCCGAATTACTAATTTTTAACTCCATCATATTAGACAATGGTGGTATCATCACTGCATTCCGTGATGCAGAAATATAGTATTATAAAAGATTTGATTCATTTTTTTTTAAAACAGTTTTTAAATTGCTCGGTTTGATGGGTGTTTAACGTTCAGTGGCAAATAGTTCATGCATGTTCGGAACGATACAATACAATTTTGAAAATAGTTGTTTATAAAAGACACATTTGATGCACAAGTCAAAAAAGGTTAAACATTCTGTTATTTGTGAAAATTATGAGGAAAAATAATGATCTTGATAAAATACACATTCCAAAAAATAAAATAACAAAACTCCAAGAAAAATTCAAAACGAAAAAACCCCTTTATAAAATGACGAAATCAAAAGCTGAAAAACATCAAAAGAATGGTAAACAGCTGTCATATTCTTGACTTGGTACATACAATACATGTAGTATAGTGTACTCTGCGTGGTGTAAATGTGTTACTTGTTTGCTCAGCAAGTCGGACAAACCTTGCAAACTATTAACCCGAATAATTCAGTTGTTATATTCCGCTTACTACATTTAGTAAGTAGGCGAGATCGATTACGGGGAGGGACTGAATTATTCGGGTTAGCAAACTGTATGCAAAATTTCACAAATTTCAAAATTCTGTCATTTGTGAAAAATTATTTACATAACAAATCTTGAGATCATATATGTATATGCGAAATTTAAAAGTTCCAGCTTGAAATTCAACCTGTATCAGATGTAAGCCGGAGTCTGTACTCTTTGTGCCTTTGTATTTTATCAAAATGCCTAATCCAGCAACCTGTCATGAAACAAAAAAAGAAAATCCAGACGATATGCGCACCTATACTATGAGTAGTAACACCAGGTACATAGTTTTAAACAACAGTAGTCCTAAATAATTAGCCGAATTAACCCTATATATACTAAGTGCGGAATTAACGGTCGAACGGACAAATGTTAAACAATATGATGATATGTGCTCTATAAGTAATTTGGTGACAATGCATATTTTTGGATATGCAGTTCATATCATGGAATGGTAATTTGGAGATCTGAAATGTAGTAGCAATGTAAGAAGGCTAGCATTTCCGTCATTCCGTCTTTGGTGGAAAGTTGATTAATTGGAAATTTTACCGCATTTCCTTATATTTCATTATGATTTGAATTTTCTAGAGAAGAGCAAAAGTTTTAAGACTTAAACTAATATTTACCAAGAGACTGAAATGATACTGTGAAAATTATACTACACATATTCAAAATTTTCCAACATTTACTAAAACTACAAATAAGAAGTGTAAAGATACTATTCCAATTAGCATTAGTCACGATTTTCTTGATGTCTTTGGTGTTGATGTCGTTTACATACTACATGTATTGTATGTAGCCCAGCTGTTGCTATCTTATAAATTGCATATCACATATCTCCACTTATCTTTCTATCAGCCAACTTTTGTACAAATAACATGTACATGTACACAATTTTTTTTTATTTGTACTTGTACTTTTACCAATAAAGTCTCATGTTACCCAACTTCCATAATGAGCAAGCGGTAACGTAGATATTTAGTTTTGCGTAACTGTTCAATTTTGGTCTCACTCGCGGTCTGCGTTTAAAATTTGTCGATTTTTTTGAAAAAATTAGAGGCAATGATCTAAATTTTAACAACTAAAGTTCCAAGTGACGGGTGTAAATTGTAGGATTGATTGCTTTGATTATTGGTTGGTTAACGTCCAGTGGAAAATATTTCATGCATGTTCAGGACGAGAACAAGTTAACAATAAATACAATAGGTAGGTTTTGCAATAGAGGCAAGGGCATCCGCGATGATGGTCGGGAAAATTTTAACTGTAACTATACATGTATATATATACTTGTATACTTGTTCTAAAAACTAATTTTAAGAAAGAAACTTTCCGAGCCTTTTCCGACGCCTAGTATGCGAGCAATATGGCCCTCAGAGCCCCAAAAGGTAACTTTGTTAATTTTCTTTCAGTCGTTTTGTGTCCCAACTTTTACATGTACATTATTTCCAACTCAAAACTAAAAAAACCCACCGAATACCCATGCAATCGTAAATTAACACGAAGATAAAATGTAAATGATTTCAAGATCTAGCTTTTTTACAGTCTCTTGCCGTTTGAATAATAAAAAGTCAGTCGTTTGCATGTAAATTTCGAGAACAAAATTATAACGGAATCAGGGAACACGGAACCGGTCTGACTACAGCCAGCCTCAACTATCAACATGCGTTTGTAGACGCAAGTGGATACTCGGGGCTGGCTTTATTCAGACTGTAACAGAACCTGAATTTTCTTATTTTATTTCTGCCGAATCAAGTGCCCATGTATTTCTCAGCCTTCGTTAATTTTCTAATGCTTCATTCCGATGTTGCTGTCCGTCCTGAGTAGACCTGGTTTATACGATTACAAAGGTGGCACTGTATTTTAAAATATTTCCAAAACTATATCGAATTTACTCTGTACAGACCAATGAATTTCAGAGACTGTTTACGCATGGAACACAGGAAAAGTTATTCGGCTAAATAACCACTTTTTTACATTCCATACAAACAAACTATTTTCTATATGATTTTCAACGTCTGCTTGTATTGTGCTTTTACCCCCAATTATATCCGTATTCTCATCCAAATAGATTTCAATTTTGTCCGAACATTTTGAAACGAATTAATAGTTGTAAAATTGCCAGTTTTTTCACACATCATCCTAAGCTTCTATAAATTAGATTTCTACTTTCAAAACAAAATTTCATGGGGATACGGCGTGAATCATGAATAAGTACTTGCAATAATAAACCAAGGTTTACTTTTATAAATTGTTATTTGGATTGAGAGTTGTCTCATTGGCACTCACATCACATCTTCCTATATCTATACCAAGAATAAAAATAAAGTGATAAAACTGTGTCTGTTATGCATAAGAACATATATAGATGAAGCGTGCAGATGCTCAAATATCAAAGAAACAGAATATTTAAAAAGTAAAGTAATACTTTTTAAAGATTAATAATGAGCAGAATGATTGCCGGAAAACGATAAAACAATCTATGTCAAATAACCGCTACGTATTGCATCAAAACTCTCGGCACTCTGCATCTAGGGAAAGTGACCGTTAAAAATATCACACAAAACCCGCTTTATTGGCTTATATGTGTGAACGTTAGTCGATAACGTCAGGAACGATAACTCATGGCGTAACGTCATTCGGTATCGTGTTACCTTAAAGATATAAACATCAAGATCCAGGAAAAGGCGGTATTCCATGTTTGTATAAGCTTCATTTAAGTCAGTTCAATCGAATAAATCTATTCAGTGTACATACTGAAGTCGTAATTGTTGAGAGCAAATATATTATTCAAATATCTCAAAGTGATATTAAATTTCTGTATCAGATGTTTTTGTTGGGTCTTTGCCGAATGAAGTCATTAATAGTAACTCATAACAATACAGAAACAGCTCCGCAATAAGAGGTGCACAGTCTATCACCATTGCAATTCCGATAACCCGACGATATACGGAATCTCCATAGCGCAGAATATATAATCTAATCAAAAATCAAGGGTAGTTATTGTATCAAAGCAAGCCCAATAACATAGTTCTTTTGTTTGTTGGTACTAGAAAATAACCTTAAAGAGTTTGAACATATTAATTCGAATTTGGACTTTTTAAATTCCAATGTGATTTTTTTTTAATAAGATGATAAGGCAAAGTGGTATATACATGAACATGTAGGGTAGAAAATTCATAACCTTTAACAGAATCGAAATCATCATTAAAGGCATGTGAATAATCAAGTACTTTAAACGTATTTTTGACACTCCAAAAGTAATTCAAGCCACTTTTCGGAAAGCCCTAATTGCAACCTACAATTTTTTTCTTAAAATGTGTTGTTTCCCTCGGTTTTAGTTTGTAACCCGGATTTGTTTTCTTTTAATCGATTTATGACTTTTAAACAACTGTATACTACTGGTGCCTTTATTTATTTCTTATACACATATGCACTTTCACGGTACTACAATATGTCGATACCCTTTATTTTAGCATTGCATAAGGTCATGTTTTTCTTTGGCTGTTAATCACGTCTTGGATGCTGGATGTGTACTGCTTGATATTTAAGTCTTAGATACATAATTGTTTTTATTAGTTGTTTTTGATTTAAACTAGCTGTCAAAAACTGAATGTGAGTACTTCAAGATTTGTACTTTGCGCCTTTTTATTGATGGAATTTCTTAAATACCCTTCTACGGCCGGTGTGTGTTTTTGTTAGATGTTTTCTGCTTTACATCGATCTAGTGAGTTAAGGCCTCTTCATTTCATTCTTAAAGTGTGTCTATTGTTGTACTTTAAGCTTTGTAATTATTGTCTCATGTTAGAGGAGGACTGAACCCTCAAAAACAAGTTTTATCCCGCCACAATCTGTATGTGTCTGGCATGGTACATGTCTGAAATATTTGTTTTCCGTAAATTGATTTGTTATAAAATAGTTTGTTAGTTTTCCCAATAAAATTGTTTCATATTTGTCATGTAGGGGCATTTTATATTCGACTTCATGGTATGGTTTTTTTTTTCATTATTGTACGGTTGACCATAATTGCTTACAACTATTTTACTTGAACTTTGTTGGATAGTTGATTCATTGGCAATCATACCTCATCTCCTTATTTTAGAAGTAGATTCGGCAATGATAAACAGCGATCGACGTATGTTGCGAGTTAATCATCGTTTCCCAAATTTTCTGATTAACAATTAAGTTTACAAAATACATATTTTCAAAGTTTTAATCTTACAGATAATTTCATTGTTTGTTTGTTCTTTAATATTTGGGAATTGTATTGTCCGTATGGCTTATATATAAATATATATATAATCGCCTGAGATATTTAAGAAATTAAAAAAATATACTTTTGGTTGATGCCTCTTCTCTTTTATTTTTCGATAATGATACTCACCAATCCAGTGGTTTTCGGAAACACTTCCAAAACCGTTCTTGTAGTCACTCCAGTATCTGTAGAAATCAACAGAACTGTCGACGCGTCGCTGTACGATCTTAAAATATATATTAATGAATGTGTAATTACATCTGTACGTCTTTAAACAAAAAAACTACAATTAATGCACAAAAAAACATATGTTTGAATAACCGTCCCCCAGGTATTTCCGATAATAACAATTTGGAATTTGAAATATATTTCAAGTTTTAACACTCATTAAAGATATATATAGCAAGGGCCTGTTTATCGAAACGCTTTAAGGACCGGCCATGTCCTCGAATCGTCTGAAGAAATTTTGTAGTTTTGTGCAAACCAAAAATCAAGATTGAAGTTTTGTTCATAACAATATATTGATATCTGTGTCTTATATTACATTTGTAATTGCCCTTTTGCTCGAAAGAAGGTAACCAAACAAAACAAAATGTCAACTAAAAACAGCCAGGTAAGTTGTACGCTATGCATCTAACGCCACATCCGATTTAAAAAATCATGAGCGTGACTAAGATGATCCCAAATTTTTTTTTTAAACAAAAAGTAAAAAAAGTTGCAAGATGGACAAATTGGGGAAACGTGTTCTAGATTTCAATCAGATTGACATTTGTCAATATGTGCAAAAGGTGACACCATTTTGATTATTTTAATAACAAAGAGAACACCAAAAATTTTGGACAGTAAAACTTACAATATAAAAAAGAAGATGTGGTATAATTTCCAATGAAACAACTCTCCACAAGAGACCAAATGGCACAGAAATAAACAACACGCCTAGTCAATTAAGAACGAATAATAACTTCCCTTGCCACCAACAGGGTTCAATTTCACCAATTCAAAATAGGATATTTATTACGTACGCCCCTTCATCCCTCCCCATGAATCCGGATCTGAGAAATATAAAGCGTCTATGGACGGTTTCACATTTCTGATATTGTAACATTTCTAGATTCATAGAATATTGATAAGTCTTCAGACACGCTACACGTGTATCAACTTTTAATCAACTATTGTAAAATAGGGTTTTGCATAACAAATATCTGCAATTTTTTCTTTTGATTTACTTCTATTGATTGTAAAGTTAACAAGTGATATTATTTCCTGGCATGTGGTATTGGAATAATCATTACTTTAGATTACCTTAGCCGTATTTGGCACAACTTTTTGGAATTTTGGGTCCTCAATGCTCTTCAACTTTGTATTTCTTTGGCGTTTTGAACTATTTTGATCTGAGCGTCACTGATGAGTCTTATGTAGACGAAACGCGCGTCTGGCGTATAAAATTATAATCCTGGTACTTTTGATAACTATTTGGCTTATATTTCATTCGTTACGCATGTAAATAGCATTTGCTGTATCATGGTCAAAAGTGCATTGCTACTGACAAGAACATTCGGATATAATGTTATCTATAGGCAAAATATGGCTTTGAATTTCAACTTTATCATAAAATTTCAAAATGGCCATAGTTTGGTTCTTAAATGGATCTTTTTCAAAAGCCTCACTTCTTTGTTAAAGTAAATCCAATAAATTTAAATTAAGGAACATTTCTCATTCATACAGAGATCTGAATCCTTGCCTGGACTTGACGTGACTATTTGTTCAATTGGTTCATCAGTCTTTTTTTTTAAAAAGTTTTGGATTTTATAAATCTACAGTACCGTCCATCCACCGCCATTAGTATCCATATCACAGTATACATCTATCTTGTTAGTTACATCCGGGTATATTTCAAACACCCCACTTCTCGTGCAAGATGGGAGGTCACTACAGTCTCTTGGTTGAATGTTGCTTTGATCTGTAGAAAAGACATAATATACTAAAGTCGATAAAAATCATAGTTTTACTTTGTAACCCGGATTTGTTTTTGTCTCAATCGATTTATGACTTTCGAACAGCGGTATACTACTGTTGCCTTTATTATGGCATTCAAAACAAAATGACGAAGAGACAGCAAAGACTTAAAACTTAGTATAAACAACTCTTATATGTTACACTTTGTTTATATAGCTGTTTAACAAACCCCGCCTCTTTTGGGAAAAAATTTAATATTGATTTATTTTGTTTACATACTGGTTTCCATATATGATGTTTTTACTTCATTTCGTAGTGACACACCTTTAGATTTTTTTTTACCATACATACACATAAATGGCGGTTGACCCTTATTGGAGGGGTAATACATAATTTTTATACCTTTGAACTCTTAAAAGTTCAAGAAATAAAAACGTTGAGAATATGCCGCCCATCTCTATATTTTGACTGTGGAAAATTGAGAATGGAAATGGGGAATGTGTCAAAGAGACAACAACCCGACCAAATAAAAAACAACAGCAGAGGGTCACCAACAGGTCTTCAATGTAGCGAGAAATTCCCGCACCCGGAGGCGTCCCTGTATATATATAGTGAATGTGTAATCTTTCAATTCTAGGATATAATTTGTTACAAAATTGTATAGTAACTGTGCTTAAACGGCTGTGGGTAACTTAAGTTACCCACAGCCCAAGATGGCGGACTCTGAACTCGTTGATATTTAATGCATACAGAATCTACTTTTTGCAACGTTTTTCATGCAGAATGTAAATATTTATAGGTTTCTTGAATAAAGAAATCACTAACAATTACCATAAGTTTATTAATTTAGAGTTCATTAAAGCGCAAGGCCAACTTTATAAAAAGCATAAGACGTCCGTAACTTTTTGATCGAAACTAAGCAGACGTCATTAACTTTATTTGCAGATGTGGGTAACTTTTCATTCAAAATTTTAACATTTATAATTCGATTTAAAGGGCTTGACCGTTCAATCGCGTTATCAGAGGAAGGCAAGACTTGCGAGAGTTCATGCACAGGTCAATGTAACGCGCATGTCTTAATTCGATTACACGGCATATCAATTTTAACAGCTAAAGTACTCCTCACAATAGTTTGAATGCACGGTCTGCTAGGAAGTAACTGAATTTATCTAAGGTCAGATTGTTGAGTTTATTGTACGCATAATTAATGTAAATACTTATCTTATTAACTTTTCAATTTCAACATATTATTGATTAATTAATTTAAAATCGGTCACATTCAACTTGATAATTTATACATTAGTGGACAATTTACTAAAGCAATGATTTATATATAGTATACAAATCTTTGACTAAAGTTATTATAATACGAGCGAATTAATTATAAATGTTTGATTCACATAGTTTTTAATTCCAGTTACATTAAAATTTTTGTATCTTTTTATCGAGGTATTAAAATTGAAAACTAGATTCCAGGTATTTCTATTCATTTTACATTTCGTAATGCAGATTAAAATGGTATTGGTCCATTATCAGGTATGTTAACTATTATTTAATAATGGGGTTGCCTTGTGGGACATTAACACCATCAAATGCAATTAATTAATTTATGGTACCATTTATTGTTCTTTTAAATTAGCGTATTAAGGACAGCAGTAAATCGTAAATATATTTCAAAGTTGAGCCTCCGTTAAAAGAAATTAGTTGATAAAATTTTTGATATGGCAGCTACAGTGATGTCTTTATAACCGGTTATTTTTAGGTCAACCAAATTGCGTTGCATATATACAGACACATATAATACAATATGTCTCTGATATATATTATAATATTTATTTTCAAATAATATTCATTCATATTTTGAAGTAATGTCTTTATAACCGATTGTTTTTTCGGTTATCCAAATTGCATTGCACACATTTTGATATTTATTTTAGTGTATAAAATATATATTATTAAGTCTTTCCACTTTTCTGTGGAAAGACTTATTGTTTTTCTTCTGATTATTATTTTTTTTTTTTCTTCCGCCAAATTTTGTTCTTGCGCAAAATGTTTGTTTCGCAATATGTCGCTTAGATATTTCTCATATGGTATCGTATACTTTATGCGCTTTTAAATTTCACCCTGCTAAGCCGAATCATTTTCTATGTAAGAGTTATCTCCCTTTTCACTGTTTACACTCTGTGTGCATCTCCTTCGTAACAAAACAAGATAGCGACAGAATTCTTTTTACAAATTGTTCGTTACATCCTCAGTAATTTTTGGCGTATTTGGATCGAAGCGATTCGATGAAATTTTATAGGAGTTATCTACCTTTACAAAATAAATTTGTCGGTATGTTTATTTTACTCATAAACAGTTAACCGTATAACCCTGGAATGTTTTTATTTGAGTCCCCTAGGTCTTAACTTAGAAAATGAGGTCAAGGTCAAAGGTCAAGGTCAAGTTCTCAATTGTGACTTTTGCTTGTTTTTGCATTTTTTCTGACACTTTGAAAGATACATATTAAAGAACAAGTGCAAAATGTCAGCTTTATGGTAATGAAGATATGCTACATTTAGTCTTATAAAATTAAATGGCATCTTATAGGAGTTGTTGCCCCTGAAATGTCTTGATATGAGGTTATTTGATTATAACTTCAATTAAGTTCATTATAAAGACATTTGACCTCATACAAAAGGTTAAGTGACAAATGACCTTGAAAAATGGCTACCGGAAGTGACCTTTAGAAAACCGGAAGTACTTTGTTTTGCAATTTTTTCACCTAAAAGTACCCAGAATCCATATATTTTGTCATATAGATACATAAAACAGATTACTGAAGAATAAAAATGACTTCCAACAAACCGGAAGTGGCCAATTATCTCCCATTCTACATACAAAAGTATATAGAAACTATATATTTTTGGAATCAGTGTGGAAGAAGCTATCATATGAGACAGGATGTGACATTCATTTTACCGGAAGTAGCATATTATCTCCCTTATATCACTCAAAAAGATAATTAAACCATCATTTATCGCATCAGTATGAAGAAACTACCTTCTTATCCAAATTTCATTGTTGTGGAAAGACTTTCAATTGTTCTCTGAACAAT
This sequence comes from Mytilus edulis, assembly GCF_963676685.1. Lineage (NCBI taxonomy): Eukaryota > Metazoa > Mollusca > Bivalvia > Mytilida > Mytilidae > Mytilus > Mytilus edulis. The sequence continues at coordinate 25,074,906 of NC_092357.1, read as the reverse complement.
TGGTTTTTAATTTTAATTATATTTGTTCATAATGACATTTATTGGAAGGTTTATGATGTCTGAGTAGAAAAGGCGTTGAAAGAGGTGTTATAATTGGGGTAAAGAAAACTGCTTTAGCCACCTGTGATGTCAAAAAAGCTACGCCTCTGAAACAGAAACTGAAAAATTGTTATGCAGGATTATTTCATTCATCAGCAGGACCATCTATATGTATGTTAGTCAGAGAAGTGGCAGTATGCCTTATCTAAATACAGTGATAAAACAGGTACATCTTTTATTCTTTAATTTTAATATAGCTAATTCAGTACATGACATTTTTAGCTTTACCAATGATTTCAGTAGTAGCATTTCGAGCATAATAAGGAACACGATTAAAAATGGCGAATACTATATTGATCCGGATTGCTTTTACTATGAAAGAACATACCAGGAATAAGAATAAGAATAAGATTGATTTATTTCGAATTGGTTTCTTATCTATATATCTCATCCCGATTAGAAAACATTTCAACACTGATTTATTTTATAATTACACTGCGAAGGTATAGTCCCGCAAGTAATTTTATATTCAGAGCATTTTTAGTATGTGTACATATCACGAAGGAATTTTTACAATTATTCTAATTATATCATTCTCACCACAAGTTTACCTAAATTTGATTTATTTTCATATGTCATCTTTATAAAAGAGAGAACCATTTCAGTAATTTCAGAAACTAGTTCTGCACTATTTGTGCGAAGTATATATATATAATATAAAAAAAATAAATGGTATCTCGCAGCTATATAAAAATTCATCAACGGTAAATATCGATGATATCAGTAAGTAAACTGATGCATTTTTATAATTAGATATTTATTTAACAACCAATTTGAAGTAGGCAAGAGAACTCATCCAGTATATGAGCAAATAAGACTTGGAGCTAGCAGGGTTCAGGTCATAAGTTGGAAACGAGCTGTTTCGGTTAAAGAAAGCAATTTCACAGTCTTGTAATTGGGGACCAGTTGATTTAGATCTATGGCTATTATTCATGTTCCATGATCACAACAAATCATTCATACCCTGTCTGTATTATGTATAAATAATGTGATCAAACTAAGGTCTTGCACTAGGATAAACCGTCATTACTCACACAGTTATTTTGCGAACGTTTTAATCGTGCCCAGAAAAATAAAATGCTACATGTAATGGACAAGATAATCAAATTTTGATTTTCAAGATTGCTATAACTATCAAATATTTACATAAACTGAAAATATTATTGCCATCTGTTTGCCGTTCAAGTAACGAATCTTTATTTTTCGGGGTTTGTTTAAATTAGCTTTATTGGATTTTTCATATGAGTGGAACTAGTAGCTATCAATCCACTTGCGCATTCAAATGATATTAGTTTTACAGATAACAATGTTTCCATTAGTCCCAAATTTTAGAAAATTGATCAGCAAGGCAAGATAGTTTTACTACTATACTTGGAAAAAGGCATCGTTGGTTTATGTCTGTCATATTTGTTTTTCGTAAACTGTTTTGTTATAAATTAGGCCGTTAGTTTTCTCAATTGAATTGTTTTATATTTTTCATGTCGGGGCCTCTAATAGCAGACTATACGGTATGAGTTTTTCTCATTGTTGAAAGCCGTACGGTTGCATACATTTGCTTACATTTACTTCATTTGTACTTTAGTGGATAGTTGTCTCACTGGCAATTATAATCTTTTAATTACCATTAATAACGAATAGAGAAGAAATAGTATACACTTCTGCAATATACGTTTACAAACTTTAATACCAGATGTGTAGATCTTTGATAAAATTATCGTCTGAAAATTGCTGATATAAATTTACATCTTAAGCGAGTTATTGTTTGGGTTAATGGTTTTCTTAAATCTTATCTATATCATTACAGAGGTCAAGAAAAGTTCAAATAAGTTAGGCGATGAATTAATTTTATTGCTTTTGTGGTTTAGATTTAATAGTAGCGTATATCTCAGACTATAAAACTGCTAATTAGTACGATTGTTATCTGAAAGAGAAACAACGCAATTGGGTTAAATACTGTGAACAGTTATACATGGAATTTTATGTATATACGTATATTAGAGACTATTCGTTTTTTGAAGCAGTCATAAATGATTTGGGATAATAATTGTTGTCGAACGCCATACGCATTATATGCAATAAAACAAAATCAAAACAAAACAAAAACAAAACAAAAACAAAAAACAAAAACAAAACTGAAAAAAAATAAATAAAAAATTAAACAAACACAACAAAATGTTACACGATACCAGTTTTAATGCCGTATTGACGAGCGCCATAAGACGGCAAATATTCCATCGGCTATTTGTAGAGTCAAATTTTGGGGGGTCTTAACTGCACCTCAGTTTAAAAAGTTTTTGTCTGGGAAACACGATTCATTTACTAGTTTCAATTGGCTTTGAACAAGCCTTCAGTAACTGCGAGTACTCTTAGGTGGGTACTTGATGTCTTTAGTCTATTCGTTAGTTGTGTATTGCGTTTTGTGTCGATCTGATGAGTCAAACCTACCTCAACTTTGTTTTATTTTGTGTTGTTAACCACTGTCCCCGGTTACGGGAGGGCTTAGTTCTCACAGACTTGTAGTTTGTTGCAGTCTTTTATACTTGTTTTACGTTTAAATTGATTTATACTTAAATATGGCCTTGTTTTCTTGTTTGAATTGTTGCCAGGGCCTTTTATTGCTATTATACTGTATGGACTATGTTCAATGCTGAAGGTTGTACGGTGGCTTATAGCTGTTAACGCCCACGCTATTAAGTTTTAGGCAAATAGTTGCCTCATTGACATTCATGTCAGATCTTTTAGTTTTTATATTTTCTGATGGTAAAAATAGAATTCAGTCATTGGTAATATAAAAAGTATTAACCATATATTTGATTACAAACATAACAGTTGGCAAGTCAAATATCTCCATCTGTTATCATATCAATTTTAATTATTTTTCTATATTGTATATTACCAATCTGGAGCTGATTTTGATTGATTGTCAATTTAAGATATTTCATGTTTCCAAAAGCGTGCTTGGATAGTGGGTTTTTCAATCACCAAATGACTTCGTTCGTGCTCGGAAGATTGTAGTTACTTATGGTTGTGTTCTCTTATACATTTTCGTATCACAATTTGTTAGCAAGGTCAAAGTGTTATGAGGCACTTTAGGTAAAGAGATAAACTAATCGTATGCTCATTCTCGAAGGGCCCCGCAATATTAAGTAATCCACTAAAATGGACATTACATCGGACAAAGCGCTCAATACGATAGGACTTAACTTATAAGCGATATTGATTTTCTCCAAGATTTGTTACCTTAGTCAAATTTGCTTGGTTCCAATGTTACCACGATTGCAATACAAGAACAAGTTCCAAATACGTGATTGAACCAAACTACAGTGGGATTGAATATTTATTTGTCAGATATTGAAAGTTATCTAATTTTATACAAGTTACAACTTCAGTTATGCTGTTATCTATTTTCATCTATTTATTATCCAGTTATGCTATTATCAATTTGCATCCATTTATTGACCATCAAACGGCGAAATAGGTCATTGGCTTCGGGAATCTGTTAGCTAGTAGTTACTGCGGTCAGATTCTTGTTATTACACAATATTACAATCAGAGTTATCAGTTTTATCGACTCTCAATGTATGGTACTGGTTGGCGGTAACAAGTTCCAAAACATTCTTTATGAAATGAATGTTTTTGAACTTGTTTAGTGGCGTACTTTATAGGCTGCACCAGTACCGATGAACTTGATTTATCACTGTATTATTATTTAATTTTGAACATTAATCCATGTAATCTTCATTTCCACCTCAAACGTAGTTTCTCATGTTGATTTTGGACATCTGTTGCCAGGGTTCAAGTCAGCACCCCATTATTTAAAAATTTTATTTCATTTTAGTTTTTATTTGAATTTTGAATTTTATTTATCTATTTTATTTGCATCTAATTTACGGTTGCCCAAAGACCCTTTGTTTGTGGGTTGGTAACCGACAGAAGTCATGATCTTACTTCGCCAATAAAATATATTTTGATTTTAATAACGTCTTCTCTCTTATAATTTCAACAATTTAAAGACAATTTACATCATAAAACCCCTTATTTGTAAACTACACGACCGTTTATACTGCTCATTCACCACCAAATGTGATCATACTTACACAACGGAAGTTTTATGTGGGGTTTGTGGTACTCGATCCTGGTTATGGTTTGAACTTTTATTAACTAATGTGTGTCTTATAGACGTTTTTCGCTTCAGACCAAGGCTTTTTCATACTCTTTAATGTTTTGAGTTTAATTATCTGTTTGCGGTTTACCTTCACCTCTGTTTCTTTTTTATGTGTATTTTGATGAATACTCTTTGACGCGACTCGGTTTTTATACATCCCACCAGTTAGTTATAGTGTTATGATTTTTTGAATATGTTTCCTAGTATGTTTTTTTTCTCTCTTTGTATGTTATCAGGGGTTGTTATACTATTGAATTACCCTGTTGTCTTACGTAGTTATTCATATTTTTATATACTATGTCTAATTGTTACACCATGTTGACTGCTCTATTCCTTTTATTGTCACTGACTTTTACCTATTGTGTCTTTTAGTTTTATTCAGTTTAATGAGATTTAATGCAACTTGCATACAAATGAAATATGCAGCTAGCTGTAAAACTATGTTGATTCATTTATACAAAATTTCCTCTCTTCAAGTTTTCCCATTTACGGCAAATCTTGGCCAGCGTGTCGCAATATCGTGCGCAACGTCCCAGAGTGCCTAGATTGACACCCCCTTTTATTTTACTGTCAATGCTGATGTTTTTTTTTTTGTAGGGATGAGAGAAAAGTTTTTTTGCTTTTTCAAAAAGACGGAAAGAAGTTTGTGCACTGAAGTCTCGTATAGTCTATCTGGGCAATTTGGGTTCCCATCCAAAAATCCCGGATTCACGCTACCCTTGTCGATGCTGGCAGAAAATCAGTAAGTGTATACACGCTACATGTATGTGTAAAAATACTTGTGTAGTCTACTTGTTCAAAAATAAAAACGAACAATGATGTTTCAACAGTTTATCTGCAATCATCGGAAACCACCCTCCGAACCAGGCGATTCGGGTATTTTCGTTTTATTGTTATTTTTTTTCATATTTTTCCCAATTTTGTCTTCCATCGATACAATGAATTATATCATACTAGACATCTACTTCGTTTTGTGAATATGTATTCGATGCAATCTCTATCATAAGTTTAAACATTACATCCACGTATGTCGATTCTATGGAAGTTACGGACATCTCTATTGGTATGATGAAAAAAGTTACGGACAAGTTGTTTTGAAGTTACAGACAGCCTAAGTGTTTTTTCAAATCGTGCTGTGATCGTTTATTTTGTAGAATTTAATCACCTGTCCAGTTTAGGGGTTTCCCTAAACGATTAATACAACTTTTAAATTCAGTTGTTTAATTGATGCATTCATGGTATTGTTATGCTATAGAAGAGAAGTATCCAACCGACGCAAGGCGGCTCCATCTTGGGCTGTGGGTAACTTAAGTTACCCACAGCCGTTTAAGCACAGTGAAAGCAGAACTTGTTTAGTTGTAAAAGAATTTTCAATGGGAAAAAGCATTTTCTATATTAACAGTAGTACAACATGAAATATAGTTTTATATTACATATATTTGAATGATTAATAGAACAGTTTTAGTCGTAAAAGAATTTGTTTGGAAATTACATTGTCTATATTTACACTAGTGCAACCTATAAAAGTTTTAAATTTCATATTATATTTTAATTATTAAATAGAACAGTTTTAGTCGTAAAAGGATTTTCTATAGACAATGGCATTGTCTTTATTTACAGTAGTGCAACCAATAATAGTTCTATATTTCATAAGATAGTTAGATAAGCGCTTATAAGAAGAATATTGTTTCATTTGCTTAAAAGTTCCTTTTAAAATTGAAAGATAAAACAAAACATATAATCGTGGCCTACGTTATAAGGATTATCTTCTAAGTTAGTATAATATTGTACAAGATTTAAAATCTCTTAAGCAATGCATTACTCCTCTAGCAGTTGGCGTGGTTTACAAATGTGCTTATACCTTCATATAAAGAAGAAAAAAGTTATAGTAAAAGAAAAAGAAATTATGCGTTTAAATGGTTGTGCACTGCGTTTATAATTAATCAATGGTAAATTTATGGTGTAATACCTTTATCAATTTATCCTATTAGTCTTTGTTAAATTTGTACTTTTCAAACATTGTGCAGAATTTATCTTTGTTTCAACTAAAGAGAAACCTGATTAAAGTTTGATCCTGTCCAGAACTATAGACAAAATTTTACATAACGTTTCATTGCATTAAGAAAATAACCATCACTGGAAATGAACCAATCAAAACCTCTTTTCTTTTATCTGTGTGCAAGCTTTAGAAATGATGTAACCTCAGGTTTCCAAAACATTCTATAGAAAATAATGGTGCTTTGATACACCCAAGATATATGTTAATGACCCACACATTTTTTACTGCAATGAAATGTTGGATTAATTTCCTTCATCTGTCACATTCAAGGGAATATTTTTGTTTACCCTTTTTCGTATGCAACCGGATGTGACGTACTATCAGTTGGTAGTATTACACCTTTTGTGAAAGATTTGTTATAGATCTAGGAAGTACCAAAGCTATAACCACTGATATGAAAATAACCTACCGACTACAAGTACAGCATCATTGGTAGTGATAAGGTGCTAGAAAATGAAAATTTATTAGAAACATCTAAAGGACATTTCTAGAATTTTCCTTCATCATGATTCAGATTTTTAAATTGTTCTCTGATGTTGCCTTCACAAAATGTTATGCTTATAATACATACATAATGTTGGCTACACTGTTTTTAAAATAACAGAGTAATAGTATATAAATAACGGAACAAAACCATAGCAACTTAAGCGAGAAATTAAATAACAGAACTTAAACATTGTTAAAAAGGGGGAAAAGTTCGTTGTCCGTGTCCTTAATTTTTAGAGAAACATGTAAAAAATAAAAAAAATACATTTAGCGTTTGAAACTTTATTCTTTCAAAAACTATGATAAATTAACAAGGATGTTCAAAAATGGATTTAAAAACTATATATGAATATCAAACACTTGAAAAAATGCAGACTAGCGTACACATTTATGAATAGAGCAACATGGAGCGGTCAAAAACAAAATCAGCAAACATCCCTAAAATATTAAAAGTTTGAAAAATAGTATTTGAAATACCTGGAATCTTCATCATGAAGTTTGAATTGGCTGTTATCTCTGTTTCCGGTGTAGACCTTGTATCTAAAATGCAGCGTCCAGATGCCGTTTCGTAGCTTGTAGAACAACACTGTTGAGCTATAGAACACACACACGCACATTCAACTGATGATGTCACAATCTCTATCAATAATGTTGTATTACTCGAAATTATTCTTTGATTTGTCTGCTTTTCAAATTTATTTCGGTTATTTTCTGCTAATGCAAAACAAATAGCAATTGATATATATACAAAAATAGACACTGTGTGAAATAAACACATTTTGTCGCGTTTTCAAATAAACAAAAGAGATGTCACTATATGAAATTTGAACAAATAATGAAGTATTATTGATTTTACTTAATTGTCTTCTACCTGAGGCACTGAGGTTTTGGATTGGTAGTACTTTGTTTACATCTCATATTTAAAATTACCTTTATCTATATGTGAAAATAACCATAGGGACATAAAATTGAACCTTCAAAGACGTATATTTTACATTACCTAAATTATGCACAATACTAATGGTTTTCAAAGATATGTTTATCGTATGAAAAGTTTTGTCAATAAGATTTCGAGTTTCGATTAAATTATTTATTAAAAAGTTAATTAGTACACATATTGATAACATGAATTCCCTTGATATAATGTTCTGTCTAATGTTTGACATTCGATCCGTTGGTTGATAACGTTTTAAGTTGGATATTTTAATGGATATATCTTTGGTTTAAATGTTTAAAGTTTGGTATTTTTGATTACTTTACGTCTGTCAAAATAACTGTCACAATTTCGATAGTTTTACTAAGCTAAGCTGTCAATATCGTTATCCAATGTGTGAATACTTTTTTTTCTTTTTTTTTTATATTTATTTAGATAAGATAGCAAGTTGCCTTGGATTCTTGAAAAGTATGCATCATCATGAATATTAGTCATACATATAACATTGTATATTTTTTGTTATAGACTTAAACTTTGGATAATACTTTGCTTTCATAATAAGATATTACAATTCATTTTGTTCATGCAATATCTTTTGAAACAAGAGTTCATGACATTTAACACTATTAGTTGATAACATTTATAGTACTATTTCTACTGAACCTATTTGTGCTGCCTACTGACGTACATGTAGATGTAGAAAGTGTAAAAAGTAAAATCTCAAAAAATATTGAACTCCGAGGAAAATTCAAAACACAAAATCTTTAATCAAATGCCAAAATCAAAAGATAAAACACATCAAACGAATGGATAATAATTGTCATATTTCTGACTTGGTACAGGCATTTTCTGATGTAGAACATGGTTGATTGAATCTGATTTTAAAGATAGCTAAACCTCTAATTTGTATGACAGTCGCATTGAATAACTGAATATCCTGTCAAACAGAGTCGTAGCACCAATGCGTACTTTTCAAGGCTGTTCACATCGTTTGGTTAAGTTGTTCCTGCTACAAGATTCAATGATCACCCTTTAAACGTCTGCATAAATTCGATGACATGAGTATGTTTGTTCCGAATTTCATAAAATTAATATTTGTGGATGAACTCTTAATTAAAGCATGATCGACTGGTCCTTAACTGTTGTTTTTAAATAGCTTTTTATGAAATTACTATATTGAATAACCAAATATCGATAGATATGGAATTGAAATTATTTCAATTGGAAACACAAAAAAAAAAAGAAAAAAAATGAACAGCCGTCGATTATATCTTGTCGGGAAACCCTCCTCTTGACTCAATTATTTGGAAGACCTAAGGTTCACACGCTAACAGAAAATATTAATAGAGTCTATGAAAAAATCAATAATTGTGTTTCATCAAATTTTACAAACACATAAATGATACAAATAGATAAAGAAGATGTGATATGAGTGCCAATGATACAACTCTCTCATCCAAGTCACAATTTGTAGAAGTAAATCATTATAGGTAAAAGTACGGTCTTCAACTCGGAGATTTGACTCATACCGGACAGCAAGATATAAAGGATTCTATAAATGACATGTGTAAAATTTTCAAACGGGGAAACCAACGGTCTAATCTATTAAAAAAAAAAGAAAAAAAAGAAACACGTATGATTCACACCAACAAACGATTAAACATCAGATTCCTGACTTAAGACAGGTGCAAACATAATGGTATGCTAGACTTGTGTCTCGTCTACTGGACTCATCAGTGGTTTCGTATCACATTAGATGGCAGGCTAAGTCATAACGTAGCTGAAGAGCATAGAACATAGACCGTTCAAAAATGTACCAAAAATAACTAAGGATATTCCTGATTTCAGGTAGAAAATCCTCATGTTTTCAATAATTCAAAATTTTATATGTAATAAACTAAAAAGGATTGACCATACAATTAACATTCAGTACAGAAGAAACTAAAGTATCAAGACAGCCAACCATATACGATTTTGCAAACAGATTTACTAATACGACTTATACCAGAAAAAAAGACAAAAAGGGGAGGGGGATGAAAAGATGATTATAAATGAAAAAATGCAAAAAAAAATTTGAGGTCACCGGCCATCTAAGACATATTTTGACCTCTGAAAATGAGTGCAAATAGGTTATATGGAAATATAGGGAAAACAGACATAAAATATCTTTGATTGAATTTTCAGAGCAAAATAAATGACAGAAGTTGCTCATTTTTTCAAACTGTAAAGCTTGATGTCTCTTTTTTATAAAATTGAAATAAAATTTGGGGGTCACCGGCCAACCAAGAGATTTTTTAACCTCTGAAAATGAGTGCAATTAGGCTAAATATAGGGAAAACAGGCATAAAATATCTTTGATTGAATTTTCAGAGCAAAATAAATGACAGACGTTGCTAATTTTTTCATACTGTAAAGCTTGATGTCTGTATTTTTATTAAATTGAAATACATTTTGCGGGTCACCAGCCATCCAAGAGATTTTTTTTAGCAAAATAACAGTTGTTGTTTATTTTTCAAAGAGGGTTGACCTCTGCAGTTGTATAATGCTGCGCCCTGCGGAGCATCTGGTTATTATTGTGCTTAAACCATATTTGTTACAACAAAATGAATGAAAAGTGTGAGCTGACAGTCTGCTAAGTTTTTATCCATAAGTTTCATTCTGACTTTCTATCTGACAGGTTTTTATGTGTCAATATTTGTGTTTCAATATAAAAGGAAGATGTGGTATGATAATTGATTGTTAATGAGGCAACTCTCCGCAATAGACCAAATGACACAGAAGTTAACAGCTACAGGTCAAAAGCCGTTATCGCATAGTTAGCTGTAAAAGGCCCTTCGATGACTAATGAAAAACAATTCAAATGAAAAAACTGAAGGCATATTAATGTACAAAATGATGAAAAAAAAAATGTGTGACACAACAAAAGACAACCACTGTCTGAATAACAGGTTCATGACTTGGGACAGGCATATACATAATGTTGTGGGGTTAATGTTTGAAGGTGACAACCCTTTCCCTTAACCTGGGACAGTGGTGTAAATTGGTACAACATATGGGTTTTATCAATTTGTATTCTTCATTTGTGAACTCTAAATCTAGCGAAAAGTAGATTATCACAGAAAAATTGGCAGAATGAGTTGTATGAATAGTCGAAACCCTTATCTTACAAACTTTATGGAGCAAGAAAAATGTGATGAGGATCATGAGATTTGTATGTACATAACGTCTGTCATGAAATTAAAGATTTCAGTATATTCGCATTTTACAATATTTTTAGTAACTGCTGTATTTCAAATGTTATTTTTCTTTTCTTCTGTAGGATAGTAAGTGGTTCAAATATACATGTATGCCTCTTGAGACTAAAATTACATGCAATAGATATCAGCCCCCCAAAAAGCAAGTTTTAATAAATTCAGCTGTAGTTATGCATTTTTAAATGTAAATACAATGTATGTGCTAGGGGCCTAAATTGACCCTGAATTATTTCAAGTGTTTTTGACCTAAGACTTTTTAATACATAACGTACTATTAAATTATTTCATGTAATGTACTATGCCATTTGTAAATTCCTTTTTATTTAAAGTACATTTTAAACATATGGGAGCATTCAGAGGCAGCCCTGGGAAAAATTTGGTTAATAATATAGGGAATCACCTGAGCGGATCCCCTTTTAGGCAGTTAGTATGCCCCCACTTACGAAAAATTCTGGATCCGCCACTGGGATTATTTATACAACAAAAACATTCACGATGTAAGTACTTTGAGAAATGTACTATGCATCTTTTTATTGGTGGAATTACTCAAACTATTCTACGGCCGGTGTGTTTTTGGTTAGATGTTTTCTGTCTTATATCGATCTAATAAGTTAGCAATTTTTATTTCTTTTTTTAAACTTTTTCTATTGTTGTACTACGTGTTGTCTTACATGTCTCATTGTTCCATGTAAGGGGAGGACTGAACCCTCATAAACATGCTTAACCCAGCCGTAATCTGTATGAGTTTGTCATCGTCCATTTCTGCAATATTTTTCCGTAAATTGATTTGTTATAATAAAAAGTGGTTCAGTTTTCACAAATAAATTGTTTTATATTTTCATGTCGGGGCATTTTTATATTTAACTTATCGGTAAGAGTTTTCTCATTATTGTACGGTTGCCAATAATTGCTTACATTTATTTAATTTGAACTTTGTAGGAAAGTTGACTCATTGGCAATCATATCACATCTTCTTATTTCTATATAATATTATCAATAAGAAGATGATCCGGCAATGATACACAGCAATCGGCGTAAATGTCGAGTTAATCATTGTTTCCCAAATATTTTGGTTAACAAATTTCGTTTACAAAATATATATTTTCAGAGTTGTAATCATTCAGATAATTTTATTGTTTGTCTACTCTATAGTGCTATATTCGCCTGACATACTTACGACATTTAAAAAAAAGATAGTTGTATTCACCCAATCAAAACATACTAATACTCACCAAGCTAGTGGTTTTCGGAAACACTTCCAAAGCCATTCTTGTAGTCACTCCAGAATCTGTAGAAATTAACTGAACTGTCGACACGTCGTTGTATGATCTTAAAATATATTAGTAAATGAGTAACTACATCATTTTGTTCGCCTTAAAACAATCATAATAAAATAAATTTACATATCACATATATTTGACTAACCGTCCCAAGGTATTCCCGATGATAACATTTTGGAATATGAAATCATGTAAAGTTTGAACGTATCAAAACACTCATTAAAGATATCAAATCTATTAATCTATTATCGCGTTTGATCCGCAATGATAAAATATCGTACTCCATATTTATATAAACGATGCACGGGATTTGCCTTTGCACTCTGTAAAGTTTTAAACCGTAGCGTATTGAATTTAAGTCACTCAAAAATACATAAATGCCGATAGTGGTTCTTGATATTATTCTAAGTAAGTTACGAGGAAAGATCATGAAAGCATCGAATAACTTGCACCAAGATTATAAAAACATCGAAATCAAATCTAGCAGATGGGGCAATATGCGCAATTGTTTCTACATAGGCGGTAATGGTAACGTTTTCTTCTGTTGCTCAGCCCATATCATAAACTTGTATATGTATGATGGCTTGTTTCGAAGCTGAGACATTTTTACATATGTGGTTAAATTTTCGGGGTACGAAGTGTGATTCATTTTCCCGTAAATTAGCAAACCCCGAGTATTCTTTTGCGATGTGGCCCCTCATGGTAAAAAATCCCATATTTGACACAATAAGTTCTTTAAAAATTTAATACTTTGAACACATTTAATGGCTCCATAGTTTTTACACATTTATTCTGTGTTCCCTTACTTTCTAAATTAACACAAATGGTTCAGCTTAGTCATTTGTTTATCATAGAAATGTGTCAAATATCACTACACAGAGATTTTTTGTTTACACGTGACTTTTGAGTTCCTCATTTCAAGGCGCATTAGGGATATTGTCCCATATTGAAATCCATAGTTCTGACCAAATATTTTTAGGTGATCTTCATCGGTATGACATTCTGAATAAATCTGTGTATTTTTGTCCATTTCTGAAAAAAAAAATAAAGTCGTTTCAGCACTATATGGCAATGACACTTTTATCGCTATATTCATTTATTTTTAATACAATGTGTATGTATAATTAATTTCTTCCAGTATACCTTCACTATTCAAAACAAGGACAAAACTTCTGATGATAACATTAAATTACAATACACAGACCCTGTTAAAGCATTCCATAACATTTTCTTGTGTCTAAAAGTGCATTTTGACAGAGAAATTATGCAAAAAAGTAGATTTTATATAAAAAAAAAAAAAAATAATAATTATTCTTACTAGTGGACATCTGGTATCTAATACTGTGGAAACCATTCGAAACTACTGAGAAATTCATTCTTATCATGTAATTAGAGTGCAATGAAGTGCAAATTTCTATTTGAGAAAAAAGGCTTTTTACATGTATTTCAGTACAAACTTTTTTCAGTGAAAAATCCACATGAGGTATTAAAGGAAACATTGTGACATCCCATGTATTATGGCGTCATTAAATAACGACAGATCAAAATAGTGCTAAATATAGTTTGCAGTGTTACATGGGAAACAGTTGCCGCAAGATTCAACTCGAAATATCGAGTCGAAAAGATCAGTAACCAAGCCTTTTCATTTAATATCAAGACCATAGCAACAGTTTTCATATTAGCATATTTCTAACATACCGACTGTAATTTCAATTGCATAAATACCACAAATAAACAATTTAGAGCTTGCCTAATAAAACAAAATGCTTACCAGTTATTCAGGACTTTTAAAACCTTTAGTTTGCCATCTCATGTAAAATAGTAATGATATGTCTGGAACTGAAATAAGACAAAAAAATTTACTCAAGCTGTGTTATCATTTAATTTAAATACATAAGTATTATTGAGAGAGAAAAATCTAACTTTTGAAAGTTTTATCGCAAAGAAAGAAAAAAGCTTCTCCCTTGTTGCTTAGCCAAATTCATTTAAACCGTTTATATTAGAAGCAATGAGTAGTAGCTAACTAGCTTAATAGTTGAATAGCAATATTGTTTTCAAGAAGGTTTGACCCTCCCCCTTTTCACTGAGAAATGTCAATATCAAGTGTTTTGCTCGTGTGTATTAAAAATAGTAATTCATGATTTTCTTAATACATGTACATGTTTGTTTTCTGTTTATTTGCATATGATATCTACTGACCAGGGTCAAATCATTGGATAAAAGCACATGTGATGATGTATCTCACTTTACTCGTGTGAAGTGTGTTATCTCCCTTGATTGTCAGTTATTCCTGTAGACCAGAGTGATAATTACATAACCAAGACTATATTGTGTCATGTTTACTTACAATTTAATAATATTACATGTAGGTTGCATTTCTGTAAATATTGACAATGCAATTTCCCATAGGAACTCCTTTTACGGCTAAAACTGTACCACTTTTACTATGAAGTTTTGAAAAAAATCTTATCCTAGAATTGAAAGTTCATATGCACCACAATTTTGTTTAAAGGTCAAAATATAGGGCTGTGCGGCATATTTTCAACGTTTATATGCCCTGAACTTCTCAGAGTTTAAACTTACACTAATTTTCTTAACTACCCCTACCTCGAATGAAAGGTTACCACAGATTTCAATGTAAACAATATACACGTGTTTATTTACTGGTAACATTCCCAAGTTCTGTCTCTGCGATATGGAACACAGAGAGCATAACTGGGAACCAGTATGTAAACAAAATGAATTTTCTATGAATATTCAATTACTCCCCAAAAGAGGCGTGTTTTGAGAAACAGCTGTATTTACAAAGTGCAACCTGTAAGTTATTTCTTGCCTTTTTCAATAAATAAACAATTCCTTTAGGATTTCTCGGGGGTAAACAAAGTTATGATTGTGCCTAAAAAAAGTGTTCAGCCCCGTGCCAGTAATGCATTTTAAAAGCGAAAATTTCATTGCCTTTTGGCTGATCTTTATCAATAATGTTTATCTTAAACTGTTTATGATAACTAGGTATAAATAAAAAAATACTAACCATCATTTTCACAGTTTTCTGTGGTGTACAAGGTGAAATCATCTTAAGATATCTCTTGATTTTTTGTTAGAAGATGGGGCAATATGCGCAATTGTTTCTACATAGGCGGTAATGGTAACGTTTTCTTCTGTTGCTCAGCCCATATCATAAACTTGTATATGTATGATGGCTTGTTTCGAAGCTGAGACATTTTTACATATGTGGTTAAATTTTCGGGGTACGAAGTGTGATTCATTTCCCCGTAAATTAGCAAACCCCGAGTATTCTTTTGCGATGTGGCCCCTCATGGTAAAAAATCCCATATTTGACACAATAAGTTCTTTAAAAATTTAATACTTTGAACACATTTAATGGCTCCATAGTTTTTACACATTTATTCTGTGTTCCTTTACTTTCTAAATTAACACAAATGGTTCAGCTTAGTCATTTGTTTATCATAGAAATGTGTCAAATATCACTACACAGAGATTTTTTGTTTACACGTGACTTTTGAGTTCCTCATTTCAAGGCGCATTAGGGATATTGTCCCATATTGAAATCCATAGTTCTGACCATATATTTTTAGGTGATCTTCATCGGTATGACATTCTGAATAAATCTGTGTATTTTTGTCCATTTCTGAAAAAAAATAAAGTCGTTTCAGCACTATATGGCAATGACACTTTTATCGCTATATTCATTTATTTTTAATACAATGTGTATGTATAATTAATTTCTTCCAGTATACCTTCACTATTCAAAACAAGGACAAAACTTCTGATGATAACATTAAATTACAATACACAGACCCTGTTAAAGCATTCCATAACATTTTCTTGTGTCTAAAAGTGCATTTTGACAGAGAAATTATGCAAAAAAGTAGATTTTATAAAAAAAAAAAAAAAAAATAATAATTATTCTTACTAGTGGACATCTGGTATCTAATACTGTGGAAACCATTCGAAACTACTGAGAAATTCATTCTTATCATGTAATTAGAGTGCAATGAAGTGCAAATTTCTATTTGAGAAAAAAGGCTTTTTACATGTATTTCAGTAAAAACTTTTATCAGTGAGAAATCCACATGAGGTATTAAAGGAAACATTGTGACATCACATGTATTATGGCGTCATTAAATAACAACAGATCAAAATAGTGCTAAATATAGTTTGCAGTGTTACATGGGAAACAGTTGCCGCAAGATTCAACTCGAAATATCGAGTCGAAAAGATCAGTAACCAAGCCTTTTCATTTAATATCAAGACCATAGCAACAGTTTTCATATTAGCATATTTCTAACATACCGACTGTAATTTCAATTGCACAAATACCATAAAAAAATAATTTAGAGCTTGCCTAATAAAACAAAATGCTTACCAGTTATTCAGGACTTTTTAAAACCTTTAGTTTGCCATCTCATGTAAAAAAGTAATGATATGTCTGGAACTGAAATAAGACAAAAAAAATTACTCAAGCTGTGTTATCATTTAATTTAAATACATAAGTATTATTGAGAGAGAAAAATCTAACTTTTGAAAGTTTTATCGCAAAGAAAGAAAAAAGCTTCTCCCTTGTTGCTTAGCCAAATTCATTCAAACCGTTTATATTAGAAGCAATGAGTAGTAGCTAACTAGCTTAATAGTTGAATAGCAATATTGTTTTCAAGTAGGTTTGACCCTCCCCCTTTTCACTGAGAAATGTCAATATCTAGTGTTTTGCTCGGTATTAAAATAGTAATTCATGATTTTCTTAATACATGTACATGTTTGTTTTCTGTTTATTTGCATATGATATCTACTGACCAGGGTCAAATCATTGGATAAAAGCACATGTGAAGATGTATCTCACTTTACTCTTGTGAAGTGTGTTATCTCTCTTGATTGTCAGTTATTCCTGTAGACCAGAGTGATAATTACATAACCAAGACTATATTGTGTCATGTTTACTTACAATTTAATAATATTACATGTAAGTTATTTCTTGCCTTTTTCAATAAAGAAACAATTCCTTTAGGATTTCTCGGGGGTAAACAAAGTTATGATTGTGCCTAAAAAAGTGTTCAGCCCCGTGCCAATAATGCATTTTAAAAGCGAAAATTTCATTGCCTTTTGGCTGATCTTTATCAATAATATTTATCTTAAACTGTTTATGATAACTAGGTATAAATAAAAAAATACTAACCATCATTTTCACAATTTTCTGTGGTGTACAAGGTGAAATCATCTTAAGATATCTCTGGATTTTTTGTTAGAAGATGGGGCAATATGCGTAATTGTTTCTACATAGGCGGTAATGGTAACGTTTTCTTCTGTTGCTCAGCCCATATCATAAACTTGTATATGTATGATGGCTTGTTTCGAAGCTGAGACACTTTTACATATGTGGTTAAATTTTCGGGGTACGAAGTGTGATTCATTTTTCAGTAAATTAACAAATCCCGAGTATCCTTTTGCGATGTGGCTCCTCATGGTAAAAAATCCCATTTTTGACACAAAAAGTTCTTTAAAAATTTAATACTTTGAACACATTTAATGGCTCCATAGTTTTTACACATTTATTCTGTGTTCCCTTACTTTCTAAATTAACACAAATGGTTCAACTTAGTCATTTGTTTATCATAGAAATGTGTCAAATATCACTACACATAGATTTTTTGTTTACACGTGACTTTTGAGTTCCTCATTTCAAGGCGAATTAAGGATATTGTCCCAGATGAAAATATTAAAATCATCGGAATAGTATATATATGAATGTGTTTACGTATGTATGATACAATGAGACGATAAAAATCTGGTCTTAAAGATGGACGAAAGATAGCAAGGAGACAGTCATAAATCGAAAAAAACTGACAACGCCTGGCTAAAAATGAAAGAAGACAAACATACAAACAATAGAATACATGACACAACATAGAAAACTAAAGAATAGGCAACACGAAATCCACCAAAAATAAGGGGTGATCTCAGGTGCTCTGGAAGGGTAAGTTGATTCAAATATGTTTTTCAAAACAAAAAGTAACAAGATTGGGTCGAAGAAACACAGATACCCCAAAAATCCCCTATCATTTTCTATTTTCGGTGAACCGTGAAATTGGAATCAAAATTCTAATTTGGCAGAAAATAAGAAAGGTCATGTAAAAGGTATAATGCGTACTAAGTTTTAAGTTGATTGAACTTCAACTCCATCAAAAACAACTTGACCAAAACTTTAACCTAAAATAGGACAAACGGACGAACGAACGGACGAACGAACGAACGATCGGACGCAAAGACCAGAAAACATAATGTCCATAAATGGGGCAGTTAAAGAAGAATTTTTAAATGTAACTGTATCGTCCATCCACCGCCAATAGTATCCATATCACAGTATGCATATATCTTGTTAGTGATTTCCGGATATATTTCAAATACTCCGCTCCTCGTGCAAGGTGGAAGGTCACTGCAGGGTCTTGGTTGAAGGTTCCTTTGATCTGCAGAAAGGACATAATATACTAAAGTCTAAGAAAAATCATGGTTTTACTTTGTTACCTGGATTTTATTTTAGTTTTATCGATTTATGACTTTCAAACAGCGGTATACTTCTTCTGCCTTTACTATGGCGCACGAAAAAACCGGACGCAGAGACAGCAAAGACTGAACACTTAATATAGACAAATCTTATAGGTTGCATTTTGTTTATACAGCTGTTTTACAAACCCCGCCTCTTTTGGGGAAAATATTAACATGCATTTGTTTACATATTGGTTCCCATGATGTTTGTATGGATTTATGAGTTTGAACAGCGGTATACTACTGTTGCCTTTATTTTGTACTTCATCTCGTAAAGACATACCTTTTGAAAATACAAGCATACATACACATGGATAACGATAGACACTAATTGACAGGAGAGGTCATACAGCATTTGTGTAAATGTTTGAATTTTTAAAATATAAAGGTATACAAAGGTGAAAAATATACCGACCAGCCCTATGTTTTGACCGTCGAGAAAATTATAGAACTGCATATATATAGTGAATGTCTAAATTTTCAATTTTAGAATATTTGTCACAAAACTGCACAATTAAAGCAGAACAGGTTTAGCCGTAAAGAATTTCTATGGGATATTGCATTGTCTATATTTACAATAGTGCAACCTATAATAGTAAACATATATTTTTATGATTACATAGAACAGTTTTATTTGTAAAGGGTTTTCAATGGTAAATTGCATTGTCTATATTTACAGTAGTGCAACCATTAATATAGTTTTATATTAAAAATATTTTAATGAATAAATAGAACAGTTAAAGAATTTGATCGGAAATTGCATTGTCTATATTAACACTAGTGCTACCTATAAAAGTCTTAAATTACATACATTTTAATGATTACATAGAACAGTTTTAGTCATAAAAGAATTTGGTCGGAAATTGCATTGTCTATATTAACACTAGTGCAACCTATTAAAGTTTTAAATTACATACATTTTAATGATTAAATAGAACAGTTTCAGTCGTAAAAGGATTTTCTATGGTCAATTGCATTGTCAATATTTACAGTTACTGTAGTGCAACATATAATTATGATAATAGTTGTATATAACATATATTTTAATGACTACATAGAACATGTTTACACGTAAAAGGATTTTCAATGGGAATTTGCATGGTATATATTTACAGTACGTAGTGCAACCAACAATAGTTTTATATTACATATATTTTCATAAGATAGTTAGAAAAGCGCTTATGAAGAAGAATATATTTTTTTTACTTAAAAGTTTCTTTTAGAACTGAAAGATAAAAATAAACATAGAAGCGTGGCATACTTTATAAGGATTATCTTCTAAATTAGTATAATATTTTACAAGATTTAAAATCACTTTAGTAATGCATTATACTTCTAGGATTGGGCTTTGTTTGGAAATGTGGTTAAACCTTGAGTCTATAGAGAAGAAAAAAAACAAAACACAAATTAGAGTGAAGAAGATCTTGCGTTTGAAGGTTTCAGAAACTCAAGTATGTAACAATATCTGAATAAGTACATCGACTCCAAGGTCTTATGAAAGAGGCACAAAAGATACCAACTTGACAGTGAAACTCATAGATTGAAAATAAACTGACAACGCCATGGCTTAAAATAAAAAGACAAACAGACAAATAATAGTACAGAAGACACAACATAGAAATCTAAGACTAAGCAACACCAACTAAACCTCTCCTTGCATAGACTTATTTTAGAACTTAAACTCTGATTATAAAGCAAACGATATGACAGGGATAAACAGTCCCCTCAAAAAGGTATTGACCAAGTTATACTAAAAGAAAACTTATACTTCATAAAAAATTTTGCGTTCAAACGGTTGTGTACTGAGTTTTTAATTAATCAATGGTGAATATAAAGTGTAGTACCACCATTGATTTTCCCCCAATTGTCTTTGTTAAATCTGCATTTTTTAATAATTTGTACAGAAGTTATCTCTGTTTAAAATGAAGAAATACTTTGCAGGAATATTGTTTAATCCTATCAAGTACTATTGACAAAATTCCACATAACGTTTTATTGCATATAAGACAATAACCACTACTGTAAGCTAACCAATCAAATGATCCACTCTTTCTTTCTATCGGTGTGCAAGCTTTCGCAACCTTGTAATCTCAAGTTTCCGAAATATTCTACAGACACCAAATAAAAAAAAAGTGGTTCATTAAAACGCCCAAAATATATGTTTATAACCCAGATATATTTTACTGCAATGAAAATTAGGATTGATTTCCTACAACTTTCAGATTCAAGGGAAAATTACTTTCGACCCGTTTTTGTATGCAAACGGGTGTGAGGTACACTTAATTGGTTGTAGTACATCTTATGGGAAAGATTTGTTATAGATCAAAGAAGTACCAAAACATTTACCACAGATATGAAAATAACCTACAACCCTTGAATAGTGGAAACTTCCCCAAAAACGTGATTGATGCAATGGTGTATGGCATATGGTGCAATGGTAGAAGGTGTATGCTGCTATGGTGAATGGTGAAAGGGGAATGAAGTAATGATGTAACATGCGATCAGGAATGGTTTGAATGTGTGGCGTACGACATTCAAAACTATGCAAAATATTGATAAGAACTGATCTTTAATTTTATACATTAATTCACAATATTGTGATCAAAATTCGTGTCTTCAAGTAAATAAAAAATTTGTAGTCGCACGTTTTCAAGTCAGAAATATGACTGTTGCTATCCACTCGTTTTGTGTGTTTGAGCTTTTGATTTTTGCCATTCGATCTGACTGCGTTAAAGACTCTATTTTTCATCGTGTCAATGCAATTTCGTGATTAAACGTCACCTGCACGTTCGAAATGAAAGGTTGTGAAATTGTGATTATTATTTCATAAATAAACACAATTGTACTAAAACTAAGGTTAGACATCTCTTAATTTCAAAAGTTTAGGTTTGATTCTTTTTGTGGAATAAAAACATAGAAAACAAAAGACCAAGGAACACGAACCCCACAAACAAGGTGCTTGGAAGGGTAATCAGATACTGCTCCACATGTGACACCCGTCGTGTTGCTCGTGTTAATACATACCCAGTAAATAGTCCTATTCGGTAGGTCACATTTGTGAAAAAGGGAACAGATTGTAGTTACAACATAATTATGATCGACTAGTTGTTCGCTGATTTCTGAAGATTTCTAAAAATCAAAAAGTGTTAATAAGTTAGTAAATTGAATAACAAATATGTATATATAGTTAAACCTGCTCAAGAGACTACCTGAATTAACAAAAACCTGTGTGACAAGACCATTAATTTCAGATCCCTCTATGGTAATGTCATAAAAATTAACCTGTATTAAAAGACCACCTGTCTTAAGAGACCAATTTTGTTGCTTTCCCTCAAGTTGTCTCCTAAAAATGAAACGAATCAGTTACACGATGGCGTCGTTTCTTTGGATTGTAAACACGTGTCTGTCGACATCCATTATGTTTTGTCATTGTTTTGTGGTTCAGTGTTATGATATATGTTTAAATGGTGTATACTTTGATGTGTAATAGCAAATGATGTATTGTGTAATGATCTTATATGATTTGTATATCTATAAACATCTGAATTGGTTTTGTCCGTTTCAAATCTTACCTTGGTTTACAATTCCACAGACCATATGGCCGAAACTATTTCTTTATTGTGATGTTTTTGCGCGATAAAGATGCATGGGATAAGTCTGTTTAAACATATGGTGATTTAAAAAAAAAACCCCAGATGCATAACTGCTATTCATATATTCTCATGATTCATAAATAGAAATGATACATTGGAGTTTATTATTAAATTCTGCGAAATTTTATGAACTTGAACGTCATATGAGAATGAAAACTCGCAAGATGAAGATTATTCCGTTTCTTGTACGCTTAAATTTTTAATAACATCTATATACAAGTAAGTTTTTGAGGTAGGTGTTATTTTATTCTAGATTCTTTTGAAAAATTCGAAAATTAAATGGATTTAAGAAATGAATATAGCAGTTTACTCCAAAGTAAAGATATTTTAATTATGCATTTGATGATAGAAAGTTGCCGGTGTATCATCATTTGTTAATTGAAACTTGCAAATTTTAAGGTTAAGAACAAAAAGGATTCAACACATTTGTTCTTGAGGTTACTAGATCGCTGGCTCAAAAAATTTATAAAGTTATTAAGTTTGTGAGTTAATCGCTCTAGATTACACACCAATAATATCTAGCATACTCATATGAGAAAATTGCATTTTTTTGCAATAAACTAAACACTTAATCAACTGCGTAGAACTTAGTTTGATTGAGGTTTACTTAAACAACTATCGTATTTTCTGACATTTTCCTTTAATCTTTCCGTGTATAGTGTAAGCAGTCCAGAAGATTGCGAACACAATGACGTCATATACCAACACTGCTCATGATCCATTGAAAAAAAACCCGATTTAACCCGAGGAAGTTTGTCGACTAAAGATTATTTCAAGGTTATCACTCTTCGACGAGTTTGTAACCGGGTCACTCCCATCCAAATCAAAGCTTTAGGAATGTTCGTTAAATATAATTCAGACAATCTGTATCAAGAGTACAAACATTATTAACGTTCAAGTAATAATTGATGAAATTAGGTTCATTACACCATTTTCTACATAAATTACCTGTAAGTTATGAATATGACAATTGGCGTCCATTCGTTTTATGTGTTATGAGAATTATTTTTGCTATTTTACTTTTTAATCAAATTGACTGCATCTATACTATTGCTTTTTTTATATATCATTGCAAGATCACCTGACTACGCGAAAGCGTCAGTCATAACAGCTATGGTGATTAACCTTTTATCCTTCCACTGTACATACACGTTCGGATAGAAAGGTTGTAAAATAGTTCTGTGACTTCCATTTTCAGGTTTTGGCGTTTATGTTGAAGGTTATCTATCTAATCGAACAAGAGATAAAGGATACAACAGATACAGTTAAGCTGGCCTCAATTCTTGACTTACATCTTGAAATTGACAATGAGGGTCATTTAAAAACAAAACTTACCGACACAAGAGATGATTTCAGCTTTCCAATTGTGAACTTTCCATTTCTAAGTAGCAACATTTCAGCAGGGTGTATATCTCCGAATTGATACGATATTCCCGTGCTTGCATTTCCTATCATGATTTTCTTGATGGAGTGTTGCTGCTCACAAGTATGCTATTAACCCAAGTCCAAATGGTGAAGTTGAAATCATCGCTTCATAAATTTTACGGACGCCATCGCGAGTTGGTTGACCGTTATGGAAAAACCGTTTCACAAATGATATCGGATTTGTTCCTTGCGTCGTAACTACAATCCCCTTCCCTTTCATGAATGTGACCTACCGAGTTAGACTATTTACCGGATGTGTCATAACGTAAGCAACACGACGGGTGCCACATGTGGAGCAGGATCTGCTTACCTTTCCGGACAGCTGAGATCCCCCATCATTTTTGGTGGGGTTCGCGTTTCTTATTTGTTAGTTTTCTATGTTGTGTCATGTGTACTTTTGTTTGTCTGTTCGTCTTTTTTCATTTTTAGTCAGGCGTTGTCAGTTTATTTGATATGATAAAGCTCTGAGTGTTTCTTTTGTTCATTACATCATCGACTTTCAACTTAGGGAATTCCTGATAAAAGTTAATCAAGAAATGTCATCGGACTCATCAGACTAAGGAACAGAATTGTAACTACTAATCAGTAATTTCTTTGCGATGGTGTTAGGTATCGAGCGTAGATAATGAATAGTATTTATAAACACGAGATGTTCGCAGCAAAATAATTCATACGACTTGTATACATTAGGAACAATATCGCTGCTAAAGTTCTAAAAGAAGTATAGAATAAGTTGATGGTATTTCTGCTATAGGGGTTGCGAATTGTTTAAGTGAATGAGGTAAAAATAAGACAATGAAGCTGTGAAAGTAATAAAAAGTAGTTCTTGGAATAACAATTAAACACCACCGCCGCCGATTATTCTAATATCAATCGATAATGGATACTGTAGAGGTTAAGATAAAATAAAAGAAATAAATAACAACTTGATGGTATTTTTGCTATGGGGGTTGCTAACTAACTGTTGAAGTAAAGGAATTACAAAAACACAATCAAGCTGAAAAAAAATTGAGAAAAGCGGACAGTAGTTTTTGGAATAACAACTTAACACCACAGCGATGATATTCGAATATCAACTGATAAAGGATGTTGTAGAGGTTAAAATGAAGAAAGAAAAAAAACCCAAAAAAACCCAATACCATTCTTTTACTTCGGGAAGTTCCATGGAGGAGAATAAACCCAATCATGATGGATGACATTTATTCTTCTTTCTTGTAGCATGGTTTTCGTTTACGTTTTTTATTTAAATGCAGACAGTTTGCAACTTTTATTCACAAACATTAATTATTGTAATTCTGAAAGATACTACGGTATAGCATTCATCAATTTATTATATCAATAGGTTACTCTGATTTATTTTTCCTTAGTTTGTTATATTCTAAAATATAACTGCAATAGAAAATATTTATAAAGCAGGTTTCCATTCCATAAATACAACAATCTTCATGCAGGTAAAAGTTTTCCGGATCTTCTAATTGAAAGGTCTTATTTTGATTTCGGTAGCTTTTAATGTAGTTTGTCTCCATGTGTGCCAATATAGCATCTTGGCACCTGTTGCGGTTCCTTCTGGTTTGTAAATGCCATTCAAACTAGATTTTCCGCATGCGTTGTACCACCATGCACCTATTTGTCCCTTTCCACAATGATACGGGTGAAGGTCGTTGTCACGATCTCGTGTAGTAAATTTCATTCCATTATTATGTTCAAATCCATTACCTAATAAATAAATGCAAATACATAACATACAGTTGAATGACGAGCATATGTCTTTCCAACAGTTCCCTTTTAAACACTTTTATCCGACCGTTACTGATGATCTTTTGGAAGCAAAACTTGTGTCTAGCGTTCAAAATTCATTTCAATTAGACATAACAAATATTGGAGTCATTCGTTATGATATAATTTCAAATTCCAATTAAAACTGGAGTCAATCACGAAAGCAACGTTGATGACGTACTGGTCACATGACAAACCTATGACAATGAGCTGATAGACAAAACACTGTCAGCCAATCAGAAGAAGCGTTACATTCAAAATTGTGGACACATTACCAACAGCTGGAACTATTGTTTTCTGCATATTAATCGTCGGAAGATGCAGGAATGTTATTCGTTTAATCAAACATGTTTCCATGTTTATACATTTGGTATAAATGTTTTTTGAAATCGTAAATAACAATTCAAAAATTATCATCATTGTAATTCGTGAAAGCATTGGTCCAGTTTATTAATTGCTCGTTTAACAATGGATTGTCTTCTTCTTTATATTTACATAGCAATGTTTGAGACGAATTACATGACATCATATATTACAATGAATCAATAATGTTTTGTTATTTTGAAATTTAAGTTACAATTACTTTACTGAAGTTAATAGTTTATAAATTTGATCATCAAGAGAAACTTATATACCACCATTTTATACTGCAACCTTACAAAAAGGTAGCACACAAATTATCTCATTGCCTCACGAGACCAAATGTTATTAGCTCCATGAAAGTTCTATACAATTTGTTGACACACAGCTTGCTCTTAGTGTTTATTAATTAGGATAATGGATGTTTCCTGCTTGGAGGTTATGATTTTCTATTGAGTTCTTCAACTTATGACATTCAACTATAGATAAGGAGATAAAAATCACTTCCAGCAATATAACCAAAAAGTGAATATAAAGCTGTGTTTTGCTCTGGGTTGTTTCATTGTTATCTTTTCTTGACGTTTTGACCCTGGTGGATAGTTGTCACAATTGTTATGATACAACATATATTTATCACTTTATAAATATTTAGTATAAAAAATCCAATTACACTATCGAAAAATTTGCATTAAAAGAAACAACTTAGATTTTTAACTATAGAGTTAACACCTATTAGCTAACAGGTTAGCTCCACAATGAACTAAAAACAAAAGAATTTTTAATGCGAACAGAAATAGCTTCACTTGTTGTATGCGTCTTATGACTCACAACTTTTAGGAATTTTTGATCCTCAATGCTCTTCAACTTTGTATTTATTTGGCTTTTTAACTATTTTGATCTGAGCGTCACTGATGAGTCTTATGTAGACGAAACGCGCGTCTGGCGTATAAAATTATAATCCTGGTACTTTTAATAACTACTATCATGACGTAACAATTCAGAGATTTGTAACTTTTGGTGAAGGCATTTAGCAGGAAACGAAAACTGAATCATGGTTTCGACAGTAAATATACAGTTGTAATATATGGTCTATCATAAAAATCATAACTATCAAAACAAACATTATGTCGTCCATTAATTTGTTTAAAGACTGTTGTTTACCATTGGGACCTTAGTGTAAAATAACATTAGAAATATCTGTTTGAAATGGAGATATATGTTTAATATACAGGTGAATTCTGGTCATATTGTGACCTTAAAATGAAAAGGTCGCATTTTTTTAAAACATATTATTACAGTATTTGCCCCTGTCATTGAAATTATTCTAACCTGTAACAAGATACGAACACTTACCAGCATTGCCCTTGTATCCAGTAAATGTAACCCTGTATTTTGAAGCTTCATTGTCAACTTTAAATGCTTGATATTCTGCGTAAGCAGTATCGTTATTGAAATCATGCATTTCAAATCTCACGACATAGTTTCTTGATGTCGTTAAAATATGTAAATTGTCGTTACCTTAAAAAAGAGATTACATGGATGATCATATTAGTGTTAAAAGATTACACAAATTGCTTTGGATTTTTAAATTTCTGAAATTTGAAAACAAATTTAACCGTTGATACTATGACTTTGATAATGAAGCAATTCTAAAATAAGAAAATGCTATTTTAAGTCGATTGAAATTTGTTTTCTTACTTTCTTAGTTGTACTGAAAAAACCATTAAGGGGACATATTTTAATGATACATGTATGTATCAGTTCATTCTGATACAAAAACCGTGATAAAAATGGAATAAATTATTTGATTGCATATAACTCTTTGGATGTTTTAAATAGTTTTTGATAGTTTGTCGGCAGGTTGAATGTATTCCTTTTGTTTCGAGTACACAGTTACCGTCCTCTGATTTTCGTTGTCAAGGAATATAGTCCCTAGTGTGGACAGGGTGTTGCTTGCCATTTATTGTTAGACCCCTTCCAAATGTATTATTTCTTAATGTTGTATGCCTCAAATAGCAAGTAGAAATAAATTACACTGTAAAACAACGGGTCATGGATTTTAAAGTAAAGCAATGATTTGGTCCAGCTGAAAAAAAGATTAAAAGTTAGTACTTCGGAAGTTGTCAAAAGATTTCAAGACCCTACTAACATAACATTGTCCGTATTTTGAGTTAAAGCCGATAAAGGTTTCTATAATTTTGATATAATTTGTCCCAAAAGTAGTACAACACACTGTAAAAATATTATTGAAAAACGCAGGTGGTTGTTTTTATATTCACTTATTGTCTGACAAAAATGCATTACGAAATATCTCGGATCTATTGGCACCGATTGTGTCCCTGTAATAGCAGACTTGTTCCTTTACTGTTATTGCCAAACTCAGTATAGATTTAAATTATATTTCATGGATACATTTATCAACATTTACCCTTATCTTGATAAGATCTTTTCGTTCAATAAATAAGAGTTCTCCTAAGATACTGCCCACATTAATAACGATCCGGTAGATCTTAATTTTTTGTTATTCTATATTCAAAAAATGAACATTGACGTCACTTTTTTGTGGCGTTGATACATTCGTGTTAAGCACAGTTCATTATTCATAATAGTGATGTATTATGTACTTCCGTAAATTAATAAAAGTTTGTCCGTTGTTATTCAGTAATTTACATCTGAATACGTCTGTGTAGTAGTTTAATTATCTTCTGAAGTAAATGCCT
The DNA here is from genome assembly GCF_963676685.1 of Mytilus edulis. Taxonomy (NCBI): domain Eukaryota; kingdom Metazoa; phylum Mollusca; class Bivalvia; order Mytilida; family Mytilidae; genus Mytilus; species Mytilus edulis. The sequence continues at coordinate 25,046,137 of NC_092357.1, read as the reverse complement.
ATATTTTTGTGCTTTGCATAGAATATACCATAAAAATTGGATGTGAAATACCTGAACGTATAAGTTGTCTGAATATTGATTTGAATTTACGAATGAAGTACTAGTACTGATAATAAATTTGATTTTTCTATTAACAAATTTAATTTACAAAAAATATAGTTTCAAAGTTGTGATCATATCATTGTTTACTTGTTCTTTAATGCTCAAAGATGGTAAGGCTGATATTGCAAATACATATATTAAAAAAATCTTTCAAATATTTTTTTAGTTTATGCCGCCCTGTTTTATTACCTGAAAAATTCAATGCTGATACTCACCAAGCCAGTGGTTTTCGGAAACACTTCCAAAGCCATTCTTGTAGTCACTCCAGAATCTGTAGAAATCAACGACACTGTCGACGCGTCGCTGTATAATCTAAAATATATCAATGAATGAGTAATTACATTTGTTTGTAAACAAAAATAATTCAATTAAAGCACAAAACGTATATTTGACTAATCGACCCCAGGTATTCCCGATGATATCATTCACGGGAAGTAACCTCGTCATACCGAGGAGCGTATAGTACAGTAATTTTATCATTGTTTTGTTTAGTTAGACATTACTGTGTTAAAGATGTATATAATTAATCGGTGAAGAAACAATCATATGGTGGTGCACTTCTTTTTTTGCTACGGCCCTTTAAAAATTCCCAATTTTGATGATTTTGATAGAGTTGTGTGTGATTACAATATTTTTTAATTTCATTGATATTTTCCACTTGTATCACATGATTTGAAAATAATTCAAGAACGAGATTTCAACGAAACTGAAAAGTCTTTTTGATGACAAACAATACCAAAAAAATAAATATTCAAATATTTGGTTAAAGGAACCTCATACCATTAATTCAAGGTAGTTAGTCATGTAAGTATCTTTCTTTATAGCTAATATAACATCAACAATAGTATCTTGTAGTTTATTATTTTGTTTCAGAAAAATGCTTGACTATGTAAAGATTTTAAAGTTGTGATTTGATTCTAGTGCTTAATGAAACGTGTTTTGCTCACTGTCTGTTACATCACATATTTCGTTATGATATAAAACTGCCGTAAATTATTATAAAAAAGCTACCCTTGCACACAATGTAAGATTACAGAAAATTTGGTGTCATGGCTTGATGAAGAAGTGTCGTGTTTTTGTCATGTTAGACATGTTTCAGTTACGTAATTCTTGTCGTCTATAAGGAAAGAGTAACGATCATAAATAGACAATATACAATTGTCAACATTGTCAACCTTGGCTTTGCCACGGTTGACAATGTTTTCTTGAGTTACCAATCTGCTCTATCACCCTCTCAGCTATGTGTTATTTATATAATGTTATATCCACAAGAACATAAAATTAAAGAAACGACAGATACGGCTTCTCTGCTTCATATTTAGACAAAGGTGAATGAGCGGTCATTTTAGTACACTAATTAATGATAAAAGAATTCAGTATTTAAATTATAAGTACATGCGGTTTGATTGCAAATGAGATCCACCCGAGACCAAAATAACAAAGACTTAAGCAACTGTATGTCACCGTACAGCCTTTAACAATGAACAAAATCTATACCGTTTGTAATAATAATTAATAAAAATCGGCCTAATTCTAATGCGACAAAATAAATAATTGTTAACTGTTGTCCTTGTCACTCGTTAACATTTTGTTTCGTGGATTGGTGAAGAATGATGGTGTCCTCTTAATATCGTTTGGTTAGTTTTTAGTTGGGTTACTGTATTATTGGCGTATAACCCAACATCTCATATTATTCATCATAGACTGGTTCAAAAGACAAGTACAACAATAGATGTTGAGTTTGCTAGAACAAAATGGAAAACGAAAGTTACTACGTTTTGCAACTTCAAGTAGACGTCTATATCTATTTTACAAGGGATGCCGGTGACCATATTACCGGCAGAGTTCATAATGGACACACGGAGAAATATTTAATGTGAGACAGAAGACGCGCTTTCGGTTTATGTAATTATTATATCGAAAGTTAGTATAAAAGAGCAGTGAGAATTTAGATTATATCGCAGGAAAAAAAAAAAAAACTCCGAAGAAAATTCTAAATGGAAAATCCCCAATCAAATGGCAAAATCAAAAGCTTAAACACTTCAAACAAATGAATAACAACTGTCATTTTCCTTAATTGGTACAGGAATTTCTTATGTTGAAAAGAGTGGATTTGACCTTGATGTATAGCCAGCTAAACATGTTAAACCTCTAACTCGTATGCGAGTCGCCAAAAATTTCATTATTTTGACGACGTTGTGTGAACAGACATTATAGGTAAAAATCTCAAAAATTGATGTACAGCAGTTAATATTCTGTTATAATATTAATCACTATAAACAAAAATATGTCATCGAAGAAAATCAAAGAGGCCCATAGATAAAGAACATTTGAAAAAAAGCAAAAGACAAGAACACAAAATTTTACCGTAACACAATATCACAAAGAGGTACAATACCGAGCCACGTCATATAGATATTGCCAAAAATAGAATAAACAGTTAAAATAATGATTTACAAAGACAAATACAAGAATATTATAACACTACATAAATATGACAAACAACGCCAGCAACTGCATACTATGCTTCGAGAACATCGTTTATTACTGTAAGGTATAACAAACTCTTGGTATCTTCCTATTAAATTGAAGTAAAAGTGCGATGTTCTTTGAAATACCCCCTAATTCATCAAATCTCTTGTCTGTGAACGTTTTACAAAGTCTGAATTGCAGCTGCAAGCTCTTGAATACAGAGTTGCGAAATGTAAACCCGTATGCAGGTGAAGTTTATATAATATTACTAAAGGGAGGGAATTATAATTTAAATATTAAAATCGAATTGTTTATCATAAATGCTGGTACTTAAATGACCTCTCATGTCAAATTTGAGGTATAAGTGTAAAAATGAAGCAAAGAATCCGTGTCTTGAGTCTTCAATTTCTTAAGAATATAATAACTGAAGCAAACTTGAAAAGTTTTGATTGCTAATGGAAAAGACGACATAAATATATCTGATTTTGAAATAAGATGATCTGGTTTCTTTGATTACTTTTTAGGACTTCGTCTGCAAGAATTCGACTCATATGAAAACAGGAAGAGATCGCCAAGGCGTGGCGCAAAGTTTGTTTCCATAGGAATGTCGACAATTCTTTTGAAAAGTCTTCTTCTTTACTCAAATATGTTGTCAATAAAAAAACCTCCAGCAAACTGATCACTTGTTCCTCTGTTTAGCATGCTTTTCTATTTTGTTGTCTATTTAGAAAAATGTGTCGTATGGTATCTCAAAGTAATACGTTTATTGCGTATGCTACCATTTTGATGTTGAAAAACAATGTTAATCATTTCTATAAGAAGATTTTACAATTTCACATGAGGAACAGGGATGAGGTTAATAACTTTAAAATATAACCGATTATATTACAATAACTTTGATAATTTTATGTAATCAATTACATGACAATTAGACCTATATTAAATTTTATCCCCGGCTTAGTATATATCCAGGATTTTGATTGGTTAACGCACGTCGTTACAAAACCCATAGCCCCTGGGTGTTGCTAACTCATATCCCCGGACGTTGCTAACCATTATTCCGGGGAACTTCACGCAAGTTTTCCTTAGTTCCATGATTGCTCCTTGTGAAATAATGAATTCTGTAGATTATCCATAATGTTTGTAATTAAGTATTTGATTCATTAACGATTTTGTCCTATTATGCCGATTATTTACATTCATTTCATTACATGCATCACTTGACTGCCACATTTTCAAGGAATGGGACTACTGACCTAGCTATGCAAATGACCCACGTTGACGTCACACCATCTATGGCGTAACGCTCACAACATTGAGCGCCAAATTTGACTCTATACAGTTTCTCTGTCTCCGTATTAAAAACGACTTATATTTGACTACCTGTAGGGTTATACCAAAGGTAGTACCCTACACCCCGTAAAAAATATGTAAAATTTCCAAATTTCAATAAAACTTTTTTAGATAATGAAAAAAACGTTGTTTTCGCGTTACAGTTTGTACCCGAATTTCCATAAAACTCGCCCGATTCGGACTAAGACCGGGGATAAATTCGTTATCTACGTTCATATCCGTAGATATGGATATTTTAACACCCTTCAGTACCCTGTACACCCTTCGGCTACGCCTCAAGGTGTACTGGGGTACTTCATGGTGTTAAAATATCCATATACGGATATGAACGTAGATAACTTATAGTAACTGATTACATTTTATTACTTTTTTTTAGCATGATTACTTATGATTTCAATGTGTACTGTGATATAAAAACCCTTTTTATTATACATTTGATTATCATATAAAAAGCTTATATGGGTGAATAATCGTGTTTTGTAAATACTTTAAATATAAACATGTTAATTGAAAGAATTTGGAAAAGGAGTAGTGAAATATTAGTTTTCTTTGATAACATAACTTTATTTCCTTGTTTTAAAATTCAAATAGACAACAGAGAACAAACTATATGTTATTGGTGTATATAAACCATTATTCGAGACTTTTAGGCCCCTGGTCGTCTTCAGTTCATTTATTATACTTCTGGACTATACAGTAGACATTTAATCAATAAATGTGTTCGTAGATAGTAGATGTTTTTGTGTTCTGTTAAATTGTTCCTTTTAAAATTGTTAAACGATGATGACTGATGTACCCATATTTTGACTATTATATTTATTGTGTCTGTTTATTTAACGCATCAATGTAAAAATATCGGAAATTGATGAGACTGTCATTAAAGTGAGAGGGTTAGCGCTATAGAACCAGGTTTAATCCACCATTTTCTACATTTGAAAATGCCTGTTCCAAGTGAGGAATATGACAGTTTTTGTTCATTCGTTTTTGATGCGTTTTGTTATTTGATTTTGCCATGTGATTATGGACTTTCCCAATTGATCTTCCTCTAAGTTCAGTATTTTTGTGTTTTTACTTTTATAATATTACCAAGAAACTAAATCAACAGCATCTTAATAAGTGTGAAATTTAAAGGTCTACCATGTTATTTAGAAGAATAAAAAAACTGAAGAAGGCCAGTGACCGAAACGTCTAAGAAAATGTTTTATACACTAAAGTTTTATTGGTGAATTTACTTTGAATGTAAATGTCTCTTTGCTTTCTTTGTTAAAAGAATACCATTATTAGTTATTAAAATATTTTAGTTCAAAACATATTTTCAATTAAAAAAAAATAAATTAACAAATATTGACTATCTAATAGGAACTCTGCCTCTTTGTAGATGTAGGAACAATTGACACTTAAGTGTGCTTAAAAGGTGTTTAATCACTACATTAAATTATATAGCGAACAATAGGTGAGCCCCGATAATAAAAATGAATCGATTAAATACATGATTAGGAAATTCATATTTTTTTTGAACTTATTAAGAAAACCATCAAAAAACATTTGTTATAAAAATTGGGGAAAAAATGCAATTGTTCAAATTTCATTATTATCATCTTAAGTCGACCATTTGATTTAATATAAATAGCAAAATTTGTACATTTGTACTTAAATTTTTGACATACTGGGACGTTTTTAGCAATCCAAGAAAAAAACAAAAATGTAGAAAAATATCACCAATCGAGCTAAAAAAACTCACTGTTTAAAAAACCCCATACATTTTCACCTTACATTTCCTAAAGCATGAGTATACTGATATTATTAACGTTTATTTAATAGCATCAATCCTATTAAACAATGATCAATCGTACTAAGCATTCGTATGTGTATTTAAAAAAAAAGAGTATAATAATGTGTAATGGTGGTTTGCAGAGTTAAAAAATCAAAAGTTTTAATAAAACTAATTTCAGAGATCGATCGAGATTTAAAATTATCCAGATCTCAGAATCCTCATATGGTTCATATCACCAATCGAGCTAAAAGTCTCACAGTATTTCTAAAGATCTTCTTTAACTGAGGAAATAATATTTGTCAATATAATGGACATTTCTAACGTCGAACATGTAGAAGAGTCGGCAATGTGCTGTTGTTGGTATGGAATTTTGTGTAGCTTTTGTAAGTCCTCCGATTTGTGCTCAATGTAATGTTCTTTGTAGCAATAAAAGACTTTTGAGCAGCCAACAAACTCATCCTTGTCAAAAGATGTTTTTGTATGTGGGATTATACGAGTGCTAATTTATTACTTATTATTTTACAAGACACTCGCAGTAGTACGTTTTGCATTTAAAGACAAGTCACGAAAAGTAATATTTTTTACTGTACACTTTGTCAATTTCACTCTCCAAATAAGATTTGTTTCCTATCTTAGTCTGTTGATAAATTATGTGACTTCGCTTTATTGCAAGCGTTTTCGAACAAACTATCAATATTAAGCTGAAACACACTATCAAAATTGAGCTGAAACACACTAATTGGGCTGAAACACACTAGCAATATTGAGCTTAAGCACACTAATTCAGCTGAAACACACCATCAATATTGAGCTGAAACACACTATCAAAATGGAGCTTAAACACTATAATTCAGCTGAAACACACTATCATTATTGAGCTGAAACACACTAATTCAGCTGAAACACACTATAAATATTAAGCTGAAACACACAAACAACATTTCTAATGTAGATTGTTTGACTTACTATACATTTTCAAGCATTTCATTTGCTTTTTATTTGCTTGTTTGAAGAGAACTGTTTTAATTACTCTGGGAAGTTATTTAACTTAACCATGTTCAACTTACAAAAACTATGACAAAATCAATGTACTAAACGATAACCGATATGACGAGATAACTACTGCGACATTTTTGAATTTGAAATCATGTCAAGTTTATACGTATCAAAATACTCATTAAAGATAGCAAAAGCTTGTTGAAAATTGTTTTTAAGGATTATGACATGTTTTAGGGTTGTATCAGAAAACTTCTTAGATTTTTTAAAGTTTCAAAACAAAAACATCAATATAAAATACTGATATTAAAGCTTAAGGGTGTCCAATCCTTTATCGCCAGTGATCCGTAATGAAATAATTCCTGTAGTCCGTTTGCAAGAGATGTCTTGTTGAACTCTGTTAAGTACTAAACCGCAGCACATTATTTTAACTACTTAAAAAGTATATTAAGTTGGTCCTAATATTATCTTAAGATAGGTCGGAGGACAGATCCTAGGACAGCGTTGATTAATTGGTACCAATTAGCTTATAAAAGCATCGAAATTAAAAACAGCAGATGAAAAATATCGAAATCATCAGAATAATTATAATATGAATGTGTTTAGGTATAAATGATACAACAATAAAACCGTAAAAATCTGGTATGGAAGAAACATCTAACCTTATTGTTTCAAACAATATATAAAGGAAGATGGGGTATGATCGCAAATGAAACAACTCTCCATCCTAATAACAATTCATAAAAGTAAACCATGATAGGTCAAGGTACGGCCTTCAACATAGGGATATCAGTGTCTTGTATTACATTTGTAATTGACATTTTCAAGTTCACCAAACAAAACCAAAGGCAATACTAACTAAGAACTGTCAGGTAAGTTGAAGTTAAAGTAAATATACTAGATTGTCCTTAAGGAATGTTTCACTCTCATACCGATATCTGATTCTTTGCCTGGACTTGACTTGATTATTTGTTCAAATGGTTCATAAGCCATTTTTTTATTTTTTGTTTTTTCTTTGAAGGTTTTGATTTTATAAATCTTATATACCGTCCATCCACCGCCATTAGTATCCATATCACAGTATACATCTATCTTGTTAGTGACATCCGGGTATATTTCAAATACTCCGCTCCTCGTGCAAGGTGGAAGGTCACTGCAGTCTCTTGGTTTAAGGTTACTTTGATCTGCAGAAAGAACATAATATATTGAAGTGGATGAAAAATCATGATTTTACTTTGTTACCCGGATTTGTGTTTATCTCAATCGATCTATGACTTTTGAAAAGCAGGAAACTATTGTTGCCTTTATTGTGCAATGTCAAAACAATGACGAAGAGACAGTAAAGACTTAAGATAGTTCAAAGAAAGCTTATAGGTTGCACTTTGTTTATCCCTTTTGGTATGTTACTGGATGTGTCTTACTATAATTTGGTGATATTACACCTTGTGTGATAGATTTGTCATAGATCAAGAAAGTACTAATTAAAACAAGTTTGCTAATATGCTTGGTCTATATGCCATTTTGTGCATATTTTGTTTGTTATTGTGATTACAATTTTAACACAATGTCGACTGTTTTATCTCTATTTTTGAAATTTTTACCTATCATGTCTGTTTGTTTTGTTCACGCATAGTTTTGTATAAAAGAAATCTGATGCGACTGTCATACAAGTGAGAAGTTAAACAAGCTATAAGCCAAATTCAACCCAACATTTTCAAAGAAAATGCCTCTACCAAGTAAGAAATTAATAATATATACTATGGACTACTAAGTAAAATCATTGGTAGCGACAAGAATTCATGAATTTTCCTTCGTCAGAATTAATATTTTAAATTGTTTTCTGATGTTGCTTTCACAAAAAGTTATGCTTAGTTATACTGTTTTTTAAAATGACATTTTTTTTATTAGACTAAAATAGATAAATAGTATATAAATAACGGAGTACATACTTATGCGTTAACCAACAAATATATTCATGCGCCAGGCCAATTAAATGACACCAGTGTACAATTTACGTGTGATAGAGAGTGTGAAAAAAATATGTCCCTTGTTTCCAATTTAAAAAAAATACATTGAAAAAAAAACGCCCTTTTCAAGGAATTTATTGGTGTATAAACTGGACCAAGTCACTCACAAACATATCATTATTTGTTTGTGAGTGAATTCTCGAGTTTTACACAAATAAGTTGCTTTAAAAAGGCCTTTAATCCTATATTGAAAAGGAAAAAAGTCTGTTGTCCAGATTCAAATAAAATCAACAGTAGTGTACCGATGTTCAAAACTCATAAATCGATAGAAAAAAAAAAACAAATCCGGGTCACAAACTAAAACTAAGGGGAACGCATGAAATATAAGAGGAGAACAACGACACACAGAAACGAAATAAGCATTAGACAAAATTATTGATAGATAACATACCATTAAAATTTGGTTTGATGCTATCAACTGTCTTATGTTTAAACTTTATTTCAAACTTTAAGCATTTGAAACTAAAGTCTTTCAAAAACTATGTTAAATTAACAAGGATTTTTAAAATAGGATTTCAAAACTATATATAAATATCAAACACATATACGCACATTTTTTAACAGAGCATCATATCTAAAGTTAAAAAAGGATTTGAAATACCTGGAATCTTCACCATAATGTTTGAATTGTCAGTTGTCTCTGTTTCTGGTGTACTCCGCTTTTCTAAAATGCAGCGTCCAGATGCCGTTTCATAGCTTGTAGAACAACACTGCTGTACCATAGAACACACACATGCACATTCAATAGATGATGATATGATATCTACCAATAATGTTGTATTACTTGAAATTATTTTTTGATTTGACTGCTTTTCAAATCCATTTCTGTTGTTATCTGCTGATGCAAAAGATAAAGAGAGTATGACATATGAAATAATATACGCTGTGTAAAATAAAAACATTTTATCTCGTTTTCAAATACACGAAAGAGATGTTATTGCATGAAGTTTCAACACATAATTAAGTTTTATCGGTTTTACTTAATAGTCTCCGACCTGCGATAGCGAGCGTTTTGATTGGTAGTTCTTTAATTACATCTCATATTTGAAAATTACCTTCAAACTAATTATAGATTTACATAAGTTTTATTGATATACAATAAATTTCTTGGTATACCACTCAGCATATAGTTGAGTGTTAAATAAATCAAACATAAAATTATGTTTTGTAATGATCCAAATTATTTAAATGACCGGCACTAGTAACTGAAATTCTCCCTCTTTCCCAACGGGGGTGAGTTGCTTCTTTTGAAACATCTCTGACACTCGGAAAATCAAATGAGATTTTCCAGATTCTTGATAACAGGTGCTTGATTTTGTATATTACACGTCAGTTGAAAAATTTAAGACATTTTTTTTTTTTTTTTTTTACTAAATCACTAACATAAAACACTTACGGTACAACATTTTCAATAATAATGATAAATAATTGGAGTGGAGGTTCATGAGGGGGGTAACTGGGGTCCGTGAACCCCTAAATTTTTATTTGATAATCAAAGCCTTTGAAAGGAGACATATGGTTGGAACAACCCTTTTAACTTAGGCACTGTTGGACCCCCCAACCCCCAACCCCCCTTACCCCCAAATGGCTGGATCCGCCCATGATTTGGGTCCTCACCAAACGTTTTAATACTAAATGGTAAAAAATATATAATGTTTATATGATTCCGCACAATAATGTGGCCGTCGTTGCAATCAACACCGTCACTGAGCGGTAAAATACAAACGGAAATCTGCCGAAATGTGCAGTTTCATTCTGTTATCAAATGACCATTGAATGAGTGCGTCCGATTCTTCGCCCCATCTTGTCAAATCTCTTTCCAATTTATGTTTCAACTCAACTCCTAGTAAATATATTGTGATTCTTTCAAATATTAAAGCTCTTTCTGGATGAAATCTCTTTCCAGGAGCTAAATATATCTTAAACATCTCATATTTCGAGGATGAGCTCATTTTTGCACTGGTACAGCAGCCATCTTGGATGCTTTAATCATATGATTAAAATTTAATACACCTCAAAGAGGTGGATTAATTTTAACGACAGTTTAAGCCTTTTTAACGCAGCGTTAAAATTCACGACAAGTTGAACAACACACTAATCATATGATTAATTTTAATCGAATGATTAAGAAATTCTAACGACGCGTTAGCACTAACGACAGGTTGAACAACAGACCCAGGAGACTAGCTACTAGAATGACGATGATAACGAGATGAAACACGACCGCTTGCAAAAGGTAGCAATCTCAACGATAGACAATAAAATAAAATTGAGAATGGAAATGGGGAATGTGCCAAAGAGACAACAACCCGACCATAGAAAAAAACAACAATGACTGTAACCTAGTCCCTTAATTACCTGTGAAGACTCGCTTTAACTCCAATGGAAGATTTAGACACAAGTCCTGTGCAGTAGCTATCAATATGATGACTTCAGAATGGCGTACATGTAGTTTCATATACTAGTTGATGCTGTCAGTACGACTACTTTGACCGTAAAATATAAGTTATACAATGGTTAAAATATAATTATTATGATTACCATGATAACAGCAATACATTTTATGACCGAGTAGTTTTTCAGATAAAGTCCAAAAATAGCAAGCTTAAGAAAAAATACTATTTTCAAATAGTTCCAAATAAAGATGCACAATTTACACGATTTTAAGCGCTATCACAAATACAAAAATCGTTAACCTGTCAATCGAATGTTTTGGTTCACTTAAATCTACTTATTGAAGGAGGTACGAAAGCCTAGGTGCAGCGTGCTAAATGATTTAGATTTTATGGTAAGATATCAGCTTCTGTTTAGAAATTTTGATTTGTGTAAGGGATTGGTTTTTGCTTGTTTAAATGTAAAAAAATGAAAATAGAAAGGGAAAGCCAAAAGGACAACAACCCTACCAAAGAGCAAAAATCAGCACAATGCTAACGATGGGTCTTCAATACAAAAAAATCCTGCAACCGGAACCGGGCTTAAGGTGGTATGGGTGTCTTCCTCCATCTTGGATTGTAAAAAACAGAGAATCAAAGGTGCAGATTTTCCATCAAGTTAGCAAAATTTGATGCAGGAATGCAAATGTTTAATGTACATTTTCATTTAAAAGTACCAATTTATAAGAATATAACTTCTAAATATTGATATTTTTGCAAATGTTAATTATTTTTGGTTGTTTTTATTTTTTTTTTTAAATTGGCATTTTAAGGGGAGGTAACTCTGAAAAAGTGCATTTTCTGAAGGATTCTGTATGGAATTTTCCTATTTTGTATTTTAGCCGGAAAAAACGTACGGTGACCCTATCTTTCCTTTTGATATTCTCAAAGCAGTGTCTGAAAGCTATCTTTTCCTGAAGTATTTAACAATTCTATCATTTTGTTTAGTTTCTAATCACAAAATGGTGTTTTTTCCTGTATAATCCATACAAAATGTGTCATTTTGTCCCGTCCTGTAGCTTGAGAAAATGCGCGGTGACCTATCATTTTTATTATATTTTTCAACATGTATCAATAGATACAACGTTTTGGCAAAGTATGAACAAATTCTATCATTTTTATTTTAGACTCCCATACCACCTTAAGCTGTCTCCTAAACAAGTTATTGTAGTTCAGCGAAAATGGATGTCACACTTAACTCAGAAGCATATATGAATCAATATTTATTAAATTATTAAATTAAAAAAGATATACAAGACTTACAAGGAACAAACGCTCCTGACTAGGAACCGGCACAAAAATTCAGTAGGGTTAAATGTGTTTTTTAGGATTTCAAACCTCTTCGTAATCCTCTTGTCAATGTAAAATTAACAAGTACACATCGATACGTGCAGTAAAACTCAGTTTAAAAGAAGTCCGAGTCCGATGTCAGAATAGGTAACAGACGAATATGCAGAATTGACAAAGAACTACTAGCAGTAACTGACATGCCATCTCCAGACTTTAATAAAACTGATTGAAAAATTATGTCTCCATCATATGAAAATTATGGAAATCTCGATATTCTGTTACATATTTATTTTAATGAATCAGCTATATACATAAATACCGAACTCCGAGGAAAAATTTGAAATGAAGATGTTCATAAAAGATGCAGAAATAAAACGTTATTAACAAACAGAACGAATGTTTTACAACTGCCTGCATGTTCCTGTATTGGCACAGGGATTTTCATTTAAAAATTGAATGCTTTTTTTTTTGGGAACTTTTTTGGGGTGTAAAAGCGTTGGCCGAAGTACATTTTATATGAATACTTCCCCGTTTTATTCTAAAAATGAGCGCACGGTCAGCGATTTAACAACCTTATGAAGTTACAAAAAGACGCATTCAATACTTATAATTACAGTTTTAGCTAGGATCATGAGGATTATGATCACACGAAATACATCATGTTTTTTTTCTTAATTTACATGTGCACTTTATTATGGGACCTCATGTCATCGGTTCATTCCCTGTATTCCCACTTTTATAAATCTGGTAAGAAAAGGTAAAATTTCATGTGGGAATAGGAGGAAAACTTGTGCAAACAAAGGATTATACTGTACAAACATTTTTTAATCAACTGTTAATTGACCAGTGTTCTTTTTTTATTATTAGAACAGGTGATAAGTTATTTTTGCCTCTGTTTGAATTCTGTTTTTTTTTTTAAACAAAATAAATATCAAAGAAATTAAAACAAATATAAGTAAATTATTTTAATACTTTTATAACACAAATTCAACTGTAGATACTAGCAAGCATAATATAACACAAATTATACAACATTTCTAAATCAAATCACACATTGTAGCACAAACAGTTTATCAATCTTTTCCATGTGAAGAAGCTGGGAGGCTGCATCACCAAATTCTACTGTTGTGACTTCCTGCATTGTTGATTTCTACATACTTCTTTTCGTTGCCACTCTCTTCCCACCGGCTGCATACTGTATCATGGACAGGGCGTTGAAGGCTTCCTTGTGTTTAAGAAGTTTAATTAGTTGAAAGATGTTAGGATGTTGATGCGTGACATGTTTCTTCAGCTTGCTGTGCCATCCCTCTAGATGATGTGTTGTCTTTGGTTGTACCAGCACCATATATAATATCTGTAGCTGATAAGGAGGTAGATTATTTTGCGTACTGAAGATTAGCATACACCCAACTGTGTTGTCGTCTGTTAGCAGAAATAGATCACCTTTGGTTGTACGTGTCCAAATACCATATATGTCGATTTGATCAACAGTTTTTGGTAAAACTAGAAGTTTCTTCTTGCGTTTGTTGTGCATTGTGTTTTTGCAAGATGGAAAAGTTTGAAACTTCTATAAAAGTTCTGGTTTGTCGTCGTTTCAGTCGTTGGTTCTGCGTTTAACTAGTTCTTCCTAGTAGATGGTTGGAATTAGTTATATTTTTAGAGTATACTTTTATTCCACATCTTAAGATTATGCTTGGTTATGTGAAAGGGGTCTCTTCCGGTATAAATTAATAACTAGAAGACTTTCTAAGGTTCGGATGGTTTTATTACCAGAGAATAAAAACTCTGAAATAACAAGATTATAAACATTAATGATAGTTCATGTAACATATAGAATATATTATACACATATTATATCACAGACAATTTTAATACAGTTCAAACGATACCTAATATAATAGTGTTACTATAAACTGTAGATACACATTTACTATGGAATGTTCATTCATTCAATCGTGTAGTGAAATGTACATCACATGTCACATGTACTTTAACAAACCGGTTTCTCTGACCGACATTTAATTATAACGGTAACCAGTTTTATTGCGTTTACAATCAAATATATTAAATGTATCTTAAAATTACTTCTCGCAAGTACATGAAAGTTTACAATTAAACTTAATAAATATTACAACATTCAAAAAGTATTTACTATGTCTGAATACCAACATATAAATTCTACCACTGATTTGCTAAAAACGCGCAAATCGCCAATGGAAATAATCCATGAATAACTATCATTTCTATAGTATAAAATAATACAAAAACTACAAATTATGCGCTTACCACTTGTGGAGTGAGTTCTCTAGTAAATAAGGAACTTGGCACAAAGTAAATAGTCTACATCAGAGTCCTGAAAACCAAAATACAATAATAAGAACGGACTCTTCGTAATTATATAAAATACTAATCGCATGACAATTGTATTCAATTCGTCCATATAAAAACAGCATTACACAATATGTAACTCGAATATTCTTTTCACAATATACAGTAACTTATCATACATGTCGCCATTTTTCTACATGCAGTATTCGTAAAATACTGTTATTACGTTATCTCTAAACATTACATAATTACGCTATGATCAGCGGCAAATATTACATTACTTTATAAAAATATGACCTAGCTTCTTTACCAAAAATACGCTCATTCAAATCTTTCATTCCGATGTTATAAACATGCAATCTGAAGAGTATTTACTCGAAAATAGGAAAGTTAACCAAATCTATTAATTCGTGTCAAAATGTTAATAAAGAAGAAAGTGCAACTTACTAGTCATGTCTGGAAAACTATAAAGCTGAATATAGTCAATATACAATCTGTCAATATGGGTTTCTGCTATAATAGTCTGGGTAAATAATGGACGTCTTTCACTGACCAGTGTCCAGGTAAATTCTACCCAAGGTACACAAAGGAAAACTCAATTTAACCGCCAATAACCAAGAACCAATCAAAACAAGAGTTCAATTTCAACCCCCATGAATATGTATGAGTAACATTACTCAATACGTAAATTATATACTCAATCAAGTCATAAAGGATAAATATCCTTTAGTAAAAATACTTTGCAAGAGTGAAATAATTAAACTAAAGACTCAATAAGAATTTGATAAGTAGATTTTTAATATAAATCAATGATTTCAAAAGTGCAAATTACATAATTTATGAAGCATGAAAAATCACTCTGCTACATCCTCCCCTCTGTTGAAAAAAATGACTTCCATGTCATTAGAACTGTGTTCCCCTCTCCAGAAAGCATGGCGTCCTCGACATGATGGAACACTAAAGGTCACTCTCCATAATCTTCATAATGGTTCTGGAAAGCTCTGTCTCTTGTCCTTTAAATCTACCATTCTCTGCTTGATGTAATAACCAATTTACTCTCATCAACCAGTCTGGCTGTGTTGTGGCCTGTTTGGACGTGGTGACGTAGTCCTTGAGATAAACTGGTGGTTTGCGTTCTCTCTGGGGTCGAGTAACTGGTGAAAATGGTGAATGTCGTGGTGGTGTTGGCAATATACGACGTTGTCGTTGTCTCTGTGGTGGTGGTGTTGGTGTTGGTTGTTCTGTCTGAGCTTCTGTGGGTACATCTGCCGGTCCAAGTGACGTGTCGGTCAGCGCACTGCCATCTACCATATCTGAAGTGTCATCTTCATCCTCATGGCCCGTCTCTATACCATTACCATCGTCAACTACAGGGGTTGGTTCTCCAGCATTCGTCTCAGCTAAAGGAAGAGCGTCCCCTCCAAAACCAGAGCCCTGTCCTCTCTCAACACTAACATGGCCGTCACCAGTAGCATTGAGAGTACCTGTTGTCTGGTCCACTTCCACACTTGTAGCATCATTGTCACTGTTGCTCTGTGGGCTCATCTCAGACACAATTACATAGTAATCCTGCTCCGACTCTTCATCTGATTCCGTCTCATCAATCTGCTCAATGCTTTCAGACTTTGTCGGTTCTTTCCTGGTAGGCTGTCTTACTTTACGCCTGGCTACAGGTGCAGGATCTTTTCTCTTTTCTTTATCACTCGGCAGGAATCCAATCGGGAGTAGAAGGTTTCGGTGTAGTGTTCTCTTCTTTCCCTCTCCATTTTCTCTCTGAACCACGTACACTGGGATGTCGCTGTTTGGCT
The DNA here is from genome assembly GCF_963676685.1 of Mytilus edulis. Classification (NCBI taxonomy): domain Eukaryota; kingdom Metazoa; phylum Mollusca; class Bivalvia; order Mytilida; family Mytilidae; genus Mytilus; species Mytilus edulis. Next base: position 25,029,555 of record NC_092357.1, on the reverse strand, counting down.
GTGAAACAACTAGGTACGGGTCTTCCTCCCACTTGTCTGCAATCTCACAGCTAAGGCATATCAGGCTACTCTCCTGACAAGTACTCTGTCGCCGGGTTGCAGAATGGCTCCTCTAACTTTCTTGTCATAACCTGACTTCTGTCTCTCTTGTGCTGTTCTTGCTGATCTTGTTGCTAACTCGTAAGCCTGCTTAAGTCGCTGTTTCATGGCATCAACATACTTCGTTGCTGGTTCTTTCTTGCAGTTTATGTCTAAACCAAAGGCAATGTCCACTGGTAATCTTGGTGGTCTTCCAAACATCAAGTAGTATGGTGAAAAGCCAGTTGTTGTCTGTCGAGTACAATTGTATGCATGAACGAGTCCAGCGATGTGCGACTTCCAATCCTTCTTCTGTGTTGCGTCAAGGGTACCAAGCATACTGAGCAGTGTTCGGTTGAAGCGTTCTGTCATGCCATTCCCCATAGGATGATATGGCGTGGTTCTCGACTTCTCCATTCCAGTAATGTGACATAACTCTTTGATGATGTTGGACATAAAGTTAGCGCCTTGGTCAGAGTGGATTCTCTTCGGCAAACCATAGTGAACAACGAAGTGATTGAAGAAGGCTTCTGCTGTTGTTTTTGCAGTCTGGTTTCTAGTTGGAACAGCTAAGGCATATCTGGTAAAATGGTCGGTGATAACGAGTACATTTTCAAAGCCGCCTTTGGATTTCTCTAATGACAGGTAGTCCATGCATACAAGTTCCAACGGTTGAGAAGACTCTATGTTGATGAGTGGTGCTTTCTCGTTGGCTGGTGTTTTGCGTCGTATACATCTGTTGCAATGGCTTATCCAATTTTCAACATCTCTGGTCATACCATACCATACAAAGCGATCTCTGACTAGTGAAAGTGTCTTGTCACGGCCCTGGTGTCCCATATCATCATGAAGTGCTGTAAGGACTGTGGTTATACAGGCTTCTGGTAAAACTTGCTGTTTTACTGGCTCTTGGTCGATGTTGATTTCTCTGTACAGTATGCCATCTTCTAGTATAAGCTTGTCAAAGTTGTTGATAAACCAGATATTCCATGGCGTTCTTTCTATCTGATGTTTGGCTGGTTTTCTATGCTCTTGAACCCAGTATAACCATTCTTTTATAATCTTATCGTTCTTCTGTGCTGTTTTGATGTTGACCATAGACTTTGGTGGCAAGGATGGATCATCAGCTGTTTTTGTTGACATTGACAAACACTGTAGGTATGGCTGAACGTACTGCAAGTTACAGATGGCCTTCACGGATTCCGTACACATGCTGGAAGTGTTGGTCTTTCCTAGCAGTCCTGGTAGCCTTGACAAACCATCAGCATCAGCGTTGGCTTTACCTGGTCTGTAGACGATGTTGAAGTCATATGCTGATAAGGCTGCAATCCATCTATGTCCAGTAGCATCTAACTTGGCCGTTGTAAGGACGTATGTCAACGGGTTGTTGTCTGTTAGCACAGTAAACTTGTTCATGTAGAGGTAGTCTTTAAACTTCTCAGTGACAGCCCATTTCAATGCAAGAAACTCAAGCTTGTGTACTGGGTAGTTCCGTTCTGCTTTACTAAGTCCACGACTGGCATAAGCTATGACTCTTTTCTTGTTGTCTTGTTCTTGGTAGAGTACAGCACCAAGTCCTAGCATGGAAGCGTCTGTATGCAGCTCAAAAGGTTGGTTATAGCGTGGAAAACCAAGTACTGGTGGCTTCTGTAGCTGTAACTTCAAGTTGTTAAAGGCTTTGTCTTGTTGTTCACCCCATATCCAGTTTGATGGTTGCTTATAGTTGGACTTGCATCTCTTAGACTTGTGTGGCGCTGGCATTAAATCTGTTAACGGTCTGGCGATCTTGCTGAAATCTTTCACAAACTTTCTATAGTAGCCAACAAAGCCGAGAAACTGTCTAACCTCTTCTGGTGATGTTGGTTTTGGCCAATTCTTTACTTTCTCTAACTTGGCTGGATCAGGCTCAATACCATGCTTGGAGACAATGTGGTCAATATATTTCACTTTATCTTGGAAGAATGCGCATTTCTTGGGTGATAACTTCAAACCACTTTCTCTTAATCTCTGTAGAACTCTCTCAAGACGTACTAGGTGTTCCTCATAGCTGTCAGAAAATATGATGAGGTCGTCTAGGTAAATGAAGCAGATGTTGAGATGAAGGTCGTCTAGGATATCTTCCATCAGTCTCTGGTATGTTGCTGGGCTGTTGACAAGTCCAAATGGTAGGCGATTGAACTCATAGAATCCTAGTGGTCCTACTGTGAAGGCTGTTCTCTGTTTGTGTGATTCTTCAAGCTCTACCTGGTGATATCCAGACTTCATATCAAGTACAGTATAAAAGCTGTTTCCACCAAGTGCATCTAAGATCTCCTCGCTTCTTGGAAGTGCGTATGAGTCCCGAAAAGTCTGGTTGTTTAATTGTCTATAGTCGATGCACATTCTTAGCTTCCCATCTTTCTTTCTACACAGGACTACATTCGATGACCATGGAGAATGTGATCGACGGATGATACCAGCTGCCAGGAGTTGTTGAAGGTGGGTGCGAACTTCTTCAAACATTGCAGGTGGGATACGTCGATGTCGCTGTTTAAATGGCCTTTCATCCTTCAAGTCTATTCTGTGGTGAACTCTATCTGTGTGGCCAATATCTGTGTCTGAAGTACTGAAGACATCTCTAAACTGACGAAGTAGCTGCTTTCCTTGTTCTAGTTGTTTATCGTCTAGTAGATCTGTTGGTAGACTCACATCATACAGTACATCATAGTTGTTGGTATCAGGTGTTTCAATGTCAGTAACTGCAACTGGCTGTACTTCACACAAGATGGCGTTTGGTGAAACAGTGATAGTTCTAGTAGTGACGTTGCTGATGTGTACTGGAACTAGTCGATTATCTTTGTAGTTGTAGGAGACTAATGATGGAGCAATGTCTAAATCGGTTGGTATGGCAGCTCTTTTTGTAGGTTGTAGCAAACAACAAACAGAATGGTATGGTATCTCATGGTCCATGTAACCTTGAAGTACTATATCTTTGTTGGGTTGAATGTGTACTGTCTTGCCTTCTGCACATTTGATGATTGCCAGTCTGTTACTTCTCTTCTGCAATTCTTTCTCTCGTAATGATAAGCAGCGGAAAGTGATGTACCATGGTGTAAACAAGTCTGCATCTTTAAGAAATCTGTTTCCAAAACGGGTTTTAACATCATCCATAGCTGTGTTGAGGACATTCGTTCCAAGGAGTAGTGGTACAATGTTGTTGTAAGTGCTGTCTGGTACTACTAGAAGTATGCATGGCTGTTGTCTATCTGATGATGTACCTGGCAACTCTAAGTCTGCTGTAATGTATCCAAGATACGGCATACTCTGACCATCAGCACACTCAATGTTCAGGATTCTGTTCAATGTCTCTATGGGTTGTTCAGCAAGATACTTTCTGTAGAAGGCTTCACTAACTGTGCTGACTGTTGAACCAGTATCCAGTAAAGCTGTTACTTTCATACCATTAATCTTGACAGTTACTTCGCTGGTGCTGCCTATAAGACCTGTTGTATCTTTGCGTGGTTGCTGTTGGTAAGCAAAGGCTCTGTCTTCCATGTTGATCTGCTGGTAGCTGTATGCTTGTCTGGAATGGTCTAATCTGACGCAGCATGCAAAGGCAAAATGACCGGCTTGACCACATCGGTAACAGATGATAGGTTCTCTAGGTTGAAATGTTGAAGTCGGAGTAGGTGGATATGCAGGTTGTACTGGTTGGTAGTAGTCGTTGTCCCAGTAGGGTCTTTGTCTGCGGTTCCGGCGTCGTCGACGTCGTCTACGTGATGAACCGTACTGTTGCTGGGTATCAGGTTGGTACTCAGTGGGCTCCATAGTAGAAATAATACACGATAAACATTCCGATATGATACAAAGTACACGCTGTATATGCCAAAAACTTTCAAAAATATGAATGGCTAAGAGTCACTAATAATATGCAAGTCAAATAAAATATTTCCAAAAAAAAAAATCAAGTTCAAATTATCTCCCCTTCTGTATCAATTGCAAATGTAACTGTACAGTATTCAAAGTCAAGTAATAACAATCAATCACTTAATGCAAATACCTAAACTGCCGTCAAGAAGAATGACTAACGAATGACTAATGCAACTAGTCAAGACTGACTTCAACCACAGTAAATATCAAGTACACAATCAAAGAACTAAGGGCAATAACTCCAACTAAGTCAAGTATACCTCAGATACAAAGTCCTAATCAGAAATACCAAGAATCAACTACACTTCCGGTATGCAATGTCAAGTCAAGTAAAGTCTGATCTGATGTGCTCAAGCTAAGTGTTAATGCAAGTAATGTTAAACTGTGTGTATAACCTCACAACTATACTAAACTCTACACTCTCTATAATCAAGCTAGGTTAATCAAAAAAATATGTCTCAAAAAATATATGGTCAACTACATGTATTTATAATGCCTATGTATTTATTAACTTATAGGTCTTATACCACCACACTATAATTAGTATAATCAAAATCAATCTTATAATCAAACTCTTTATAAGAAATCAATAATCAATACACCACACTATATATATAATCAAATACAGTTCTATTAACTACCTCTAGTTAATACTAATAATGTCAGATAAACATTATGTAACAAAATATCAACAATAAAATACAACTGTATACTCAAATATACCACTGGCAGAAAAAAATACCAGTTTCAAAAATCTTTTTAAGATTTGCCTAGTCTTTTTCAGTTATACTCAGTTACAAATATGTATAATCAAGTCTAAAATACCCAATAATATATAATAACTCTACGATCTAGATGAATACCAATTTCAGAACATTATGTGTTTATGTGTCACATCATAATGTATAAGTACTATATACTATAACTGTATACGATAGTGTTGCTTTCTGTGTTTACTTTAATCTGTACAAGTCGCATATGGTTTTACTAGCTGTACAAACGAACTCTCACTATAACCTAACTGTCACTGTGTATATGCAAGTGTGTATGAAAAATAAAAAAAATTGAAATGACAAAGTCAAAACGTCAAGTGCTATGACCAAGTACTGATGCACCAAATTTTTTTTGGATTAATGTATACTAAGTGCAAGTATTGATGCACCACTACCAGTTCACACTAAACGTGGTGTTTCAATCAATCATAGACTAAGTCAGTGACAGTATAAGACTATACCCTAGATGTAAATGACAAAATAAAAAAATAAAATAAAATAAAGTGTCTTTTTCAATCAGGTTTGTGTAAAAATGTGTGTAAAAAACTAAGTGTTGAAAGCAACCTATGCTGTATACAAGCTACAATATATATATATAGTAAAATTGCCTACCTTATAAATAAGAATATTTTCCAACACAAATAATCAATGCACAAACACAATGTACAATAATCAAAAGCAAATGTCAAGTTTTCAAATATTGAAAACTAAAAAGTCTTAGTTACAATAAAGTAACTTCCGGTACAACAATCTTCTAAGTCGGTTATACGGTATACATGTATGTAAACAAATACACGTTGACATCCACATGGCTAACGGAGGTAAACATCAACACGTGCACGTGATCTGGAAAATATGCGTGAAATCACTATTGGTAAACATCAACATCTACGGGTAGAAAGACAATAATTCTGGAACATCGGACTTCTGACGGATCTCTCTGTGCCACATCATTCCATAATACTTCGTGGGCGCCAAATGTGAAAGGGGTCTCTTCCGGTATAAATTAATAACTAGAAGACTTTCTAAGGTTCGGATGGTTTTATTACCAGAGAATAAAAACTCTGAAATAACAAGATTATAAACATTAATGATAGTTCATGTAACATATAGAATATATTATACACATATTATATCACAGACAATTTTAATACAGTTCAAACGATTCCTAATATAATAGTGTTACTATAAACTGTAGATACACATTTACTATGGAATGTTCATTCATTCAATCGTGTAGTGAAATGTACATCACATGTCACATGTACTTTAACAAACCGGTTTCTCTGACCGACATTTAATTATAACGGTAACCAGTTTTATTGCGTTTACAATCAAATATATTAAATGTATCTTAAAATTACTTCTCGCAAGTACATGAAAGTTTACAATTAAACTTAATAAATATTACAACATTCAAAAAGTATTTACTATGTCTGAATACCAACATATAAATTCTACCACTGATTTGCTAAAAACGCGCAAATCGCCAATGGAAATAATCCATGAATAACTATCATTTCTATAGTATAAAATAATACAAAAACTACAAATTATGCGCTTACCACTTGTGGAGTGAGTTCTCTAGTAAATAAGGAACTTGGCACAAAGTAAATAGTCTACATCAGAGTCCTGAAAACCAAAATACAATAATAAGAACGGACTCTTCGTAATTATATAAAATACTAATCGCATGACAATTGTATTCAATTCGTCCATATAAAAATAGCATTACACAATATGTAACTCGAATATTCTTTTCACAATATACAGTAACTTATCATACATGTCGCCATTTTTCTACATGCAGTATTCGTAAAATACTGTTATTACGTTATCTCTAAACATTACATAATTACGCTATGATCAGCGGCAAATATTACATTACTTTATAAAAATATGACCTAGCTTCTTTACCAAAAATACGCTCATTCAAATCTTTCATTCCGATGTTATAAACATGCAATCTGAAGAGTATTTACTCGAAAATAGGAAAGTTAACCAAATCTATTAATTCGTGTCAAAATGTTAATAAAGAGGAAAGTGCAACTTACTAGTCATGTCTGGAAAACTTTAAAGCTGAATATAGTCAATATACAATCTGTCAATATGGGTTTCTGCTATAATAGTCTGGGTAAATAATGGACGTCTTTCACTGACCAGTGTCCAGGTAAATTCTACCCAAGGTACACAAAGGAAAACTCAATTTAACCGCCAATAACCAAGAACCAATCAAAACAAGAGTTCAATTTCAACCCCCATGAATATGTATGAGTAACATTACTCAATACGTAAATTATATACTCAATCAAGTCATAAAGGATAAATATCCTTTAGTAAAAATACTTTGCAAGAGTGAAATAATTAAACTAAAGACTCAATAAGAATTTGATAAGTAGATTTTTAATATAAATCAATGATTTCAAAAGTGCAAATTACATAATTTATGAAGCATGAAAAATCACTCTGCTACAGTTATAAAATTATTTATATCATGATTTATTAGAACAGCAGACAATAGTTTAGGGTTACAAATTTAAAAATTAAAAAAAAAAGTCTAACTTCAATCTATTTATCATAATGTTTTTTTTATTATTAAGTATTTCTTCGATGAAAAAAAAACCGCACAATTTTATAAGGTTACAAATTCAATTTTTTTAAAATGAATTTAACTCCAATCTCTTTATCATATTTTTTCTTTATTTTTAAGTATTTCTTTGATGAAAAAAAGAAATATATTCCAAATACAAGGTACTATACAGTGTACCCAATATGTTATGCTATGGACAAAATACAGGTAAATCTTAGGTAAAATTCTAATTAACCTTGATTGTTATAAAAACAAATTATTTATCTAAACATCTATTGTTATTTGCAAGTGGAAATAGAAGGAATAGTATTTTTAAAAAGTGGGAATAGGAGGAAGACACCATTTCATCATGAATGATAAGTTTTATTGTGTAATGCAAGCGCTTAATGAATAACACGCGATGTACAGTTAGCCAATTAGAATAACGTTTTATAATGAAACATACATAGATTATGGAGTGTGTGTCCGAGCGAGAACTGCTCTAGTTTATTACTTTAGGAATATTTATTCATTATCACTGGACTATTATATATTTGTTTAGGGGCCAGCTGAAGGACGCCTCCGGGTGCGGGAATTTCTCGCTACATTGAAGACCTGTTGGTGACCATCTGCTGTTGTTTTTTATTTGGTAGGGTTGTTGTCTCTTTGACACATTCCCTATTTCCATTCTCAATTTTATAAAATTTAATTATAAGTAACTGGTGGGTAAAACATGGTTTTAAAGATAGCGTTACATCTCAATTGAATGACAGTTGTGTATAGTTCTATATCATATATTCCTTAATTGGGAAGTAAATTTTATATTTCAGACAGAGCAGGGAATCAAGGGAATTCGTTCAGCAATATTTGTAAAAATTTACGAGTGTAATTGATTGTAATCTTTTAATAAATTATGTCACTAATTATAAAATCAAAGAAATCAACGAAACACGAAATATTTGTGAAATTGTAAAACTTGTTTAGTACTTAAATGATCCTTTGTTAATCGATAGAATCATGTATAATTTAGTTTTGTAGCTCAAAATGTTCTTTGAAGCTCAACCGTGTTTCCTGTATGAATTATAGGGTTAATTTTACATATTGATAAAACAATTAAGATTATCGTCATTAATATGATTGTAACTAAGTGTTAGAGGAATCTTAAACCTCCCTTTCGCATGTAAAAGATAAGAAAAACAATTTATGAACATTTACTTTTATCAGAGATTCTTAAAGTGGGTTTTTCTAATGTTCATCTTATGACTAGACAAAATGTTTTTACTATACACAGTATTTATTATTCTACAAATATCTCTTTCTTTTTCTTTCGCGTCTACGGATTTTAAACGAAAGTTGTTTGAGCAGCAGAAAAATAAAAGAATTATTTCGAGTAATACGACACTTTCGATAGATATTGTGCGATCATCAGTTGAATGTGCAGGTGTGTGTTCATTAGTCCGGAAGTGCTGTTGTACAAGCTATGAAACGGAATCTGGACGCTGCATTTTAGATACACAGAGTACACCAGAAACAGAGACAACCGACGAATCAAACGTAATGGTGAAGATTCCAGGTATTTCATAGACTTTAAAAAAAAAACTTTTAACATTTTTATAGGATTAATCTTCCTAAGAACCAGGTAGTGGTGAAACATGACCAACAAAAGTCAATTCAGATTTCATGATTTAAATTCAAAATGTATTATGGTGCAAAAGATAACATTCTTTTAATTTTTCCTGTTCTGGTAACTCAATATATCATTTATTTGAAACGCACTGGAACTTACCAAATAAGGGAGGATAACTCCAAAAATTGCTATCATTCTTACCAAAAGCTATTCAGAGATTTCTCGCTTAACCAGAAACTCAAAATCGAAAGACCTACCAGTTTGCACTCAGAAGCTGAGTAACTTCAAAATATAACGGTACGGTCGTACGTTTTTTCCCTAGTCTGATTTGATTTTCTTCTAATTGCCTAATTCTGACAAAAATGGCACTTTAAGAACGTTCGCTGATTATGTTTAATTCAACTTTTTGTTAGGTATTCGGGTTATTTTAATTTTGACCATGAAATTACATTAAAAACTTTTCCTAGCTAATCTCTTTTTTTATACTTTGTAACAATAGTATTTTATTAGCCAAATTTGTCACAGGTTTATTTGTCATATGTTTATTTGTCGTAGGCTTATTTGTCATAGGTGTATTTTTCATAGGGTTATTTGTCATAGGTGTATTTGTCATAGGTTAATTTGTCATAGGTTTATTTGTCATAGGTATATTTGTCATAGGTATATTTGTACAATATACAATATGATAAACAATATGTTTGATTTAAAAAAAACTCCGTCATATTGACATGTGAAACAAGAGGTATAGGTTTGTCATAGATTTAATTGTCATAGGTGTATTTGTCATAGGTTTATTTATCATAGGTGACTTATCATAGGTTTATTTGTCTAGGTGTATTTGTCATAGGTTTATTTGTCTAGGTGTATTTGTAATAGGTTTATTTATCAAAGGTGTATTTGTCATAGGTTTATTTATCAAAGGTGTATTTGTCATAAGTGTGTTTGTCATAGCTATATTTGTGATAGGTTTATTTGTCATAGGTGTATTTTTCATAAGTGTATTCGTCATAGGTGTATTTTTCATGGGTTTATTTGTCATAGGTGTATTTGTCATAGATGTATTTGTCATAGGTGTATTTTTCATAGGTTTATTTGTCATAGGTGTATTTGTCATAGGTGTATTTGTCAAAGGTATATTTGTCATAGCTATATTTGTCAAAGGTATATTTGTCATAGCTATATTTGTCATAGGTATATTTGTCATAGATGTATTTGTCATAGATGTATTTGTCATAGATGTATTTGTCATAGATGTATTTGTCATAGATGTATTTGTCAGTTTGCAAGAAAAGAATAATCAATGCTAAATGTATAAAGACTCTACAGAATCCTTTTCCGCTTAATTGTCAATGATTTGTCTCACAAAAATAAGAACCGAATCTTTCAGTTTTTTTTTTACCATTTTAGCTCCGTTATTTATTTAAGCATAACTTTCATAATCGATGCCATAGGTCCGTCGTGTTACGGTTTTGTTTTATTTTGTTTTGTTTTATGTTTAAATTTTTAAAACACTTATTTTTAATTACAAATTTTATTAATTACCTTTAGTAGTTGTTACTTTATCATATGGTACAAACATTATTCAAAAAATCAATTCGTTGGCCCCAGGTGACTTTTAAAATGTAGATATCGTTTGAAAAAGCTCCAAATTTTCTCCCTTTGGTGCAAAAATGCCATTTTTTGGGATTAAAATTGAAATATCTGTTTTAACTCATCGGTGACCTATATTTTTTTATTGTTGTTTTCGAATAAGCTGTATATGAACTAAATAGTTGTAAAATTTTAGCGATTTCTGTAATTCTATATTATTTTTTTATTTCGATATTACCTCTTTTTCTCCTATCAGTTCAACAGAAAATATGTACTTTTACAAAAATGTATGCTTCTTTCAAAGGTAGATTGCGAGCGTAAATGGACGGTGACCCCATTTTTTTATTTCATTTTTCTATTAAGGTGGTACCCAACACTTTCACTAATATAAATTTGGCTCGTTTAATTTTCATAAAATTTTGTTAAAGTATTTACTTTGACACTTTAACAAAAATATGAAAATTAAAAAAAATTTGAACCAACCGTTTTGTCAGAAAAATTACACTGGTTATATAGCAATTTGATAAACGCCAATTTTGATCATTGAGAAGCTTAATATTCCTTTTACAACACAACGTAATTAAAACGTTTAGCTGACTTTACAGAGTTATCTCCCTGTAGTGTTAGGTACCACCTTAAGTATAAGATAAAGCTCATCTAAAGAAAAATATAGCGAAATCCTATATTAAATAAAAAAAAATGTTTTAGACCCGCTAGCCCCCTTAAGTGTAAAATATTGTCAAAATCATTCTAGTTCATGAAAAATAAAACTATGCGAAAAATGTAATCCCAATAACAGATGATATAGTTCAGCGTTTTTATGTTTGTTTGTTTGTCATGTTTTTTTGTTTTGTTTAATTTTAAATTCTAAAATCAAAACAAAAAAGGACTTATAATAATGCCCTTCCTTTATATTGGAAAATCTCTTTCAATAACTATCATATTATCTCTACTATTAAAATAGCAAGGTCCAAATTATAAGCCTGCATGACGCAAAAACGACGAATCAAAGAATTCAATCTTATATACAACTTAAATAGGACAATGGTGTTTATTAAACATTTTACCAATACAGAGTATTTTTTTTATCTACATAATTAATATTACCAAAAAATAAAAAGTAACGAGTCGAATATGATACCGATAGCAATAGTATATGTTACATGTAGTTTCAAATTTAAATCTAACGTTTTTCCTCCTTCCACTTTTTGGAGTACCACAACTTTATTGTTGTAAGAAAATCATGACGGTTGAAACGAAAGAGGAGAAAACTGTGGACCGTATAATCAACGTGACTTTATCTTATGCATATACTAGAACTGAAAATCCAGGCTAAATAAGGGCGTATTAAGGTTTTTTATTTAATCCCATCAGGTGTTTTCCGGTATACATTCACATGACAACTATTATAATTGTTTGATCTAAGCTATAGATATATATATATATATATATATATATATGGTATCTCTTGTTCGATGGTCTTTGCCATGATTTTCTAGTCTCTCTACGACTTATGGGTTTGGTTCTGTATTTGGTGTCCCTTGATATTTTTATAGATTCAATTGGTAACCTTCAACTCAGAGATTGCAGTGACCTCCCACTTTGCACGAAGAGTGGAGTATTTGAAATATACCCGGATGTCACTAGCAAGATAGATGTATACTGTGACATGGATACTAATGGCGGTGGATGGACGGTATATTTGGATAAGCTATCTTTAAATCATGCATCAATCTCATTGGGAACAGATCCTGAGTCAACTTATCGTTTTCAAGGTTTCGGCTTCACTCCATCGTACTTTCTGTTCTAGTAATTACTGTATCACATCAGCCAATGAAATGCCAGCCTTTGACCTTTCAGCCTTTTGAAGGCATTTATCACAAGATACCTCTGGATCCCTCAAGGTCTCTAAAAAAGATAACGGAGAGGGGAATTGCAATATTCTTGTTATCAAATCATGGTGACAGGTTATGTTTTAAGTCACATTATCAATAATTTTAATTTGAAATTTTACATGATGCAGCAAAAGCTGTTAAAATATTAAAAGGATGAAACAAATGCCCAAACTTCGATAACCCCAATGCAAATTTTGTTCCATGAAAATTGATTGTTCAAAATAACTAAATAATTAATAAAGAAAGCTTTTAAATCCATGTTATTCATACATGAAATGTTCTGTTTTCGTTTTTTAGATAGTTCAGCGACGGGTTGACGATTCTGTAGATTTCTTCAGATACTGGAATGATTACAAGAATGGTTTCGGAAGTGTTTCCGGAAACCACTGGCTTGGTGAGTATCAGTATTGAATTATTCCAAAATAAAACACAGACGGAAAATACCTAGTAGACAATTACAGTTCAAGAATTAAAAAATAAACTTGCAATCCAAGCGCCAAAAACATTATATATATATATATCCTTTATTCTGTAAACCCAAATGGCACCACATTCTCATTTATAACAGATGGAGACCAATATAGTAACCATAAATCATGGTATTTTTAAATGCAAAACAAACTGACAACGCCATGGCTAAGAATGAAAAAGACAAACAAGAAACAGCACACATGACAAAACATAGAAAACTAAAGAGTAAACAACACGAACCCCCCCCTAAAAAAAAAAAAAAAACTAAAAAAAACAACTAGGAGTGATCTCAGGTGCTCCGGAAGGGTAAGCAGATCCTGCTTAAATTCACTATACTATATATTATGTTCAACTATTGAGCATCTTTCGTTATTTCAAAAGTCTTAATTTCATGATTATAAAAAAGAAGGTGTGGAATGATTGCCAATGAGACAACTGTACACAAGAGACCAAAATAACACAGAAATTAACAACTATAGGTCACCGTAGTCAACCGAAGATTAACGTAAACATTCAGATTCGATTCCGAAATGGCAAAATTAAACAACAAATAAAGGAAAATGTCTTACTTGCATTGATATCTTCTTGTTATTTCATCGCCCTGATAATCTCTTTCTTAGGTAACGACAATTTACATGTTTTAACCACATCAAGAAACTATGTCGTGAGATTTGAAGTGCATGATTTCAATAACAATACTGCTTACGCGGAATATCAATCATTTAGAGTCGACAACGAGGCTTCACAATACCGGGTTACATTTTCTGGATACACAGGCACTGCTGGTAAGTGTTAGTTATTTAGTAATAATTTAATTTGGGATGTAACGCGTCTTCTGATTGTTGTTTTGTTTATCAGCTCATAGACATAATTTAGTCATGTGACCGTGACGTCATCAACGTTTTTTCATGGTTTTCTCCGTTTTAAAATGGAATTTAGAATTAAATAATTAGAAATAAATGTAATATTTTTTCTGTCTATTCGAAATAACATCAAAAATGTGGTGCACACTTTAAAATAACCCGCTACGCACGTCATTATAGACAGAAAAAATACTACAGTCATTCCTTAATACTAATTCTCTGTAACTATTCAAACTCTTACATTTTGTGGCACGCATGGTCATGTATTTTCTTCAAACTTCTCACATTTACTAGTCTTGATGAAACAAACAAAAAATGGCAAAATTGTGGTTGCTAAGCATGACCAGTTAGACCTCATCTGAATACATGTATCTATCAATTTTAGCGCTTAAAGGCTATTTTCAACATAATTTTTTATAATAAATGATTAAGAGAAAGAATATTTTTTTATGTAATTTCATAACTGATATTTACATATTCATTTTCAATCATAATCACGTACACCCCCTTTTTATGTGGTTTGCATTAGGTAAAAAAATATCCTTTGAGGTAATTTTTAAATGCTCAACACATTTTCATGCGGCAGCTGAGTTAAAGTCAACCATGAATTCATAAATACCATAGTCTTATCTTATCAATGAAGCGAAAAAGTAATGGGGCAGTATGTCTCATTTTTTGTAACAAAATGCTTAGTTTCATTTTTTTTTAACTTTTTTGTCTGAAAAATAAAATAAAAATTAAAATTTTAAAACTAAATTCTGTAGTCAGAAAAATTAATAACTATACAATTTGTAGAAATTTTTGTAATCATTAAAATGTTAAACATATGCATATATAACGGTATTATAGTTTTAACTGTGTCGCTATGGAAACAATTTTATGATGATACACAAGTTAAAAACAATTTTGAAAAAGTTTCAGTTAGTTTCTTAAATTTGCACAAAAGTAGGAAAACTAATACTTATTAAGTTTCACTGTATACACACATGTGTATATATAAATAATTTTGCTAGTATAGTATATTGATAATGGTGTTATCGCTTGAAGGAAACAAATATTTTTTTTAATCTGGATACAATTATGAAAAAAAATCAGTCTGTTTTCATGACCAAGAAAAATATACTAGAAAAACTAGAAAGAACACGTTAAATCATTTAAGAGTTATACATTCAATTGTGGATCGGTCAGGTCATTGCTACTTTTGGTCAGTTCATTGTTAACGTTAGAAAGGTCACGATTTCTGAATTTTTCTGAATTTTTTAATATTTTGCTCAATTTTTCATTATTTTATATATTAAAGGATCAAATTTTATTACATTTTACGTTTAACCGTTAATAAATAAGGTATTAGTATTTTCTTTTGGTCCTGTCATTTTCATCGAATTGGAGATAAAGGGTACTGCAGATACAGTTAAGTCGGCTTCATATCTTGACTTACATCTAGAAATTGACAATGAGGGTCGGTTGAAAACAAAACTTTACGACAAAAGAGATGATTTCAGCTTTCCAATTGTGAACTTTCCATTTCTAAGTAGCAACATTCCAGCAGCACCTGCATATGGGGTATATATCTCCCAATTGATACGATATTCCCGTGTATGCATTTCCTATCATGATTTTCTTGAAAGAGGGTTACTGCTCACAAGGAAGCTATTAAACCAAGAGTTCCAAATGGTGAAGTTGAAATCATCCCTTCGTAAATTTTACGGACGCCATCACGAGTTGGTTGACCGTTATGGAATAACCGTTTCACAAATGATATCGGATATGTTCCTTACGTCGTAACTACAATCCCCTTCCCTTTCATGAATGGGACCTACCGAATTAGACTATTTATCGGATTTGTAATCACATAAGCAACACGACGGGTGCCACATTTGGAGCAGGATCTGCATACCCTTCCGGAGCACCTGAGATCACCCCTAGTTTTTGGTGGGGTTCGTGTTGTTTATTCTTTAGTTTTCTATGTTGTGCCATGTGTACTATTGTTTTTCTGTTTGTCTTTTTCATTTTTAGCCATGGCGTTGTCAGTTTGATTTAGATTTATGAGTTTGACTGTCCCTTTGGTATCTTTCGTCCCTCTTTTCAGCCTTGGTCAGGTCACCTTTAATGAAGGTTTAAAAAATGTTTCTATATTTTTTCTTATATTGATGTTTTGAATTTTGGACTACTGTACTACGTTAGTATCATAGTTCCGAGTTGAATGGTCTAAATTTATAACAATTCTAATTTGACATACATCCTTTGAGAAATAAAAAAAATTATTACCGTTTTCGGTTTGGTCCAGTCATTAGTGTCAATATAAACTTTAGTAACACAAACCCTAGTTTTGTATATACGCAAGAAATGTCTACCCTCATATGAAAAACAACACACTAAAATATTATATATTTGAAGTTCAATAGAATTTGATCGCGACTACTATCGTCGTTTGTTGGCCATTTTATGCCTACGGCAGGTGCATAAAATTACACAGACTATCTCATTAGAAGAATTCCAAGTTGTATGAGCAAATGAAACAACGATGAAGCAGAAACCAACGGAGGAGGTATCTGACAACTACAATACACCTTTTCACACCTCGGGTTAATTAGCGCGTTGTGATTGGTTTAGCACCGTCACGTCACCCTATTACTTATATTGAAACCAATACCGTATACTAGAAGTGAAAATGTAGTAAAGACAATAGTTTATAGTTATGTACGTCATACTGGCGTCGCGCTTCTAAACTGCGTATTAAGAGAACATTGCATTGAATGAAAGTAGGTTAACAATGCCCCCAAAAGTACGAAGTTGATGAGTATTGAGAAACCAAAAATTCCAAAGGGTTTCCTCAAAACATCTAATGTTATATATTCCTGTGATAGAAAATCTTTTGTATTTCGAATAACGTTGTACTTGTATATATGTTGCAGACACTTTGTAAAATCAGGTATTTAGTAAAATCACTAAATTTACAGGGAATTTGTAAAACTGCTTAGTGATTTTATTATGTTTATAAAATCTCTGATTTTGACTAGTGAATTTACAAAATATCAGGAATAATTCAAATCAAGAGCAAACAAATACAATAACTTAAGATTTTTATTGGTATACTAATATCATTTAACAATTTTGTTTATTTTACGCCCACTTACACCAAAGCGCGTGCATATGCAGTAGCAATGCAAATTCTGATAACTTCCTTATTTTTTGTGCTCCAAACGTTCTTCAAAATGATAATGTTGCCGAATTAACTACCAAAATCATAAGTGAGCTTTAAAGCGTATGGCCGGAATGTAAAATTCAACCACCAAAGGGGGATAACTCGTATTGTAAGGAATATTGCACAATGGTATTTTTTTAGAAATTAATTTCGCATGTTTCTAGGTAGATAACCTATAACATAATTTGATTTTTTCACACAAAAATAGACCGAAATTTATTACTGTTGAGTTTTAGATGTAGCTGCATAATTTCACAACACTACACCAAATATTGCATTTTTCTCAAAAATTCCAACTTTCTCTGCTGTTACCATGGTACATTGTAACCAACCAATATATATATATCGGTTGGCATTATTTCCTGACTAGTCTATTAAGATCTACATATCAGCCAATTTTCAGAAAGATCGGTGGCTATGTGTGCCGAAAAAGTTGAAGTGGTTACAGAGAAAGAGTATTATATAGTTAAAAAAGATGGAAACGATCACATCCAAGAATTTGAGTATTTTTCAAACGTGAACATTACATTTCAAAGTCACAACATCTCATGATACGCATGCATATGAAACATATATCGTCAATTTTGCAAAATATTTCAGAGCGTGTTTTCTTGTTTGATTAACCGATTAACCTAGCTGTATTTAAGTTGAAGTTTTTATCTGCAGAAATTTATAAATTCTTGATTATATGATCCTCTTTGCATATCTCAGTTGGTATTTATCGTGACATTGTGCAAATTGCTTGTTCAACACGTGTTTTAAATAATCTTGCATTTCACAATTTTTCATTATAATTATTATGATACCATTTCAAATATAAAAAAACTTCTTGGTGTAAATGGTCATCAATACTATATTTACTTCTACGAAGTATATAGTTAAAGTGAAATAATGAACTAAATCGTCAACTTTTATCAGCTTACAATTGTCATAATATTTATATTTTACACTCTTATTCCGATTATGTTCATTAAATATTTTTCCTGAGGTGTTAGATGTACATGTACTTATTAATTATAACCATTTTTCTAAGTCTGATAATTGATTTAACAAAGTACCATGACAATCATTTTGAAATTGTTATTTAAATTTATAAGTTTTATACCCAGAATTTTTCAGACGACTCATAGATTTTCATTGAATCATCAATCGGTCGCAGTGATGATATACCATTAATTTGAAATTTAGTCATTTATTTATTTTTCAAAAGATATCTTTCGTGATGAAGTCATTCGTGTACGTCTTTTTAGGTAATGGATTTGAAGTTAATAATGGAATGAAATTTACTACAAGAGATCGTGACAACGACCTTCACCCGTATCATTGTGGACTGGGACAGCAGGGTGCGTGGTGGTACTATAAATGCGGAATAACTAGTTTAAATGGCAGGTACAAACCCGAGGGAACCACAGGTGCAAAGATGATACAATGGAAAACATGGAGGAATACCACAATGAGAGCTACCGCAATGAAAATAAGACCTATGAATTAAACTATTTCTTCTGTTTTTGCCTCCTCTTTTAGTTTGCATGAATGTTGTATCATTAATTCTGTATCGAGAAAATATGTTGTTTAATGAGTTTAAATGTATTTTCTAATATAACTAAGTATTTCAAATACGGCATAATCAGTGTACTGTATACCTTCTTTTTCAGCGGATACTTTATTTCGGGTTTAGCTATGTGGTGTTTTATTGTCATTCTATGACTTTATCCTTATTTTAATGTTTTCTTAGCTTGTTTGTCCTTTTAGTTTTTATCTAATTCAAAAGTTAGCAAACACCATGGAATATATAATATAATGTTGTTCCATTTTTCATTTAAACCTCTTCAAGCTGTCTATTTTCCAGTGTATATAAAACGTGTGAATCATATGACTGCACACATGTAGTATTTCTGTTGGTAAGTCATGGTTTTAAATATTATTAAAACTATAAAGATTTAAAATAAAATCTTTAAACAAGTTAAACTAAAATTACAAATGCTAAAACAATTTCATATAATTTTTTTATTCATCTGACAGTCGCATAAGAGTATCAATATATAACTAATCTCGCAACAAACATCTACACTGATAGCACAGTCATCTTTTTCTTTGACAAAATACTAAACTTCGTCAGGAATGCAAGAACATAATCAGTTGAAAGCCTAGAATCTATAAAAACGAAGAATAGTTCAGATCATAATAATAGAAAACTCCACAAAACAGATCTTATTTACATCTAATATCTACCAATATTAATTCTATGCATTTTTTGACTATTAGTTTCTTATCCAAGCGCTCTGATTTCTGAATCTATGATATCATCAAAGAATAACAAATCATTTATTGTTGTGAGTACCAATCTTAGTGGTTTGAGAAAAAATTGCATATTCGTGAATATGTAATTTGGTGGTTTTGACACATTCTGCATACAATCCCTTAG
The DNA here is from genome assembly GCF_963676685.1 of Mytilus edulis. NCBI lineage: Eukaryota > Metazoa > Mollusca > Bivalvia > Mytilida > Mytilidae > Mytilus > Mytilus edulis. The sequence continues at coordinate 25,010,150 of NC_092357.1, read as the reverse complement.
AAAATTTGTAATATGTTGAACATTTTAAGTCGTGGTTCTCCTGTACCCACAGGATCTTCCGGCAGAATTTTTTTTGACACCTACACCAGTAAGCAGGAGTTCACACCAAACATATATGGGGGAAAATATTTATATTATTCAAAGAGACATTAATTATCGAAATGCCCAAATGTAAAATAATATTGTGTTAATGACCCCTTGAATTAAAAGATATTAAACAAACAAAACGAATTGTTATATTTTATTATGCAACCAAAGTTCTTTGAAATTTTAGGACTTAAACAAGAAAGCATAAGTTGTTTTGCCTCATATTCATAATGCATATTTTTTTTCATGCATCTTAATGCAATTTGCTCACTGATATTAAAATATTGGTTACCATATTGACAGATGTGCTAAGAAATTCATCAAATTTGTGAACAGTTATTCTCACAGTAATATACACAGCCACAGCAAATTCATTCCTAGTTCCTGTTTTGGGGAAGTTGGCTCTTCAATAAAAACAATTAATTACCGCGTGCACAAAACGCTTCAAAATAAGTCTTGCCTTTAAATTGTTTCATATAGACGATTTTCTGTTCCACATAATCGGTTCCGGACCAAATTATGGATGATAAATGATAATAAAAATGATAATTGACATGCATTATATTATTAACACCGAAAGGGTCAGTCGTCTTGAGATTGCTCACTATACGATATTTTGTTGAAGATTTCTCAGAAACAGTAATGTGTTTTATTTCTTATGAAATTATTAGACTGTTATCCTGTTAGAATCAAATGCACTAATATTAATGGTGTAGAAATTAGAATGCGGGAGAAACAGAAATCGGAGCATCGAAAAATCCACATTACGTTTCTTATTACGGGAAATTACACGCATTACGTCCCGCAAAAAGTGACGTTTTGTGGGAATTCAAACGCTTAACGTCACGCCAAGAATATCTCCCTTGAAACTGTATCGGATGCCCTTAAGGCGAAGAACTGTGATGTCAACATGCATTTGTGTCAGCTCATTGCTGTGGAAAAGTAGTTAAAGAACACACAGTTATCCGATATCCTTCTCGCTTCACCTTTGAGGACCTATTCTAGGATGCAAAATAAAAAAAGTGTTCGTTTGATGCACAAACACAACAATATTTGTAAGAACCTTCGCCATCCCAGATCCTTGTTTCAGCAGGCATAGACCTAGATGTTATACATTATAAATTCCCAGAAACGTTTTAAAAAATTACAGAAGTACTTGAATTTGACTCATATCCTTGTGTATGTATTTTGGCATGAAAGTTGAAAACGTCTTTTTTAAAGGAGAAATTTAAAGAGTTCAAACGAGATCAAATTAATTGTTATTGACCAGCTAATAATACTGTGGATTCATTATTATTCGTTGGATACCAATTTTCGTGGATTTCGTGGAAATAGGTGAACCACGAAATTCAATGTTCAACGAATTAGAAATTTTATAAAGGCTTATATAAAGACTTTAGCAAAACCACGAAATAAAATGTCCACGAATATACAAGCTTTTCTTCATCCACGAAAATTAGTGCCCACGAAAACAAATGAATCCAAAGTAATACGTATTGTGTAATTTATTCAACCACTTTATCTAGCAGCTTTAAGGGACAAAAGGAATGAGTATTGTACTCAATGAATGATGTATGAACGAGGTGTAAGGTATTTTAAGGGCATATTTTAATACAATAGGACCTATATTTATAGCAATAAATCTATAAAATAAGGACACAATTCCAGAGAGACTTTCAAACTCATCGATAGAAAATAAGTTGACAACGCCATGGCAAAAAAAATAAAAATAAAAGACAAACAGACAAATGATAGGACACATGACACAACATAAAAAACTATAGACAAAGCTACATGAACCCCACCAAAACTGGGAGTGATATCAGGCACTCCGGAAGGGTAAGCAGATTTTGCTCCAAATGTGGCACCCGTCACGTTGCTCATGTTATTAAAAATCTAGTGATTAGTCTTACTCGGTTGGTCACATTCGTGGTGAAAAGGAAAGTGGATTGTATATACGACATAAGGAACATATCCGATATCATCTGTGAAACGGTTATTTCATAACGGTCAACCAACTCGTGATGGCGGCAGTAAAATGTACGAAGAGATTATTTCAATTTCAACATTTGGAACTATTGGTTTAATAGCTTCCTTGTGTGCAACAACATGATGTTGTTTTAGAAAGCAAGAAATATATAGCTCACTCATTATTTGCAACCAAAATATGGACAATTAATACTAACTTGATATCGAGCAGCTAATAAAAAATCATTACCATATATAATGGAACAGAATCTATAAACTGTTTTGCAATTATACTAAATATCTGTTTGTTTGTTTATTTGTGATTGATTATGTTTTAAATGATCCTCTTATGGCGACTATGAGTCTCGTGGCCTCAATTTGTTTTAATTCAATGTCCCAAAACCACAAATTTAAAAGTAGTTTTCTCATATCTCCTCTAAAATTTATATTGCTGAGTTGCCAAGTTATCACATAAAAGTTTTCGTTAAATGTATTATCTATTTGAACTATTGATATATCGTAAACTGAAATAAAAGACTTTGCCAGATTCCTTTCTATTTGTCCATAAAAATTTCTAGTATGAATCCTGCTTGATATTATCACAATCAAGATTCACCCAGTATGGATACACAATTATTGCCTTTTGGCGAACCGATTATGTAATATAACTTGAATCCTCTAATTTCCAAAAAAATGTTTATCAGCATGTCAATATATCATATCAAATTCGAATTATATCTTTGAAAAAAGAGGGACGAAAGATATCAAAGGGACAGTCAAACTCATAAATCTAAAACCAACTGACAACGCCATGGCTAAAAATGAAAGAAAAAAAACAACCAAACAGACAGACAGACAAACAATAGTACACATGACACAACATATAAAACTAAAGAATTAACAACACGAACCCCACCAAAAAACTAGGGGTGATCTCAGGTGCTCCGGAAGGGTTAGCAGATCCTGCTCCACATGTGGCACCCGTCAAACGTAGTTTGATAGGATCTTCTAACCCCGAGATCCCCCACAGTGTTTGAAAGGGTTTGTGTTGTTTAGACTTTTGTTTTCTATGTTGTGTCGTCACTATTATTTGTCTTTTTGTCTTTTTCATTTTTAGCCGAGAAGTTGTCAATTTGTTTTTCGATCTATGAGTTTTACTGTCCCTCTGGTAACTTTCGCCCATCTTTTGATCCTGCACGAAGTAAATTTTGTCAAGAACTAAAACATGACATTTGTATCAAAGATTCCCTCTGAAGAAGAAAATAATTGTATTATAAGACAATGACTGTATTACAATTTTATTGTATATTATTATATACATATTAAAATGAAAAAAATATTTCAAATATAATACATTGATTAACTTTAAGAAAGACGTTTATTGGTAATGATTCAAATCATGTTTTATTCAGCTAGGAAATTAGTAAACACTCGCTCTGCGGCCAATAGCATTTTTCAAACTTGATGATTTTCTTATCATAGATGAAATGCTATTTGCTGAGTTCCGAAGAGATCTACTGTTCACAATGTCTTCCTGAGATCTCCACCATGTCTTGTTGAATAAACATTGACTTGATCTCGTTGTAGAGCTGCATGATATAGTAGACAGTGTAATTTCACCTTTAATTACGTCTGAAGTTTTCAATGATGTTTGTCTCACCAAATGAAAACTGTCGTTTGAGTTCATGGTACATTTTCTAATAGCTTCGTCTGTTTTATTGATCCCAATTCTGTCAAGAGAACTAGATCTTGACTTGTAAACTACAAATGATCTGGGATGTTCTAGGCTATGAGAGCATCTTATTATCATTAAGTTACCACTGTGAAATGACTTGTTTGTAGAAAGTTTCCCATTGTTAATAGACTTAGACGAACTGATTGACACAGACCTATTTTTCTGTAGGCTTACTCTTTTTCCTAACGATTTCTTGTAAATGCAACTGATATCTCCAGCGGGTCGAGTGTTAGTTGCTGTTTGCTTTATGTACAAAAAACAAGCGATAAAATCTAAGCAATTCTTAATTCCAAAAAGACCAAAGGTTACAAAATGCAGAAGAGGTAGCATTGCTTGTATTAGACAAAAGGATATTTTTTGCTCTGATGCCATTGTATGCGCAATGGTGGTAAATATGTTCCATGAGAGAAATTCTAATATAAACAAAAAGCAATATGGAAACAGTATTAAAATCACATGCCATATAATCGAATACACAACCCTACGAAACAAATGTCCCCCTCTTGTTCTGTATCGTTTTCTTCTTGTTCTACAGACCAACTGTCTCCCTGATGACGTGCTTTTTTGACTTCCTGTACTACACAACACCCGTCTTCCTGAAGACATCTTTTCTTGTGTTTCCGTGCTGCTGAGTACTCGTCCTACTGATAACTTATTGTTTTGGCTGCTTGTATTGTAAACCACGTGACCTCCTACCGACCTACTTTTTTGTCGACCTTTACTTATAGTTGACTGCTTTATTCTTTTCATTCTGTTGTGTCTCATCAAAATAGCTCTTCGTAAACAGAAGCTTAACGAAACTGTGAGAACTATAAGTACCAAGAATGGTGACCAAATAACAGTTATGTTAAAAATTGTCTTTGTAAAGAAAACTGATATTCGTGGAAGCTGTAGATGTGATAATAGTCCATAGGCAAGAGCTAGTGATACAATAACAACAGTTAAAATCCACTGGCCAATTTTTGATGTCCTGGTTGTGTTATGTTCGACTGGTTGATGACTGTTTTTTATCACTAAAAGTCTCGATAATGTAAGCAAAATCGATAACCAAATATATAATCCTTTGCAGAAAAAATCAAGGGAATCTGTAAAAAATAGAACAATTATTGTCATATGTTGACCTAACATATGCAATGCCATTGCTTAGTTTTATTGTGCTCAGTATTAAATTCCAATTAAAACTGCATGCTATTTGGTTTTCTTCTTTCAGTTAGTTGATTTGTTTAAGGATGTTGATCATTTTGTGTCGTTAGAAAAAGTTAAATATCAAAAATACCAAACTCCGTGGAAAATTTTATACGGAAAATCAAAAGCTCATAAACATAAAACGAATGGAAAAGATTTGTTATATCATGTATTGGCTTCTTATTGTTAAAAGCCGTACGTTGACCTATAGTTGTTAATGTCTGTGTTATTTGGTGTCTTGTTGAGAGTTGTCTCATTGACAATCATACCACATCTTCTTTTTGTATATATTCCTGACTTCGTACAGGCAGTTTCTAATGTAGAAAATAGTGAATTAAACCTGGTTTTAGAGCTTGCTGAATCTCTTACTTGTATGAAATGTATGACAACGACGTGTGAACAAAACAAACATACATACATGTTTGGTTTAGGTTAAGCAAAACTAAAGTTTTTTTGGGGATTCTATTCTCAATAAACCAAGTAGTAAGTATGTAGTTGTTTGATTAAAATTATGATCAAATACATGTCATACAGCGGTAGACTAATTATATTTTTATAGGACTTTGATAAAGCTATAACGATGAAAATCGTACAATGTACTGTTATATAATTTGCATTGTAACCCCATCTGACGATATAAGTATTGCCCTTTACCTGATGTTGACGCAATATTGTCTCCTAATCGAGTGTCTCTGTACAGTTTTTATTTATATCTGTGTGTTTGAAGTGATGTCTTACATGTGTTATAAATGGACGTGATAATTTGTATTATTAAAATTCCTTCCAGAACGGTTATATTAAAATTAAAGCTCAATACTTCGAATAGATTTTTTAAAGCGTTTTTTATAAAGTGAAAAAGATAAGAAGTCAAGATAGGGTTTTCTTTAGGTTTGCTACATGATTTTATCTATAAAAGTTATAATTATACTATTGTTGTTCATTTGTAAAGACTGTCATTTTGTGTGGAGTTAATTTTTCGCTGAGTTAAGTTTCAAGTTATTTTGATTCATTTTCATAAAGGCTTGGGTCAATTCAATCTTGGGCACAGTCTATAAATAGAAGAGTAGAACGGTAAAGAAAAGCAACAGTAGTATACTGCTGTTCAAAAGTCATAAATCGATTGACAGAATACAAATCCGGGATGTAAATTCAGAAAAGATTGCTTTCAATTATTATTGCGGTATTTAAAGAATGGACAACAATATGAAATTACTTATTGCAAATGAAAAATACAGATCTATATATCAAATTGAAAATACGAATTCTTATAATGATGATACTCACTTAATCGCAGTATTCGTATTAAATTAAATCTCGCAATAATTTCTGAATGTACATAGATTTTTTGAATTTATATAGTTCCATTGGTATCGCCTGTCGATTTAAATACATTTGTTACTTACGGTAATTGATATAAACATGATAAATGGCAGTTATAACTTTGTCAAAGCTTTATGATTTGATCGTGGAGACTTACAACCGGGATAATTTATCAACATATGTGAAAAGTTTGTTGACCCTTTCGTATCGTTTGTTTAGTGAAACGAGGTTTTTGTTTCAACTTTACAATATTGAACACATACAGTAAATCATGAGGGGCAAACATATAATTTCAGATTTGAAAAATATTTTCGAAAGATTTCCTTTCTTGATCTTTTGAAATATCTTTTCAACAATAAGTATAAATAATAGTAATGAACATTATAGACTTGTACATACCACATATAGAAAGCAACACAAATTCACTGGAACTTATATACACATATGTAGTCTTAGAAAATGTCGTCACAGCCTGGCAAATTTGTACACAAGAAGCTAAAAAAATAATACGATCAATCTTTCTCTCATTCAGTTTACGTGTTTTAAATATCAAAATTGAGTTTAGCACTACTGCTGCCACTTGAATAACAAGGCCTGTGAAATATACACCGGCACGACCGTAAGTCGTCCAAATTTCTACTGATTCGTTCTTTTGCATGGTTGTTAATGAGTAAACCGTGTGCGATTACTTCAGTTTTATACTGGAAGTTTTTATGAACATAGTTCAAGGCAGATGTTGCAAAAGCATTTCCTAACACCATTGCAAATAACATTAACACTAGAAAGTAATAATAATTTTAAAAGGTCATATATAAATAAAGGCAACAGTAGAATACCGCTGTTCATATGCTATAGGATGAGGAGGTCATTAACACGTATTCGATACTCGAAGAAGTAAGGCTCATATAGAAAGCAACACAAATTCACTGGAACTTATATACACATATGTAGTCTTAGAAAATGTCGTCACAGCCTGGCAAATTTGTACACAAGAAGCTAAAAAAATAATACGATCAATCTTTCTCTCATTCAGTTTACGTGTTTTAAATATCAAAATTGAGTTTAGCACTACTGCTGTCACTTGAATAACAAGGCCTGTGAAATATACACCGGCACGACCGTAAGTCGTCCAAATTTCTACTGATTCGTTCTTTTGCATGGCTGTTAATGAGTAAACCTTGTGCGATTACTTCGGTTTTATACTGGAAGTTTTTATGAACATATTTCAAGGCAGATGTTGCAAAAGCATTTCCTAACACCATTGCAAATAACATTAACACTAGAAAGTAATAATAATTTTAAAAGGTCATATATAAATAAAGGCAACAGTAGAATACCGCTGTTCATATGCTATAGGATGAGGAGGTCATTAACACGTATTCGATACTCGAAGAAGTAAGGCTCTGAAGCCAAGAACCATGAAAAATTGTACGTCAGCAAACCAATGATATTCTGTTTGAATATGTTAAAAGATATACACTTAACTTTGTTGTTGTTCCAAAGTGTTCGTGATGAGTGAGTTCTAAGCTAACATTTGAACATGTACCAACACGTGGTTATATAGTCTAACTAAAGATCAAAAGTTTTTCACCTATCAAAGTTCTCCAATTTTTATATAGTTATATAAAGACATGATAGAAACGAGTTTAAAAAAATGTTAAAAACTAATGTTGGTGCGATTTTGGATGATACTTATATTTTAATTAGCATCGTAATGCTTAAATCAATTGTTACATTTTTTGGGTTATTATGAAATATCTTAATGACATGACATTTACCAGAAATCTTATTTTTGTATACAACTTTTGATATCATGTGTTTTCTGTTTTCTATATATTCATGTGATTTATTCGTGCCGAAATTCTTATTTTCAGTAAAAAAAGTAATTTAACGCAAAATAGAAACTATAGCTATATTTCATTAATCTTGAAAGAAACTGCACACAATCTATGCGTTTAATGACACTTTTATCGAATTTAGACAAGAAATGCGTTCAGCAGAATGTTCTGTCAAACTGTGTTTCCATATGAAATAACAGGTGAAAGACATTTGACCTTATATTGCATATGTCGTAAATGTACCAACGAAAAGGGATAGTTAAAAAGGACATATGTGCATCATTTAAAACAGAAAGGTTTTTTTTTGTTATTGTGTTTTGTTTTCATTTATCTGATGATCACGAAAAAAATACCACATAAAATAACCAGCAATCCTATGGTTACAGATTTTTTTTCACAAAGAAAGGATCTCATATTTTAAAGTTACAACACCTTTGATGCATGTATCCAATATTTATAACAATCAGATTTGAACATAAATATGTTAAGCCATTGTACTAAAAATTAATTCTTAAATGGTCATTATTATCTTATCTTAAATTCATTTGAAAATTGAAAAAAAAAAATATTATGAAACTTCCAAGAATTAGTCAAGGGACATATTATTTGAAATGCCAGACGCGCGTTTCGTCTACAGAAGACGCAGTAGTGACGCTCAAATCAAAATATTTAAAAAAAACCAAACAAGTATAAAGTTTAATAGCATTGAGGACCAAAAATTCCGAAACGTTGTGCCAAATACGGCTAAGGTATTTTATGCCTGAAATAAGAAAATTCTTAGTATCTTAAATAATTCGTTCTTTTGCAAACAGAAAATTTATCAAATTGACCATAAAATTTATATTCCTGTTAACATCGAAGTGCTGACTACTGGGCTATTGATACCCTCGGGATGAAGCGTCCACCAGCAGAGGCTTAGACCCAGTGGCGTAAAAATTTATCAAAGGTACCAGGCTTATAACTTGAAAAACGATATGAAAAAATTAATAGAAGTACAAAGTTTTTTTCTTTTATTGTGAATTTCCATTAATTAATAAATTACAAAATCTCAAGATGTAGTTATAAAATGATTCGAACACAATATCTTATATTATTAAATTTCATAATAATGTGTTAAATCAGGATATTTCATTACATATTTAATTTCCTGTTTGCCTCGTCTGCTTTAGTCAAAGTAGTCTACATCAGTACATATTGTGCTTTTAAGACAATTATGTTGCAGTGAAATCATACGTTTTCAGACAATTCAGGATGATGTTGATGTTTACAGCCTGTTCATTGACTGAGGAGAACTTAAATGACTGCATGCGTATTGTCTGAACAGTTTCTATCACTGACGCTTTAATAAAAAAAAAGTTGAAGGACTAAATAAAGTAAGAAGTTGATAACGTCTAATTCCGAATAATTTTAGTCCCATACAGATAAGGTGATCAGGTCCCGCGTTAGAATATTAGAATACCCTTTTCACACAGATTTGTTTCTGTTTGTTGTTTTCTGTCATATTTGTTTTCCGTTAATTGTTTCATAGTAAACAAATGGTTTCGTCTTTTAATTCTGTTACATTTTGTTCCTCAAGGGTCTTTTAAAGAATGTAACTGATTTTTTTTATTTTTTGTCAGATATAAGGCATACCTTTTGTTATACAAATCGTTTGAAATGTAGAAAAAAAACAAAAACCTCAGCAGGGCCCTACACAAAATGGTGTGTTAGTTCAGTGAAAAAAGGACCGCTTACAAAATTCTTTACAACTCGTTGATTAACTAATTTTAAAAAGAAAGTTAGACTTACAAAGGCCAGAGGTTCCTGACTTGGGATAGGAGCATACATGCGGCTAGGTTAAAAACATTTCTGTTACATCAAGCCAATGAAAAAACTAAGGCAAAACACGCAGTAAAACTTAGTTTTGAAGAAGTGGGAGTTCGATGTCAGTATAAAAAAAAAATATCAACATACTCAACTTTATTTACCAGAGGAAGCCATACAGTTTCCCTTTATTATCACCAATTTGCAAAATCTACCTCACAGAACACAATTGTAAAGTTTAAGATAATCTATGACATAAACTGTCATAAATTCTTAACAAATAATTACCCATTAAAACATGCCATTTTTCAAATGTTTAATCCTACAATTCTTACCATAATTTATTACTTAGCTAAAACTTTCCAACATATTTTTTAGAAACGTTTGTTTGCAATGAATACACATGGAAACTTTATGTTCGAGAAACATTTTACTGATCAGTTTAAATATACAGGAGATGATTGCACAATGGGCTTACTTGTTTCAACTTATTTTGCTAAACAATCCGGAATACAGTGTATAGATAAACGTCATTGTGTCATATGTTGAGATATGAAAATGTATGCACTGTCAACTTATTCTTACAGAACACTGAGGTTTTCTTTAGCCTCAGGATTTTATTTATTTTAACTTTAACTTAATCCTTTTTGATTTGTTGAATAAAGTCACATCAATCAATTTTCTGGTAATGAAAATGTTGATGAAATAATTTAGCAAGGAATGCATTAATACTAAGTCTACCTTCGTTAAGACTTGATAACGTACAATTGACCAAACTATTTCATTCTGTCATTGTAAATCGATGCTATTGCTTGAAACATAATTAATGTAGCTATGTTTTGGTTTAATGGGCCAAAATTTAGTGATCATTACCTTTGATACAAAATCAACACTGAATTTTAGAACACGTACAGATACACGTGAGATAGTAGACTGATGTATGACTGTTGCTTTATATTTTCCTTAATTTCAAATGCGTTAATTACATTTTGTCATATCAGCTGTTAAATAATTTGGTGTATTGAAATTTTCAGAATCGATTAACATCATATTAATTTCTCGTCTATTCACCTTTTATTATTCAATAACACGCTTACCTTGCACAAACAAATGGAAGTTTTTAACGACCCTGACTGGCAAAACAGCCCTTGCACGGTCGGATTCCCTAGCACTTACACGTTACACTGTGTGTTTACTAATTACAAATTGCAGTGATACCACTAGGTAAATGCGTACGAAAACGTTATTTGGAATTGAGAGAATGAGAAGACAAAAACTGTGTTGCTAGTTAATTTCTTCACTTTGTGATAAAATGAAATATCTTTTAAAAAGAAAAATTAATTTAACATTCATTTTAGTGAAACCTTTAAATTTTAATTAGTCACATAAGGTCACTGCAAACGAAAAAAATGTTTGCAAACATGAAATTCAGAAGCTAAAACATTTCTGAAGTTTTTGATGAAAAAGATCTTTTAACAGAAAAATTGATTTAACGTTTGTTATAGTGAAATGTATAGCCATTACAGTAGAAATGTGCAGCTGTTGTTTAAGACGATGCAGCCTTTTTCTTTTTAAATTTATTTCAAAATTTATTTTTGTATTTAATTGGACTTTATTGAAAAGCGTATTTAAATAGTTATTGATTGATTTTTTCATAAAGGCATAGTAGCAAATTATTTATGTATATATAGAACAAATATTTGGAAAAGTTGTAATTGATGTGCAAAAGATGATATCGAAAATGAGATTTTAGTTGTACCAATTACTTGTTAGTTCGTGTCAATAGTCATCTTGGAAATGAATAACATCAATAGTAAAACAATATCTTCATGATCTACGGCAACCATAAAAACTATCGACTTTAGGATCCTGGTGCTGGACAACGATTTAACAAATATAACGGGCTAAACCTCGACCCGAACCGACCCTAACCTAGGACTGTGTGCTTAGAAAAACAACTGCACAGATAATCAGCCATATTGTACACTACATGTCATGTTGTATATAAACTTTTAGTTTAGTTTCTAGTGTATTGTAAACGAAGTATTCTTTTTACGTTATTTTAACGATTTTGAAATACGAACGCTTTTTGAATAACATACTATGCATTACCAATGCATTTAACAGTAAAGCTGATATAGTTTTCAGGGTTATCTCTCTTTCTACAAAAGAAGCATTTGTACATTTTGGTTTTTAATCATTTTTAAAAAAATAAGTTACTGTTTTAGATTAACAATGTTTCAGTTTATGGTAGGATAATACTTTCTTGACAAATGACCGATCACCGAAAAATAACTACGACATCATCATGTATATTTGATATTCTATCTCTGTCATTACTATTGCTAGTTAAAACTTTGTGTATGAACTGATTGTTGATGATTAATTGTGTAAAGTGCCAGTGCTTGTAAGATTAACTTATTATCAATTAACCTCATTCCTTATCAGTTCATAAAATAATTGTTTTTCACTTCTTGCTTGCAGACAAAGAGGAAATGACGATATATTACCGTTGATGGGCTAGTTCAGGATTAATTACTATACTTTCTGATCAGAAACTCCAGAAAATAGAATGATACATTTACACATTGTGTTTGTCGCTGTTCTCTACCAACTCTTATGAAAATGTAGTCTTTAAGGTGGTACCCAGCACTTTCACTAAGATTAATTTGGCTCGTTTAATTTCCAAAAACATTTTTGCAAAGTATTTACTTTGACCCTTTGACAAAAATATAAAAATTTAAAAAAAATTGAACCAACCGTTTTATCAGAAAAATAACACTGGTTATATGGCAGTTTGAGAAACCTTATTTTGATCATCGAAAAGCTTAATATTCTCTCAAAACACAACGTAATTAAAACGTTTAGTTGAGTTTTCTCCTTGTAGTGTTAGGTACCACCTTAAACTAACACACAAGGATGTTTTGTTTTACAAAAAAACATACTTTTTTCCTTTTGACACCAATAACAATAACTAATTGCTTTTGTTACACATACAATATAATCCAACAATGAAAAGTTTTTGTGCCAATGCTGCATACTGGGGCGTAGCTTGGTCCCTTTGAAGTGCACGCCAACTTGGGGGATTTTTTTTTGGCTAGACGCAAAATGGTGCGTTCTGACGGCCTAAAATTGGTTTGATTAGCAAATCATTAAGACTGTATTTGATCATTTTTTATTGAGAAACATCCAGAATATTTTTTAAAAATCTGCCCTTCGTATTTTTAGGTGCAACAAAAACGTCCATGGCCTTGTCTAAATTGACCTCAAAATTACGGTGAAACCCAAAGCCGATAATCTGTCATTTCTCATTGTTGAACGGATGTACGTTTTCAAACGTTTCATTACGCTAAACGACCTTTCAGCTGTAGCACTAACAAAGGGCATTGTTAGGAGAACACACAGTATTGGTCAATTGGTCATTAGTTATTTGTTCGACCACACACGGAAAAAGATACTGTGCATTAAAACGGTTTTCTGAATTCAGGAGTCGGAGAATAAAATTCTGTGATCATATGATCCAGAAACGGATAGTAGAGAGAAATTCGTTAGTAATCCTTAGGGGTTTCGGCTGGATGGTTAGCTCTCGAGGTTTGTCTTCCACACCACCTAGGAACATTTTCAACTATACCAAAAAGCTCTGCTACATGTAGAGTGGTTTGGTATAGCTCGTTCCAAACATTATCATCATTTTGCTCGGAACGCAACATTTCAGTAACGGACTAGTACTGCGGAACTTGATGAAGTCTTGAAAGGCTATTTTATTTTATTTTTAATGCGTTGACGCCTTAATATTTCGACAGGAAGGTGTCAAAACAGAACAATATGAAGTAGCCCTTCAAAGCAATAATTTAAAGAGGGAAATCAATTTGTATTTACCGTTATCGTAATTTACATATAAAAGAGGGGTGACAGATACCAAAGGGACAGTCAAACTCATATGAAGTTTACTGTAATTCATTAAATTGTTCAGGGTCGGAACCGAAGTTGAGAGATAAAAATAGAACAAAATTTAATTGGTAATTTTTTTGCCAAAATAATGTACGAAATTTACAACACTTATCTAAACAAAAACGTGAGTTTACAACCCCTTTCAGCCCTGTTAGTTCAACGACGCGCATTATATATATTTTTTTAATTGAAATGGAGTTAATATACCTTGTCGGAAATGTGAAGGTGTGGACATCTTTCCATTTGTCGGGCAAAAGTTGTAACTTTACATCTTTTCCTAAGGATTTCGAATCTTTCAACAAAAAAATATCTGGATAAGATGGTCCCAGATTTTTTTGTACTAGCTTTGACATGACACTGATGTGGCACTTAAGCTAAGTTCAATCATCGTCAATTTTTGACGTTTCAAGGGTCTAAATTGTCATGATTTGTTGCTGGTTTTGTTTCTGCATGACTATCACTGTTGGTAGGCGTTTTTGTGAGAGAAAAAAAATGTCTAACGTTTGCCTTTTAGGCTTATCACGCTTTGAACTGTTCATGTTTTATACGCTGATTTTTACGGCGAGTACCAAAAGAAAATTCTCGCAAGTAAATTAAAAACGATTTCGGTCAGGGTTGATTTTACAGACGGAAATATTATTGTGACGTTATTAAAATAGTTATACTGTATCGTTTTCTACTTTGCTTGGTTAAGTGAGATTTAATATTTTTTACTCGTTTGTATTTTTATTTTATTTTCCGGCGTAAATTATTTTTTTAGACCCCGCGATGTGCACGCCATGGCGTGACAGCGTATACGGAGCAACGGCCCCAGGCATCAAATACAAACATCTTAAGTGTAGAATTAAGGTTCGGAAAAGAGTCTCACATATGATTGGAATATCATATTAAATGTCTAAGTATACAGTAGAATATAAAAATATACATGTTACAGTTAATTTGTATAATCAGTGATTCTACATAATCCCTGAAAATGTCAGGGATTATGTAGAATCAATGTTTAGATTAGGGATTGTATATAATCACTGAAATTTTCAGGGATTATCTTTAGACACTAGAACAGACGTCAGACATGATGCATAATAACTAAAATGAAGAAACAGGTTGTGTGTATAAAGAAAATGAATGAAAGTTAGATGATTTATGATATCAAATCATATTCAAACTTTATTATAACCATACTTTGTAAAATGTAAAGCACAATACATGTGTTTATTAAATAATCAAAACGTTAGGCATAGTATTTTAAAATGTTATACACAACTAAAATATTAAGCACTATATATTAAAATGATAACCACAATATATAACTCAAAATATAAAAGTGTTAAGCACATAATCTAATAAATTTGGATGGCAGACACTTTTGCACACTGTGCCTGCTTTTCTACAGGCACATTTACCTGATTCACATCTGTTTTACTACACTATCCACATTAAAAAAATGTCTTTCATATCGAATCAGATTTAACGCCATGTCCAAGAGATATAAAGTTTGTAATACAAACATCTGAAGATACCACAAAAAAGGAATCAGTGAACTGATTGCTGGTACAAGATCCTAGCAGAATTCCGTTGTGTTATTTCTCTCAGAATTAAATTTCATGTTCATTTATCCCCTCCTTGGACAATGCCCTCAACTCAACTCGAATTAACCACTGATTTGTTATAAAACTAGTATACTTATGAGACTCAAATCATATAAATGGTACTTCTGTGTTTGTATATATAGTTTTTACAAAGTATATATTTTTTTTGGCAGATATTTAGGATCTAATTTTAGATCCATGCCCACCAACCCCGTCCCCTCTTTTAGAAATGCATAATGACTAAAGAGTGTAATATGTATGAAATATATATGATAATAACAGCATTAAAACAATTTAAATATATACTTTGCTAGCAGAAAAAATTAAGCAGGAGTTTAGTCTTTTGTAGGTGTAATACCACCAAATCAAGGAACGTCACATCCGGTTGAAAACGAAAATAGGTCGAAAAAAAATATTCCCTTTAATTTGACAGTTGTAGCTAATTAATCCTACATTTTATTGCAGTAAAAGATTTCTGTGTCATAAACATATGTCTTGGGTCTTTCAAAGCAGCATTATTTTTTTATTTGGGATTTCTAGAAAATATTTTGTAATCCTGAGGTTACATGGTGACTAAACCTTGTACACAGATAAAATAAGGGGAGAAATTTGATTGGTTAACTTCCAGTGATGGTTATTTTCTTCTATGCAATGAAATGTTATATTATTTGTTTTGCTATAGTACTGGACAGGATAAAATTTTACTCATGCCAAGTATTTCTTTATTTGAAACAAAGATAAATTCTACAGATTTTGTTGAAAAGTGCAAATTTAACAAAGACTAATATGGTTAAATGAATGGTGGTATTACACCTTAAATAGGTAGTTGTACATTCACCTTTTACCTTGTGAGTAATCTCATGTGTTTAAATTTCATGTTATATAAGTGAAATATTTGACATACAATGTAAGGTCTTATTGAAACCTCTTTGGAGACAGTAAACTTGTATATGGATTGTGCATTATGCTAAAATACTTCAATTTCTCATTTCTGATAACATTTCTATCATTAATTAGTGAAAGTTACCCCATTATGCTGACTTATTGGTCTGAAAAGATGAAATTTTGAGGAAATGATAGGTTTTTGTAATTGTACTTTTTTTTCAAACCACAATGTTATATTTCATGCAAGAAGTCATTTTAAATCACATTGCAAATTGCTAAGAATGCACTACAAAGATTTGAACTTTAAATATGAATAAACTTGACTGAGCAGGTCAGTGTCTGTTGTATTTAATTCTGAAGTGTCATATAAGTACAAGCGGGCAGACTATGAAATGTCATTTATCACCATCAGGATTAAACGGATTTGTTCAGATCATATAACTTCAGTAAATGACCATTAAACCGTCAAATACCGGAAAACACGATGATAAATATCAATTTCCCTAGATGAGTTGAGGACATTTTTCCATGCATTTGACCATAAAAATGTCAAAAGTATGTCGCAGTCAGAAAGTATCTGAACGGCATGATATTTAGATATGAAAAGATTAATGATCTTGTTTACGTTTTCTTTCGAATATGAAAGTCTTACAATTTAAAAAAAATAATCAAAAGGGGGTGTCATTCGTTTGGTAGAATTTCTTTGTGTTGTCTGTCTGTCCTTTTCTTAATGTTTTGATTCCTCACCCAATTGTATGTGTTTCATTGCTTTAAAAAGCAGGTCTGAAAAGATAAGAGGAACAAAACAATCATTCGATCTTTTCAAAATTTTCATTTTACGATAGATAATATTTGCAAATTTACAAAATATTAACCGAACAAAGCAAAATCATTGTGAGCTTAGTCTCAATAAATACTTATTTCTAATTCAATTTGCTTGTAACAACGATTTTGATTGGACAACATTATATTAACCCCATGGGGAAATCACGTAGTAACACAGCGAAGATATATCATGTTAAGATGACAGATTACATGCTAACATAAGACTGTACTGTTGAAACAGGTGCTTAGGCATGTACACAATTGATTGGAAAGTAATTACTTTGTTTGTTTACCAACAAAAGAAGACTTTTCAAAACCATTGTATGAGTTTGATACATCATTATTGTATCTAATTTTAAGTGTTAATGTCACTTAGATTAGTCAATGTAACATTTAATCCAATTCAATTAAATCAGGATCATTGCTGTATGTGTTATTGACTTTTTTAATTTTTTTTATCGCACACGATTCAATGAAAGAAGTTACTTAAGAAAGGCGTTCATGTTGTGAAATGATTATAACCAAGAATTGTGGGGGAGAGGCGTCAGTGCCTTTTTTTATATTACAAAAAAAACATTATAAGTGTCTTTCAAATAATGTTTCTTGGAAGTTGTGAATGCCATCGAATTGTGTTTATATATCTTAAATAATATGTTACGTTCATGAATGTTCATACTAAACATTACTCACTTGTACTGATAGGATCGTGATTCCCGGGTCGTGAGTTTAGCATTATATAAATTCTAGAGGGCAAATCTTGAACTGCCATCAATCAAATCAACCGATTAGACACATATGTTTTCGCAGTTTAACATCTTGAATAAAAGAGAAGTAATTTTGACTAAGACATGTGAGAGTTAAGAGTCGAAAAGTACCAGCGGGACATTACAACTCATTACAACAACCTGTATAAGCCATGTTTGAAAAAAAGATATCGATCATAGGTCAAAAACATTAGTATACAAAACACAGCATACATCAATATATACTGACGATATCAGCACGAATAGCAGTTCGCTCTTGTGGGTTCTCTTGCTATTCTTGCTGATAGAATCAATATCTGAATAAATAATGTCATTATTGTGTATGTATTTGACTTTCGAATAAATTGTTTCTTTTAATTATGGGGATTTTGTTTTCTCAATTTGTGGTGATGTAATACTTGCCATGTTGTTGATCAATTTTCTATACTTAAAGGCTGGTAGTTGACCTTTACTTGTTATATAATCAGTTCTTGTCAGATTAACATATTATAACAGCGAATACAAGAGAACCTATCTCAGTTATATGTTCAATGCACATCATATGGTATCTGAAATCACCCCGATCTAGAACAACGGGGATGTAAAATAAACATTAGGAAGACATCAACCTAACAATTTTAACTATTCAAAAAAAATAAGGATACTAAGAATGTTAAAAGGTTTCATATCTAATTGTATTATGTCATGTTTGCAATCTGAAAATATGCTGGATATTTAAACAAAAACATTTATCGACAAAACATTAATAATTCCAAAAACATCACATCAAATTTGAAGTTACAAAGTGTAGTTCTATTTGCGGCAGATCAGCTTGAGACTTTGAGATTAACAGATAGAACTTATTTTTTTACGTGCGCGTAGTGATTTGATGTATAAAGTAGTACAGCATAGTCTGTCTCTTCTTATTTATTCGATTAAGAATTAGAAACAATATGACTTTAATAAAGTTATCTGTCAGGACGGATGCCACATGTGGACCAGGATCGCCTCCAATGTTTGGTGAAGTTTGTGTTACTTGGTCTTTAGTTTTCTTAGTTGTGTCTGTGTACTATTATTTGTCTGATTGTCTTTTTATTTACTAACCATGGCGTTTTTTTTTTTAAATCTATGAGTTGGACTGTCCCTCTGGTATCTGTTGCCCCCCTTTTGCACAGTATAAAATACGGAATAGTTTGAATGAATAGAAAAATGAAACGCCTTTTGTAAAGTACATATATTTACATCTTCATTAAAAAAAGACGATTGAGTGTTATACGATATCAATGTCAGTCCTCTGTGTTAATTGCAGATATATATGGTCTTTGCTTTTAGTTTTAACTGCATCATCAGTTTTTAATGACTGTGTTGTACTTTATAACATGGAATTTGCAAGTTTTTGCACTATAACTCATCTTATGTTCATATAATTAACCTATTGGCATTTGACATAGACTATTGAATCCTACGAAAAATTAGTTAAAAAATCAGAACAAAACAATTAAATTTAAAGTATTCTGTCCACCAGTAAATGCCACGATTTTTGTGAATTTGTTCTGAAGAAGTCCTACAACCGAAAATATCGTGATGCGAGCAGGTGCGATAATAGTCTCATAATTTTTCATCATTATTAAGACGTCCACGGAACTCAATAATGCTTGAAGTCGAGACACTTCAAATTGCATTATAACGGTTAAACATGTAATAGTAGGTGTCGTGTCAATTTTAGTTTTTTGAACGTTAAAGAAAGGTTTAAGATTGTCTCGTGATGCTCCAAATAATATTGAATACGTACAATGATAATACTTATTTTATAATTAGCAGATTACAAAAAGAAGATCTAATAAAATTTCACTCAGACAATTTACAAAAGCATGCATGCTATAAGTAGAAAGAAAATCGGCTATTATTATCCTTTAACTCATGTTCATGTTCTCTTAGTAGATAGATAAAACTGTGATGACTACATGTATATTAAGTCATGTATCAAATTTGACATGAAATACCGGATAACACATATCCATGTCATGTCTTGGATAACTTTGGACATTGCATATGTGCAGTATAGGACTGACAAAGCGACTGAAGTGCGGTGTACGTGCCGACGTGCGCATAGGTTTTAGTTGATGCGATACAGTCAATTTGACGCGTGATAACTAGTTCAAATTATGCAGCTGTTTAATTATTATGAGAGCGTGATATTTTTATGAGTCCCTTCATGTATATAGAAACCGAACAATCAGTGTACTTTTCATTTGCAGTAAAAAAAAAAAAAAGCAACATCGGGGATATGTCTCATTACTTGATCTGATTCACAGCGGTGGTATATATTTTTGGTTATTTTGTTTCGTTGTGACAAACTAAGAAGTATCTACATGTAGGTTAAAAAACTGTCTTATTTTTCAGTCACTCAAATAAGTACATGTGTTAATGGAAGTAGCTCGTGTATGTTCAGTCAATTATTGAACGATTGTGTAAAATAGACAACAGTAGTATACCGCAGTTTCAAACGAAAACCGAGGAAATACACAAACAATGTAAGAAGAACAGAATGGAACAACATAAGCACTTAGTTGCAACAAAAAACAAACGCCAAAATACATATATACTGACTATTTGATAAACTGTCAAA